>NC_045959.1:57802854-58167525 GCF_010909765.2 Amblyraja radiata | reverse complement strand
GATATTGGAAAAACGTTGCACCCTTTCCAGGCAAATCAAACCATGCACAAATGCAACAGGTAGTGCAAAAAGGTGCCTAATAGTGTTACAGCTACAGGGGGAGTGCCGATACGGTGCAAGGGTTGCACCAAGGTAGATTAATTTCCCCTCAACCTGCTCATAGAAACATGAAAACACCTCATCTTTAATTGAAAGACGATTCTGGAAGGGATTTCATCTCAACTGAACAGCTCATAGTCAAAGTGTTCTGACAATTAGCAAATGTTTAAGATTTCTATTGTTAGAAAGTCATGAGCATCCAGAATTGGATTATACACAATCAATATCTTGATCAAAAGTAAAATGCTCGAGGAACTCAGCGAGTCAGGTAGCAATGGAGAAAATAGATACTCAATTCAGTCTGAAGGGTTTAGACTTTAGAGATACAGTGCAGAAACAAGCCCATCAGCCCACCGGGTCCGTGATGCCCAATGATCAACCAGCACACCATCACTATCCTAGGAACAATTTACAATTTGACCAAAGTCAATTAACCTATAAACCTATACGCCTCGAGTGTGGAAGGAAACCGGAGCACCCAGAGAAAACCCACGTGGTCACAGGGAGACCGTGCAAACTATGTACAGACAGCACCCGTAGTCAGGATCCAACCCAGGTCCCTGGTGCTTTAAGGCAGCAACTACTGTTGCACCACTCTGCCTCCCCCTGGTTGTGACCAGAATCTTTGTCTATTCCCTCCACAGATCCTGCCTGACCCACAGAGTTCCTCCAGCCCTTTGTTTGACTCCAGGATTTGCAGCGTCTCGTGTCTCTACAATGATCATTTGCACTTTTGCTCAGCGGCATTCCGTCAAAGCTCTGAACTCCGTACTTACCACAATAGGGCGCATCCAGTTTTTTAATAAAAATGGAGCATAGATATATTTGAAGCATCTGAACAGCAATTCTTCAGAATGATCTGCATCAACCTTCTCTTGTTTCACACAGCACACGATATCCATACGATTACTCTGCAAATGATAAACAAGTTTAGTGCCTCAGCAAGTTGCAAACCAAGTAATGCTCAGGTAGTTCAAATATAATGGTACAGTACAGGGATAAGCCCTTCGGCCCACAATGTCTGTGCTGATCATGATGCCTGGGTAAACCAATCTCATCTGTGTGCCCAAGATCCATATCTCCATTCTCCGCATATCCATATACCCATTAGAAAGCCTCAACCACTACTATTGTATCTACATGGCAGTGCTTTCCAGGCACCACCACCCTATAAAAAAAATCCATACACGTATATTTTAAACTTTGCCTCTCTCACCTTAAAGCTATGCCCTCTAGCCTCTGGCATTCCCACCTTGGAAAATAGTTCTGACCGTATGCCCGATTTATGCCTCCCAGAATGTTATAAACTTCTATCAGTTTCCCCTCAGCCAGAGGTGTTATAGAAAAGAGATAGATCAACAGATTCAAAGCTAGAGATCAATAGCTGATCAGAGACCAGTTAGGACACCAATAGCTTGGTGGTAGAGGGCAACTTGGAGTTAGTGCTCCATTGCCAGGTTCCACGGATCTGCTCACCTCTTGTCGCTTGATATCCAGCCCGAAGAGACTTACAAAGCACGATATCTGGAGCAGGAAGTCTATGAACACAGCCATTCCGGCAAAGAGGGAGAAGGTTCGGACTGCCGGCATTGTGGACAAGGAACCTGGAAAGGGAACGTCAAAATATTTGAAAAATTTAAAGATTTTGCCCATTTATAGTGATGTTCATGCCCCATCTCAGCACCAGATTAAAGGGAGGTTGCCACGCAGGGGAACAGTGTCAGCTGCAATAAAGTTTCGAAAATCGCTAAATGCACTGGAGGGTGTCCGTACTTGTCGGGTTAGGCATAGATAGGTGGTGTTTTGGGTTAGGACCTTCTCCTCAACCCGAAACGTCACTTATCCATGTCCTCAGGTGATAGACAAAAAAAAATGCTGGAGTAACTCAGTAGGTCAGACAGCATCACTGGAGGAAAGGAATAAGGGACAGAATGTTGACTGACCTGCTGAATTACTCTGGTACTTTAGTAAACTAGCATCACCACTTCCTTGTATCTCCATTTTACAGCAATCATGCCAGTCTAATGCAAGTTGTAATATCTGCCTCCACCACTCGAGTGTATTCCAACCACTCACTGCATAAACAAGTTTGTAGTTTTTTTTGTCAACCTCTTGTGATTTTTGTGCTCCTAGTCATAGTGCGGAAATAGGCCATTGGCCCAACTTACCCATACTGACCATCATACCCCATTTACACTAGCCCCATTTGCCTGCATTTGGGCCACATCCCTATAAACTATCCCATCCATGTACTAAGAATTGTGCCTTAATGATTGTTGCTACTGTGGAGTCCAAATGTAGTCTTGAGACAGCACAAAAACAGGCCGTTAGGCCCACCAAGTCTGTGCCGACCAAAGATCACCCCGTAAACACTAGCACTATCCTACACACTAGGGGCAATTTAACCAAAGCCAATTAATCTACAAGCATGCACATAAAAACATAGAACATAGAAAAATAGGTGCAGGAGTAGGCCATTCGGCACTTCGAGCCAGCAAGGCCATTCAATATGATCATGGCTGATCATCTAAAATCAGTACCCCGTTCTATGCTTTCCCCCCCCCATATATCTTGATTCCTTTAGCCCCAAGAGCTAAATCTAACTCTCTTGAAGTCTTGAGTGCAGGAGAAAACTGGAGCACCTAAAGAAAACCCAAGCGGTCACGAGGAGAACGTACAAATTCTGTACAGACAGCACCCGAGGTCAGGATCGAACCAGAGTATCTGGCGCTAAGGCAGCAACTCTACCACTGCACTGCCCTAAAATGTTTAGCTATAGGGTGAGGGGGGGGGGGGGGGAGTTTCTGGTTGCTGATCAAGTTCCCACATTAACTTAGTTTGTATAAAGTATGCAAAAGAACAAAATCTCATGCAATTCTCCCCCTCAGGCAGCCCACATTAAATGCAAAAGCACAGCACATACCCAGAAAGAATGCCACAGTCTCAGAGAAGGACGACAGGAAGATACTTGGTGCCACCTCGCCCAGAACCCTGCCAATCTGTTGGTCAATCGACTCGTTGAGCAGCCGTTTGTCTCTCTGCAGGGAGGAGAGAAGTGTAAAAAATAAACTGTAGAGTGACCAGAGCAAAACAATGCTGGAGGAACTCAGCGGGTCAGCCAGCATCTCTGGAGTAAATGGGCAGATGTTGTTTCACGTCAGAATCCTTCTTCAGACTGTAGTGGTGAGAAAACTGGAAAAGATATGTTGGGGATGGGATAAAGCCTGGCAAATGATAGGTGGATACAGGCGAGCGGGCGATTGGCAAGATGGGTGGAGATAGAGATTCTGGGTCAGAACATCAGTGAACAGCAGGAATCAGAGGGGGGACAGTGAGAGTGTGTTAGAACTACTGGAGAGAGCAGGGAAAGAAAGGTACAGGAACAGGCCCTTTGGCCCACAATGTCAATGCTGAACATGTCAAACTATCCTCGTCTCCCAGTGCATGATTGAGGATGAAGCAGAGGAGGAAGACTTCAAAGTAGGATGCAAAGTGCTAGTAACTCAGCAGGTTAGGCAGCATCTCTGGAGAAGGGTTCCAACCCAAAACGTCAGCTCATGTTCTCCAAAGATATTGCTCGACCTGCTGAGCTACTCCAGCATCCGCAGTTCCTTGTGTCGCCATACAAAGTAGGCAGAACTTGAGAATTTGCAGTGGAGCTCAGCAAGTTGAGCAGCATTGGGGGATAGAGATTGTTGACCTTTCAGATCAAGATCTGCATCAGGACTGAATGAGAGAGGAAAGTGGTGCAAAGGAGGGGAGAAGAATCAGGGGCCAGTAGGTGGTTGATAGACCAAGGAGGAGTGAAGAATGATGGGCGGATGGAGAAGGGAAGTGAGTGTTGGGTGGAAGCAGGCAAGGAGAGAGGCAGGTGGAGCAAGGTGGGAAGAGAGAGGTGAAGGCGGAGACACAGGCTGGAGTATGACAACAAGGAACTAAGGCGACCAGTGCTGGAATCTGACAATTATGGATATCAGGAGCAATTATTGGAGAGGATAACGGCAGATGGAGCTGGATGGAGAGGGGATCTGGTGGGTGAAGTGTGTCAGTACTGTGCGGATGGAGCCAGAATGGGAAGGGAATGAGTGTCATCAGGAACAATCAAGTTAACTGCATGAAAAGCAGTGATAACGTGCATACCCTGAAGGTCTGCACAATGATGAAGATATTGTCCACACCGACTGCCAGCACCAGGAAGGGAATGACTTCAATTACGATCAGAGTGATGGGGATTCCAGCGTAACTGAAGATGCCGAGGGAACAGGCCACTGAGCTCAGGACTATCACAATGCCGGCTATTCCCAGAGAGATCTTGGAGTCCACCTGCAAAAGACACAAAAAAAATTGGCACAGGGCACAATGCTAAAATCAAGGCGGCTGATATATTATCTAGAAAATGTGAACAAGATCCCCCTCATACCCTACACCCTGTGCGGAAAAGATTGTTCCTCAGGTCCCCATTAAATCTATTTCCTCGCACCTTAACCCATGTTCTCTAGTTCTTCATTCCTTACTCCAGGAAAGATTGCATGCACCCCATGATTTTCTCTCCTGATTTTTTACACGTCTATAAGATTACCCCTTAGGCTCCTACGCTCCAAAGAATAACATCCTGTAGGAAGTAACTGCAGATGCTGGTTTACGACAAAAACCCGAGTAACTCAGCGGGACTGGCAGCATCTCCGAAGAGAAGGAATGAGTGATGTTTTGGGTCGAGACCCTTCTTCAGACTCAGGCCCACAAGTCCTGGCAACACCCTTGTAAATCTTCTCCGCACTTTTTTCCAGCTTAATGGCATCTTTCCTTTAGCAGGCTGACCAAAACTGAACACAATGTTCTAAGTGCACCATCACCGACATCTTGTGCAAATGTAAAATAATGTCCCAACTTCTATATTTAGTTCCTGGATTCAAGGCCAACATGCCAAATACTTTCTTCACACCATCTACATCTGACACTACTGTCAGAGAAATGGCATAATTTTCTTCCTTCCTCTAGTTAAAGTGGTGGGTATACCTGCTTTACCTACCAGGCAGTTCGCACAGCTCCTTATGTGTCCCAACGCAATGGAGATGTACAAGAACATGATAATATAGCTGATAAGAATAGTTTTGACGTCACTGTTACTTTCACGATTTATTTCATCTTCAATACTCCGTTCAGACGAGAATGAAATGCTCAAGTTGGAATTATTATAACTTTTCAGAAAATCCACAAATCTGGAGGAAGAAGCGAAGAGTGTTAAATTGTTCCAAGGAATCTGCATGACAGAAAACAATACAAGAATTAAACTAGTAAATGGGTTCCATTAGGCATTACTTACACTTTCTCCCAAGCCAAAACTTTGTTTAGTTTTTCAGTGTCATTGTGATAATTAATTACAGGGAATGTGATCACCAGTGCTGTTGCATTATTATAATCTTCATCTGTGGGATTTAAAGATGTCAGCATTATACAAGGAACAGGACAGAGTATTAGATTAGATTAGACTGTAGTCTGGGATTCACTGAAAATTGTTTATCTTTTGCCATGCCTTCTCTTCCTCCCACACATCTGCTAACAAATCTGCGTACAGCACAAGAACAGGCTCTTTGGCCCATAATGTCTGTGCCAAACATGATGCCAACTCTCATCTTATCCATATGTCCCCATACCCATGCTTCAATCCAAAAGTCTCTTAAATGTCACCATTTGTATTTGCCTCAACCACCAGTAGCGTTCCAGGACTCGCCATCCTGTGTAAAAAGCTTTCCCAGCACATCCCTTTAAACTTCGCCCCTTTCACCTTAAAGTTATGCACTTTAGTGATTATTTTCCCACCTTGCGGGGGGGAGAGGAGGGAAGAAAAAAAATGTTCTGATCATCTACTCAATCTATGCCTCAATTTTACATTCTTCGATAGGTCTCCCCACAACCTCTGGCATTCCAGAGAATACAATCCAAGTCTGTCCAACTCTCCTGTAGTTCATACCCTCTGACCCAGGCATCATTCTGGTAAACCACCTCTGCAACCTTTCTTAACCCTCCACATCCTTCTGGAATGAGGTGACCAGAAAGGCAGGTAATACTCCAACTGTAGAATAACCAAAGTCCAATCTACAGTGTCTCGGGCACCATCTTGAGCAGCACAGGGGCTCCACAAGGAACTGTGCTGGCTCCGTTCCTGTTTACCATCTACACAGCGGATCTCCAATGGAACACCAACAGCTGCTTTTTGCAGAAGTATTCGGATGATACAGCTGTTGTCGGCCTCATTAAAGGGGGCAATGAGGAGGAATACAGAGACATTATAAGTAACTTTGTGGAGTGGAGCGCACACAATAATCTCCATCTCAACACCAAAAAAACAAAGGAGATAGTGGTGGACTTTAGGAGGGGGAGGAGGAGGACTCAAGCAACGCCGATCACCATTAAGGGCACTGAGGTGGAGGTGGTTGCTAATCACAGGTACCTTGGGGTGCAGCTTGACAGTGAGCTGAACTGGAAGTGTCATATGGAGGCGGTGTACAGGAGGGGACAAAGCCGACTGTATTTTTTAAGGAGGCTGAGGTCTTTTAATATCTGCCAACCCCTACTGTGCAGTGTCTACCATTCAGTGGTGGCCAGTGCTCTGTTCTTTGCTGTGGCCTGTTGGGGAGATGGCGCCCGTATAGCGGATAAAAACAGATTGGACAAACTAATCAGGAAGGCCGGCTCAGTGGTCGGGGCTGAGCAACGAACGGTCCAGCAGGTGGCAGAGGCCAGAACTCTAAATAAACTAGGTTCCATAATGACAAACCCCACTCACCCACTCCATGCCCTGAAGGTGATCAAGAGCAGCATCTTCAGCCAGAGGCTGATTGCACCAATGTGCAAAACGGAGAGATACAGGAAGTCCTGTTTACCAGCTGCTATAAGACTTTTTAATGAGCATAAATAACTGCACTTTTTTAAATTAATTGTATTTTAACTTGTATTTTAACGTATTTTAACTTGTTATGTATGAAAGCGTGGTGTTATGTTTGTCTTGAAGCTGTCGTGGCAAATAATTTCCTGAAAAGGATTATTAAAGGAATATTCTATTCTATTCAATAACACTGTATCATAACTTCCTGACTCTTATACTCAATGCCCTGACCGGGAACTAGTGAGCGCTGGAATATTGCGTTGGGGGAGCAGACCCGATGGGTCTGCATTTGGTCTAATTACTATTAAACGTCATGCCATTAATTGTATTTTCCCCTTCCCCTTACCTCCCAAAGTGCAACACCTCACACTTGCTTGGATTAAAATCCATCTGCCATTTCTGTAGCTGATCTCTATCCCGCTGTTTACCTTGACAGCCTCCCTCAGTTTGTGACCCCAGATAATCTTGGTTATCAACTGGATCCAAGTTCCACAGCCATCTCCAGCTTGCAATTCCTAGTCCTGGATTAAAGTCCAACATGGATAAGTCCCAAAATGTTGCTCATCAATGTTGGGCCCAAAATGTCACAATGTTCTGCAGAGATAGTGCTTGAGCCACTGAGTTACTCCAGCATTGTCTTTCTGGATTGTCCAGTAGAGTATCTGTTGTGCCACCACCATCTCACCATTTAATCTGACCGAGCTCACATTAAATGAACATGAAATGGTGCATTAAAAGTCCAAAGGGAGCATTCCAAGTGGTATGGAGACAACTCAATGTGGCACTTCATTCAAGTTACTACCAGTGGAGATCAGCTCAAGTTTCCCACACTTAGTTAGATTGCTTTAAACAAAATAAAGCTAGTGTGACAGCATTCGCACTGCAGGCGAGATAGACAATCCACAATTCAACACATCACAGGCTTGGCAGAATTAGACTCATGGCATTTGTGGAAACAGTGAAGAATTGCTGTCTTACAGCGCCAGAGACCCGGGTTCCACCCCAACTACAGGTGCTGTCTGTATGGAGTTTGTACGCTCTCTCCGTGACCTGCGGGGTTTTCTCCGGGTGCTCCGGTTTCCTCTCACACTCCCAAGACGAACCGTTTTGTTGGTTAATTGTCTCGGTAAAATTGTCCCTAGTGTGTGTAGGATAGTGCTAGTGTACGGGGCAGTCTCAGTGGGTCGAAGAGCCCATTTCCGTGCTGTATCATTAAACTAAAAATGTTGTAGCTGTCTGGTATATAATACAATTGTAGCAAATTTTATTACACAACGTTGATATTTTGACATTTAAGTAGATTAGGAAAAAAGAATGAATTGACGAATGGGCAGACATTTTTCTGGTTACATTTGAGGAATGCTTAATCCTCAGTGACATTTCTGAAGTTACTGGTTCAATTAGACATTTAAATACTCCACCACTAGCCTTGGTCACAGAAATGGATCTGAATTTGTGAAACTGAGGAAAGCAATGGAGAAAAACATTGCTCTCCATAGACACCACCCACCTTACTGACCATTTATCCATTTGGGTATGAAGGGTCCCGATAAAAAACATTACCTATCCATTCTCGCAGATGCTGCCTGACCTGCAGTTACTCCAGCACTATTGCTGATCATTTACCCATTTCAACAATTCCGAGTCTACACAGTTTTTTTATTTTAGATTGTAGATTTAGATTATGATAGGAGATACGAGGCAAGTTTATTTTTAAATGGAGGGATACGAGTTATGTGCAGGTGGATAAGTGATGGTCTTGGCATCATGTTAGATACAGACATTGTGGGCTGAAGGGCAAGCTCTCACTCTGTACTGTTCTATGTTCCAACTCATCCAATGAGACCCTTTACTTGCAAACATAAATATGCTTTTAAAGTACTTACCATTGTAACCCCCTACAACCAACCATGGGAAAACAGGTCCACCAAATGTTCCCAAACACGGGTCATGAAGCATTGTTGTGTCATTAAGTGAAGCAGGAGCCCTGTAAAGCCAATTTTGATCGTCTCAGATGCAATATATCGATTCTAATACTATCAAGTAAAATAGCCAAACTTTGAAATTACAGTGCACCAAAACAAAAAAGTAACTTTTGCCAACTGGTTTAGCAAGAGTTCTGGAGACAAGAGACCGTAGATGTTAGAATCTTAAGCAAGATACAAGGAACTTTTCTTCCAAGATACATATTCCTTCCACAGATGTTGCCTGACCCACTGAGTTCCTCCAGCACACAGAATCCATTG
This sequence comes from Amblyraja radiata, assembly GCF_010909765.2. NCBI lineage: Eukaryota > Metazoa > Chordata > Chondrichthyes > Rajiformes > Rajidae > Amblyraja > Amblyraja radiata. The sequence continues at coordinate 58,158,294 of NC_045959.1, read as the reverse complement.
CATGCACACCGCCCAGCACCTCCCCCTCCCCCCCTCCCCCACCCTACCATTATCTTGAGTTTCTGAACAAAATGAAAATTTAAGTCATTAGCGAAAGGATTGAGATCACCCCCCCCCCACCCCCCTCAGAAGGAATGTCCTGGAACTCGCTGCCTGAAAGTGCATGTTAATTGTCAAATGCACAAATGGAAATGGGATTAGTTTGGGGTGATGGTGGTGGGTACATCGAATCAGCAGTCAAAGAAAGTGGTAGAGACAGGTACAATTACAACATTTGCAAGTCACTTCGACAAGTACACGGATAGCAAAGGTTTGGAGGGAATTGAGACTAGTTTACTTAAGCAACTTTGACGGGACTAGTTTAGTTAAGCAACTTTGTTGGCATGGACAAGTTGCCAAAGACCCATTTTGTGTTGTATAGGTTATCGATTCTACAAAGCTTCTTCCCCACTTGAATCTCAAGAGGAGAAATGTACCCAGGATAGGGGAACCAGAGAATATTGGTTTAAGGTGAGGGGGGAAGAGAGGGAGACATTTTAATAGGAACCCAAGGGGCAACTTTCACTGCAGATGGTGGCGGGTATATAGAACGAGATGCCAGAGGCAGGTACAGCAACATTCAAGACACTTGGACAGGTGGATAGGAGAACGGTCTCAATACAAAATGCCACCTATCCATGTTCTCCAGAGATGCTGCCTGATCTGCTGAGTTACTCCAGCACTTTGTGTCCTTTTGTACATAGATAGGTATGGTTTAGAGGGATATGGACCAAGTGCAGGCAAATGAGACTAGCTTAGATGAGACATTTGGTTGGCATAGACAACTTAGGACGAATGGTCTGTTTCTGTGCTGTATGACCCGACTAAATAAATACTGACAGCTTGCAATTAACCAAACCAAACTTCAAGGTATCAAAGCAGATCCAGGGAACAATTAACAAGTGGCACTGTGTTTAATGCCTTGGATTTGCATTGGAAACAGCAGGAAAATAAACACCAAAATCACTTTGAAATTAGCTTCCATCTCAATGGTCACATACTTGGAGCAATAGAGGAAGTGGCTGTGGTAGTCGGCATACACAAACCAGAAGTCACCCACAGAATGATCAAGGACGGCGTGACTGTTCTGGAAGTAGTTGAGGACACTGAGGATGGTGCAGTTATTGTTATATGGAGACAGAGGTGCCAGGCAAATGTCCTGCAGCTGCACACTTTCATTCTTGTAAGAAGCTTCTAAATCCTGGATTGCATCCTGCAGGTCTAGCACCTAAAGTCAAAAGTTTCAACACGTGAGCTAATGGAATCTTGACTCCAGCAGATTGTCAACTGGAGGAGAAGCAACCAAGGACAATATTCAGTGAGACATTTCTACAATAGTTGGTATAGAAAATAACATTTGTTACACAGCCTGCTAGGTTTAGTTCATAAGTTCATAAATTCTGGGAGCAGAATTAGGGCATTCAGCCAATCAAATCTACTCTACCATTCAATCATGGCTGATCTATCTTTCCCTCTCAACCCCATTCTCCTCATAACCCCCGACATCTGTACTACTCAAATTTATTATTGTCATGTGCTACAGAGCTACATGTGCTACAAAGAAATGCTATCAAAATTAGATAATATTTCTGCATAACAAAAGTACTAATCAAGTACAGCAGGTAGAGCAAAGGGGAAGATAGAGTGCAGAATATAGAACAGAATTTCAGCATTGTAGTGCATCGGGCCAATCTCTTCAATAGGAGAGAGGTGAATAGATAGAGCAAAGGGAAAGATAAAATGCTCTTAAAATATTCCCAGATGTATGCCCAAGTCCTCAACCTTCGACAAGCCCCACCTTACACTGGGTCGCCTCTAGCTGTTGCACCCGCTTGCTAAATTTTGCAACCCAACTTTGATGCTTTGTCAGCCACCTAGTGGAACCCCACTGCAGACTCCCTTTACCAATCCTCATCTCCACCAAAACCCCAACCCCCAATTGGTTTAGTCCCGGCAACTCTTGCCACTATGCCAGGTTCATCCAAAGCAAGGCAATTTAGAAACAGGACGTACCTGGTGTAATATATCTTTGCTCAATGGTGGGCCGAAAGGCACATCCGATCCTGACGGATAAGGGGAGAACGTTGACCAGTTGGTGTGTGGGGCTGTAATAATCAGCTGCTCAGTGCGAAAGAAAGGTCCAAAGTGAGTGTCAAAATAATATTTTTCCTTGCGGGCTTGACTGGAAGGGGCAGACCAGATTTCCACGGGATCAGTGGTTATCCTCATGAACACCAAGCCTGAAGAGCAGACTGCGATGGCGATGATGGTGAAGATGATAACTGGAGCAGGGTTTCTCACACAGAAGGACCCCCACTTTGAGAATATGTCGCGCAAGAAAGCTTCAGATTTTGCACCAAGCTGTTCACAACAGGACATCTTATCTGGAGGGCAGAACAGGCGAGGTGAACAGACTGGGAAATGATCAATGTAATCAGCATTCCATCCCCTACCTCACTCCACAATGTGGTGGACATAGACCCTGCTAGTACAGGCCTTTTGGCCACAATGATCAAAGACTAATCTTCTCTGGCTGCATGTAATCTGCATCCCTTCATATCCATGTGCCTATCTAAAACGCCAAGGGCCACAGTGATATCTGCTTCCACTACCACCCCTCGCAGCACATTCCAGGAACCTACTACTCTCTGGATAAAAAACCTTTCCCCACACAACTCCTTTAAACTTCTCCTTGCACCTTATAACTTAAAGCCACGTCCTCCAGTATTGGACATTTCCATCCTGGGAAAGAGGCTCTGACTGTCTACACTATCTATGCCTCAATCTTATACACTTCTCAAGTCTCCCTCAACTTTAGATGTTCCAGGCATCCAAGTTGCCAACATCCTCTTATACCCAACACTCCCTGATCAGGCAGCATTCCAGTGATCTCCTGCACCCTCGTCAAAGCTTCCTCATTCTTCCTGTAATGGGGTGACCAGAACTGCACAATATTCCAAATGCTGCCTAACCAAAGTCTTAGAGCTGCAATAGGACTTCTTACTCAAGCCCTAATCCCTGAAGGCAACACACTAAATGCCATTCATCACCTTATCCACAGACATTGCCACTATGGACTTGGAGCCCAAGGTCCCTCTGAAAACCTATGCTGTTAAAGCCAACACCTTTACATTTGCCCTCCCAAAGTTAAACACCTCAATAAAAAGCTATTAATATAATCAAAATTATTACTTCAAGTAACTTTAGCCACAGATTTTATTTCACAATTCAGATTGCTAAGAAAAAAGTGAACCTACCAAGATCATGATTGACGCTGACGGAATGGCTCGTGCTGGCATCCATAATCGGTGCATATTCAGAAACTACACGCTGCTTCCTGAAGCAGAATGAAGAGATTCAGAACAAGCAGACACAGAAAGAGATACTTTATATACGTTGCAGCCAGCTCTCAGGTCTGCGGCTTGTGTTACTTTAAATGGCTGCACATAGATTCAAACAGTTTGAACAAGGATGTCTGTATTAGCAACCAATAAATTACCATGTCTGTGCACTCTATTACATGGGAGCCCACAAACATCCATTGCAGGCCAATAGAACAGGCCCTTCCTCAATCTCTATGCAGACAGAAGACAGTGAGGTCAGGAAGAGGGGTGAGGGTGGGATCAGTTATGCCCCTGTCCCACTTAGGAAACCTGAACGGAAACCTCTGGAGACTTTGTGCCCCACCCAAGGTTTCCGTGCGGTTCCCGGAGGTTTTTGTGAGTCTCCCTATCTGCTTCCACTACCTGCAACCTCCGGAAACCGCACGGAAACCTTGGGTGGGGCCCAAAGTCTCCAGAGGTTTCCGTTCAGGTTTCCTAAGTGGGACAGGGGCATTAGTAACATTTATAGTAAAAATGTATGGAATTCCCTGCCACAGAGGGCAGTGGAGGCCAAATCACTGGATGGATTTAAGAGAGTTAGATAGAGCTCTAGGGGCTAGTGGAGTCAAGGGATATGGGGAGAAGGCAGGCACGGGTTATTGATAGGGGACGATCAGCCATGATCACAATAAATGGCAGTGCTGGCTCGAAGGGCTGAATGGCCTCCTCCTGCACCTAGTTTCTATGTCTATCTATGTAACATGGAAAGTTAGATATGGTAGTAGACATAAGGAACTGAAGATGCTGGTTGATAAGAGACAAAGTGTTAGAGATACAGTAACTAGGCAGCATTTCAGACTCAAGTCGGAACAGTCTCAACCCAAAACGTCACTTCTCCAGAGATGTTGCCAGATGCACCGAGTTGTTACAGCACTTAGTCTTTTTAAATTAGTTAGTAACTGGGTAATTGATACCACTGATGGCAGTAAAGCCAGACTTGGCATTGACCCCAAGATTCGCTTCTATATTTCTTAAGTTGCCATTCAACCCATCGTGTCAATGCTGGCTTCAATCATTCCCATTCCCCCACATTTCCCTGCAACATTCCCCACTTTCACACAACCATCACCCCCCACCCACCTACACAAGGAAAGATTTAGTGCTCAGTTAACCAACCAGCAGGATTTGATTATGCAAGAAGAAACCCACACAGTCAGCGAGAACACCACACAGCACCCAAGCTCAGAGTTGAATGCAGATCTCTGGAATGTAGCTGTTTGAAACATTTTCCATGTCTTCTCTAATGGCTTCCACAATGGAAGCACCTTTTTGTCTATAAAGAGATGTCTTGTTTAGCTCGGATGCAAAATAGACATACATTTTCCAGCTTGAAGATAATTACCTGCAAAACCACACACCAATGACTGCTCCCCCAAAGGAGAGCAGAAAGAACAGATAGAAGATCCACATTATGACTGCCATAGCGTCCAAACCAAAGATGGTCCATGGTATAGGTGGTGGTGGCAGCACTGGCTTTGGGCCACAAACAAGGGTGCAATCCTGACAGCTGCACGGTAGTGAGCCATCTTCTAACGACTCATTGCAGCCTTTGGTTTTGTTGTTCATGGGGATCATTGCACCAACAGGAAGATCTAGGAAAAGAGTCATATAATCATACAGCGTGGAAACAGGTCCAACTTGCCCATGCCGACCAACATGCCTCATCTACAGTACACTTGCCTGCATTTGGCTCGTATCCCTCTAAACATGGTCCTATCCATGTACCTGTCCAAATGATTCTTAAACATTGCACTGTTTCACCCCTTCTGTAGGTATGTTGCAAAGCCTACCTGAAGCGTCGTTGAAGATCTGCTGCTGAGGCTGTGCGCGATTTTGGCGCCGTTTAGAGGGGGCGGGTTTAAAACGCGATTTTCTCTAAGCTGTTCCAATCGAAAATGTTCAGCCTAGTTAATTATTAACGAAAAATCGCTGGAAGACCCCGTCGCAAAAGCTATTATTAGGTTTAAAGGCCTTGAATAATAGTTATAGTAGTTTAAAAATCAATCTTTAAACCCGCGACCGTCATCAACCGCAGGGTCTCATAAAGAAAATAGCAGAAGGTATGCTGTATATTTTTACATTCAAAAGGGCTTCTAAAGATCCTTTTATACAAAATTTAATATTGCGAGTAGCTCAATTTGGGCCCATTATATCGCGCAGTATTTTTCTGGGCATTTGAGGCACAAATCTACCGCAATGTGAACGTTCTAAACCAGCGCGTTCCACAGAGACCCACTGGAAAGCTGATTTAAATGGGCATTTATTTACAGCAATTGAACACTGAATTCCTTCCATTTGGCCTATAAATTAATGTAAATGAGATTTAAAAATCATGTTTTATTGTGAATTATTTGTGAATATTATTTGGACATTTAGGCTATTTAAAAATGTTAATCATTTATTAAGAAATAGATAGATGTTTAGATCTAGTAATTGAAGTCTGAAATTAGCTACAATTAGGTAACTAACTAATTATATGCTTTAATTTCAGGTCATCCAAGTAAGATTATTTTATATTTGTTTCAGAATGCTTCAATCTATGATAACTGAAAATTTCATTCAGTTCTCTTAATTTTTAAGAAAGTTATGGGCTTTTGACTGTTCACGATCACAACTTTTTTGTTATGTCCATAGAAAATCAATAGGGAACAAGATGCTCATTTCCGAGTATGAAAATGGCCATAACTTTTTAAATACTTGAGATATGAAAGTGAATTAGATGTCAAATTAAACTTATTTTTATGCTTTATCTGATGGGATAAATTACAGACTTGATTTTTAAAATCTCAAAATTTTGTAACATTGCTACCTTCTGCACGTTATGGGACTGCACCTGGTATATCCCACGTATAATGTGATTTGACTGGATAGTAAAGCTTTCCATTATATCTCAGTGCACGTAACAACATTTAGAGCAGCTCCTCGATCGAAGGTCAAGGTAGTGGGAGCACAAACGTTTTTTCGTTGCATCTCTACCCAAGATGATAAACCAACACCATTGGGATATAGATTTTTAATTGAATTAGTTTTCTGGGAGAACAGATTTTTCTTATATTGAATTTTAACCAATACATTGTATGCAAATCCTCAAGCTTGGTGGATTTTAATGTTTCAGAGGTTTAGCGCATAATAGTGCAGAAAGTGCTCAGGACAGGGCAGCATCTTTGGAGAATCCCGATTAAGGCAGGATTCCACTTCTGTGCACCATATTCTCGTAGGAAACAGGGCTGCGGACAGTTTCCACCCAGCAGAAGATGCCTGCGGCGGGCAGCAAACCTATCCCTCAGGTCTCCCAACAGCTTGTTTGTATATACAGGTTGTACACAAGTTGGGCATTTGTAGCCTGGAAACAACCTGTAATTAGAGATCTAGTGCGGAGGTAGACCCTTCAGCCCACACTGACCAGCGATCACCCCATACACTATCCTAGCACTATCCTACATACTAGGGACAATTTACAATTTTAGCGAAGCCAATCAACCTACAAACCTGCACGTCTTTTGAGTGTGGGAGAAAACCCGAGCAGCCGGAGAAAATTCACATGGTCACATCGAGAACGTACAAACTCTGTACAGTCGGCACTCGTAGTCAGGATCGAACCCGGGTGCCTGGCACAGTACAGTAGTAACTCGACTGCTGTGCCATAGTTTCAGCTTAATAAAATCTTTAATAGAAACTCAGACCCAAGGTACAGCTCCCCACAGGTCCTACCCAACCAGCTGAATATTTGAAGCTGCAATTTCTCTTTCGAGTGCCAGAATGCAGATATGGCATACAAGGCAGTTGTTTTATTATTCATCTTATTTGTCTTCATGATGAACCAGTGCAGCCCATTTAGTGAAGTTGTTCCCAATGCTGTTGGAGGAGGAGTTTTAGGAACTAGACAAAATGAAGGAACAGCTGTACTGCCAAGTCAGGTTGGAGTTCTCAAGAGGAACTTTAGGTGATTGTGCTCCAACCCTGACATTCAATCAAGGAGCTGCTCTCAAAGTATAGGCATATTATTGTGTACAGCGAAGAGCAATCTAGTCAAATCGTATTGTGCACAAGTACAATTAAGCCATACAAATGAACAGGTAGCGCAAGGAGAAATAAATACTAGAGTACAGAATGTAGCATTGAAGCATTGCAGTTACAGAAAAAAAAAATCTATCGTCTGCAATAAAAGAGGTTTGATGAATTGCTGCATAGCTTTTAAATTACAACACAATTGAGAAAAATATCAACCTTATGCTCTAGCCTCAAACAGAACAGACAAACAATAATACAATCCTGGGCCTCTGCTTAGACAATACATTTCACTATCTTATCTATTCAAGATTTGTTCTTGAAACCTTTCTCCTCCTCACATGGGAGTCTGCTGAAATATATTATTTTCCCTCATGGCAGCTTTCCAACTACTGAAATAACTCCCAATTTAGATGTTGATCTCAAGCAGAACGTGCAGTCAGTTTTGAGAAAGATAAAATATTAACTTAGTCAATACTCAAGCACCACATCATTTAACAACTTATTATTCTTTCGTTGCACCAAAAGATGACCTATCAAGATACTCAATTTGATCACGAGTTTAAATTAAAATAATTTTTTAGTTTAGAGATACACCATTGAAATAGGCCCTTCGGCCCGCCGAGTCCACGCCGACCAGTGATCCCCACACACTAACACTATCCTACACACACTAGGGACAATTTACAATTATACCAAGCCAATTAACAAACAAACGTGTACGTCTTTGGAGTGTGGGAAGAAACTGGAGATCCCAGAGAAAACCAACGCAGTCACGAGGAGAAAGCATAAACTCCGTACATGTAACACTCGTAGTCAGGGCCGTACCAGAGTCTCTGGCGTTGTAAGGCAGCAACTCGAACGCTGCGCCACTGGGCCACCCTAAATGATACTCATGATCAAGTGCAAGGATTTTGCTCAGCAAACATCACACCCGATGTTAACTCAAACTCAAAGCCTCAATGGGACATTCAGAGCAATTAATACTTGACATTTTTCTTGACAGGAGATACAACATTTACCACTACTCTTATCGCTAGGCAAATACTTGACATTTTTCTCCTGCTCATTATAATTTAACATAGAAACATAGAAAATAGGTGCACTAGTAGGCCATTCGAGCCAGCACCGCCATTCAATATGATCATGGGTGATCATCCAAAATCAGTACCCCATTCCCACTTTCTCCTCATATCCCTTGATTCCATTAGCCTAAAAGAGCTAAATCTTGTAGGTCATCTTGAAAACATCCAGTGAATTGACCTCAACTGCTTTCTGTGGCAGAGAATTCCACAGATTCACAACTCTCTGGGCAAAAAAGTTTGTCCTCATCTCAGTCCGAAATGGCTTACCCCTTATTCTTGAACATCAAAGCAATGGGTAACTATTCAATTGCAGAGTGGTTTCTGTAATTTTTCATCCAGGAAGGACACTGTTGCATTGAACAAATACCACACTGACAAGCTATAATAAAGTCAGTGTTCAAATAACATCTTTGTACAAAGTCAAAATAGTGGAATAAATTAAGCTTACCGCCAAAAATAGGAATAATGTTGAAGGGAGTCTGGGCATTCTGTGTGGTACTCATGTACTGAATCCAGTTGGTAGCATTGCAGTCCTTTGCATCTTTTCCACAAAGTAACCCCAGAGCTTTTTCATTACTTGAGGGAGACTGAACATCTTTGCAGGCATTGTACATGGCTGAATGAAGAAATAACCATCAGCATCATCAGTACCAGCTAGTCTCAAGATAAAATATGGAGTTGACAAGTTATTCATTATCCATAAAGCAACTTAGATTCTTTGGCAAGTGGATTTGTGTTGCTGGCTTTACACCCACAGAGTGTGGTTTACAGAGCACTACATTTATATATTCTGTTGCGCTGCTGCAAGTAAGAATTTAATCGTTCTGTTTGGGACATATGACAATAAAACACTCTTGACTCTTGAAGTGGGATGAAGTGGGATGAAGTTGGGCAATAGATTTCACAGCCAAGAACTCCAAAGTGCAAAATCCCTAACGTGGCAATGATCTGATCTGACAAAGATGCTACAGACCCACTATTGCTGCAACTGCAAGGCTTGTAACAGTATTTAGTTTAGAAATGTGTTTAAACACATTAGTATAAATTGCAGACATGATCAAATGAATATCCTGGTGTCATTCTACCTTGGCGATGTGGTATGAGAGTAATGGAGCAATCCTCTGGGAAAGGGCACACACACAGGGTGGAAATGTCCAAGACTCAAGGGCATAGCTATAAGGTGAAAGGAGCAGTTTAAAGGAGATGTGAATGGCAAGTTTTAAAACAGTGTTGGATGCCTGGAATGTACTTCCAGAGATGGTGGTGGTGACAGCTATGATAGCAGTGTTTAAGAGGGTTTTAGATGAGGCATATAGATATGCAGGTAACAGATAACGTGCAGGCAGAAGAGTTTATTTAACTTGGCATCATGTTTGGCACAAACAATGTGGGCTGAAGGGCCTGTTCTTGTGCTATGTGGAACTAGTTACTGACAAAGAAGGTTACTGAAGATAATGCTCATCTTCTTGACCATCCTGGTGCCGTTCCTTCTCCAGCAAATGACAAATGTTGCATTAAAAGAAGTCTCACCATTTGCAAAGCTTGATCCAATGTAGTATTCCACTTCTGTGATGCTGGTTTGATTCTGAATGTACGGTTCAAACTTGGTGGCATTGACAAACAAGCTCTGAACGGGACTGCAAGTCAGTTCACAGTAAAAGGTCATGAAGTTATGAAAACAAGATGGGCACCTGCAAGATAAGTGTCAAGGACAGGTGAGCGTCAGGCTTTAAAGAAAACAAGTGCTCAGAATGCCAGAGTTCTTTTCCCAAAACATTCAGTACAGCAATACTCAATTTGTTGAGCAATTGTCAGACAATACAAAAGCTATCACCTTCCAATCTGTCTGGTATGCAGTTGTATGAACCAATGTATCTTAAACCCCATCACTTTCCTTAGTTTAGAGCCTCAATGCTCTTCCTAACAAAACTGGTTGTTTTTATACTGCCTGAACCCCTCCCCAGTTTTATATCTTTATTAAGGCAATTTGTTTTGGACTATGAGCATGTGCAGAAATGCATTTTGACATTTTTATTTTTTCCCCCCAAAAGCTGGCTCCAAAAGAAATATACTCCAAAAGCACTAGGAGCAGAATTAGGCCATTCGATCCACCATTCAATCATGGCTGATCTATCTTTCCCTCTCAACCCCATTCTGCTTCCTTCTCCCCATAACTCGTGACACCCATACTAATGAAGAATTACTTATCTCTTGGACTACCAAAGAAACTTTAAAAGCATCTCAATGTTTCACATTTGAGGAACAAAGGATTAGTCAACGCAACCTGTGCTCTTCAATCCTTTCACTAAGCAGGCATATTACCATGGCTGCACATCATTCTCAAGTGCAGAATGATGAAGATCAGGATACAGACCACACATGTCCATCAAACCCAATGGTTAATTATGCATTTGCACTGTGGTTTCTGTAATTTTCATTCATCCAGTATGTACATGACTGCACTGAAAAATTATTATGCTGACAAGCGATCTGAAGAAGGATCTCGACCCAAAACGTCACCTATTCCTTTTCTCCAGACATGCTGTCTAACCCGCTGTTATGAGCTTTGTGTCTATCTTCAGTTTAAACCAGCATCTACAGTGTCTTCATACACATTACTATTTATAAAGCAGACCAGCAACCAAGGTGACCTGTAGGCAGGTACAAGGAAGGGTCTGGGTGAGACAGATCCTCATTAACTGTCTGGTAGGATGGACAATGACAGGAGATACAACATTTACCACTACTCTTATCGCTAGGCAAAGACAAATAAGTTTTGTTTGGTTTAGAGCTACAGAGCGGAAACAGGCCCTTCCTCCCACCAAGTCCTCACCGACCAGCAATCCCCGCACATTAACACTATCCCACACACACTAGGGACAATTTTCGATTATACCAAGCCAACGAACCTACAAACCTGCAAGTCCTTGAGTGTAAGAGGAAACGGAACATCTCGGAGAAAACCCATGCGGTCACGGGGAAAACGTATACACTCCGTAGTCGGGATGGAACCCGTGTCTCTGGCGCGGCAAGTGCTGTAAGTCAGCAACTCTACCGTTGCACCACCGCGCCCATTGTCCGGTTAAAATAAATTTGGAATTACCAAAGCTACAGAATATTTACCGGAGATACTGCAAGCTTCGGTGCACCAGAGGGAGGAATGGCCTCCGGAGAATATAGAACTTAGGTTGGATTATAGCTTTAAAGAACATAACATGGGTACCTGGACAGGAACTGAAGTGGCAGCTGTATATTGTCTTTAAGTGTTTGTAGCTGTTGAACATCACAGCAGAGATCGACATCCCCATACAGAAAATTTGGGCACAATTCCTGCAAGGCACAAAAACATCCAAATGAATATATACACAAATATCTAGAATCTGACAACAGGCAAGGCTAATCAAACTAGTTTTAGCTTTGAAGTACCAGGAAGTTGCATATTAAATATTTTCTTCCAGATTTAGAAAAATGGCAATCAAATTTTAGATAAAAATTGCTTGAATTAAAATTTTTGCTGCTATTAGTATTGGTTTATTATTGCCACATGTATGGAGATCAGTGAAAAGCCTGGTCATCTTTCAAAATAGGATTACAAATGAAATGCAGGACGGTCATATACAGGGACTTTATTTTGAAAAAGCATATTTGGGCAGCAGAGACAGGGCTGCTATCAGAATGCCAGTGACCTAGGTTCAGTCCAGATCTTCAGTGTTGCCCATGTGCAGTTTGCATGTTCTCCCTGTGACCACTTTGTTTCATTGCTGGCTGGGTGGAGTTTGCACCTTTTCCGTGACTGCTGTGGGTTTCCTCCAGATGCCCGAGTTTCATAGAAACATAGAAAATAGGTGCAAGAGGCGGCCATTCAGCCCTTCGAGCCAGCACCGCCATTCAATATGATCATGGCTGATCGTCCCCAATCAATAACCCGTGCCTGCCTTCTCCCCATATCCCTCGATTCCACTAGCCCCTAGAGCTCTATCTAACTCTCTCTTAAATCCATCCAGTGATTTGGCCTCCACTGCCCTCTGTGGCAGGGAATTCCATAAATTCACAACTCTCTGGGTGGAAAAGTTTTTTCTAACCTCAGTCTTAAATGGCCTCCCCTTTATTCGAAGACTGTGGCCCCTGGTTCTGGACTCACCCAAGATTGGGAACATTTTTCCTGCATCTAGCTTGTCCGGTCCTTTTATAATTTTATATGTTTCTATAAGATCCCCCTCATCCTCCTAAACTCCAGTGAATACAAGCCTAGTATTTTCAAATTTTCCTCATATGACAGTCCCGCCATCCCAGGGATCAATCTTGTGAACCTACGCTGCATTGCCTCAATCACAAGGATGTCCTTCCTCAAATTAGGAGACCAGTTTCCTTCCACATCCCAAAGACGTGTGGATTTGTAATTTAACTGGCCACTGTAAATCACCCCTAGTTTGTAGGAAGTGGATGATAAAGTAGGATACCAGCTATTGTGAAATGTTGTTTGATGGTCGGCATGGATTTAGTGGGATGAAGGGCCTTTTTTATTTTCATGCTTCATCTAAATTAAACAGAGCTGCCATTCACACCAACCTCTAAAGTATTTCAATAATTATTAGATATTAATGGATGGTTCTTTTAGCTGAAACATTGCAGAGCCCGACACAGTGTTTGGTCTGGAAATATCGTCAGGGCAGATTCAGTGTTAATATCAGGGTTTAAGCATCAAGCCAACCACTTACTTGAATGAGTTCATGTCCTTCTTTGGGCAATGGTTTGGGCAGGCCCTCATATTTGCAGTTGTATTTCTTCTGTGTAGCTTTATCTGTCCCACATTCTCCATACCAAATGCATGTTGTATTTTCTGCAAATACCTGGAGAGTCAAGAGTGTTTAATTGTCATGTTCTTGCTTGCTCAAGCTCACAACAAATATGTAATAATACAATAAATTAATAACAGTTATACCAGCTGAGCAAGAGTGCAACATACGGGGTATGTTTGCAACTGCAGATAATCATAACTGAGTTTAGTGATTTTAAAATCCAGTTGAAGTGCAGTTTTCTCAGCATTTACACATTAAACTGCCCTTCGAGGACAATGGCAAATCTTAATTTTCCACAGTATACTTCCTTCATGGGGTCAGGCCACAAGCATTCACTTCTCATGGGGAAGATGTGTTAATGTGGAAGTTGTCACCACGGAGGGTTTCAGGTGAACAGGTGCAGGCAGGGGGGGGGGGGGTTGGGACCCAAGGAGAGAAGTGATGGCAAGAGGAATGGACACTGCAAAGAGGGCAGCTAACATACAGCTGGCACCTACAACTACCCATTGGTGAAAGAGCCCTGCGTTCTCCTAAAAGGTACCAGGCCAAGGAAGAAATGTAAACACCAACCAATCTAATGTAGGATGCAATTATAGCATGTACTGAAACTACAATGAAAAATAACTGATGGAAGAACTCAGATTAGGCAACATCTGTGCAGGGAATACAACAGATGACATTTCAGGTGTGGACCCTTGCTTCAAGACTGGTGGAGAGGGGAGAGCCAGCAAGTGATAGGTGGGATCCAGTCCATGACAAATCAAGAGCAGGAGAAAGCATGGAGATGACAACAAAATAAACTGCAGATGCCGACACCTTGAGCAAAACAAAATGCCTGGAGGAAAGATGACAAAGTGTTGGAGTAACTCAGTGGGTCAGGCAGCATCTCTGGAAAACGTGGATGGTGACATTATGGATCGAGCCCTTGCAATCCTAAACATCACCTATCCATGTCCTTCAGAGATGCTGCCTGACCTGCTGAATTACTCCAGCACTCCAATATACAATCAACTCCTACAGGTCTGCAATAATTGAAACTTTTACAGCCACAATATTGAGCTAATAAGCATCTTCCTACAAATGCATCACTCATTCCACAAATGATAACAAGCAGTATCTAGATAATTGTTGAAAGGTCCTTATCCTCTTTGTAGACATTTTATAAACAGCAGCAAGCCAATCAAAACTGGACTGGGAGGGATCATCAGCCATAAGTGTAATGGGAATACAAATGTTATCTTGTGATTGGTGAGCAGAAGGCAAGGGTGGGCCTTAAAATGTCTGATTACTGATCATCTAAAATAAATCAGCAGATTCTTCACCAATGTTCTCTCCCTTTTATTCACCAAAAGGCACCATTTTGTAAATGACAGATCATTTGAACAATTGTATAAATCACCGAGAAACAGGGTGGACAAACTCAAATAGCCAGTTTCCTGCGTAGAAATTGGCTTAGTCAAAGGTAAAAAGGACAAGTTAGTATCGTTAGAGATGTGCATGCCAATTTTTTTTTTTAAGTGGTGGTGTCCTGCAACCCATTTTCACTGGTGGCTGCTTAGTGGTGTTTAAGAGGCTTTTTTTATAGGCACCTGAAGGTGAGGGATCCTCGAGGGTTTTGGATCATGTTCAAGCAGACAAGATCAATTGAACTTGGTATCATGCTTGGCACAATCAACATTCCTGTGCTGTTCTATGTTCTAATAAAAATCAGTGAGTGCAGACAACATTTATTGAAGCTGTATACAGTCTCCAAATATTAATAGCAATGCTGGTCATGGTAAAAATAAGGAGGTAATACATGGGAACTTCAATCCACAGACAGGACAAACCCTATTAGTATGAACAGGGAGATGTACAAGTTGTAGAAACAAAGAACTGCAGATACTTGTTAATGCATAAAAGGACACAACTTTACCTGCTCGGGCACTTTGCGTCCTTTTGCATATCCTAGATGTACACGTACCAAACTTGATGTACATTTCAAATCAGCAAACAGGGCATTACATTTACAATAAATAGTAAATGCTGAAAAATATCCAGGCCAGGCAACATCCCTGGGAGAGGAACAGTTCGTGGTTCAGGTTCAAGATCCTTCAGAGTTCATTTCCGCAAATCGATAAATCACGTGAATTTATTTCCCGTGTCTGCAGTCTTACCATTTAATCTAAACCAAGGAGTTTGAATAAAGCACTAGTTTTACAGCATGGAAGCAAGACGTCCAGCCCATCTTGTTTATGCCAAGCGAGATGTCCAACCAACTAGACCCAATGCTCGTGTTTGGCCCAGATCCCTCCAAACATTCTGTGTACCTGTCCAAATGACTTCCAAACTATTGTATCCTCCTCTACAGCTTCCACTGGCAACTCATTCCATTTACCCATCACCCTTGAAAATGTTGTCCCTCGGTTCTCTTTCAAGTCTTCCTCCCTCTCACCTTAAACTACAGGACAAGGTAGATTTGGAATTCAGGACAGGTATGGCAGTGGACAGGCAACAGCTAGCTATCGAAGTAACAGCTTGTAATACATCCTTTTAGGCCCTACACCAACATGATCCATCCATAGACTTTAATGTATGCTGTAATCCAAGGAAAAGGCATAAATGTAGTAAGAAATGCAAACAGGAGCCCTATTGTTGCTTGGACAAGAACAGAATTAGCAATGCAGACAGGCAAGTTAATAGACCACGCAAAAAGATGCAAATACTGGAATCTGGAGCAACAAAACAACAGTGCTGGAGAAACTCAGCAGGTCAGGCAGCATCTGAGGGAATGGACAGATGTTTCAGGTCCAGACCTATCAATCTGAAGATCCTGACCCAAAATGTCAGGTGTCATTGCCTCCACAGATGCTGCCTGACCCTACAAGTTCCTCCAACCTTTTATCTTTTACTCAATAAATGGACCACAGTAGATAAACAGCTGCTGCCTAACAAATACCTAACAGAAGCAAATCAAACACCAATTCTTAGAATTAAATATTTTCAGTGTTAAAAAAATAGCAGCAGAAAGCTGAAAAACAGATCTTAAAAAATCACAAGAACCCAACTGTCTCACACAGAGGTATGGGATGAGCTGTCAGAGGGGGTGGTTGAAACAGGTACTATAATAACAATTAAAATATACTGGAACAGGTACGTCGATAGGAAAGGTTTAGAGGGATATGTGGCAAGCATAAATGGGGCATGTTGGTCAGCATGGGCAATTTGGGACGTGGGGTCAGTTTATGTGCTGTACGAGTCCAGGCCACAACCACATTCAAGTCAACAAGGCAAGAGCCAACTTTCTTTTAATAAATTGGCAGCACGGCAGGACTAGATTCAAAGGACACCACAACAAAGGACACCATTCAACAGAGTCAAAGCATGAGTACTTAATTGTCATATGCATCAGAAACAGAATAATTAATTCCTTACTTGCTACAGCATTACAGGCACATTAACATAAATTAATATACAATTATTAATAATGCAATAAATTATTAGTAACACTATTCATTCAAGCCATGTCTCAGAAGGGTGGTGACTAATTGGATAGCTCTTAATAGAAGCATCTGGGAATAAATTAGAACTATTTTACAAGATTGTGTGACTCATGTAGAACATAAAAAGGTTGAACAGCACACCAGTCATTTCAGGCCAAATGCACAAGCCATTTTGCTGACTTGCACTTGTATTGTTTGCACACACAATCTCGTTCCAGACAACTGTGTATGCAACAAATTGCATTAGATTAAGATTTATTATTTGTCACATATACCAAGATAGTGAAATGCTTTTTTTTGCATGCTATCCAATCAGACCAGATAATGTTATACATTAAAGCCAAATTCAATTAGTATATGCAACAAAGGGAAAGAATGTAGAATGTTTTATTGTCATGTCCCAAAACAGAACAAATAAATTCTTGCAGCAGCACAGTAGTTTAGTTTATTGTCACAAGCACCAAGTTGCAGTGCACAATAGTTAGAGTTCAGTATGTAAAAAACAAAAATAATAATAGTGTAGACAGCTGTGCACACAACAAATTGCATTAGGTTTATTATTCAGCACATGTGGCAATATAGTGAAATACCTTGTGTAGGAAGGGACTGCAGATGCTGGTTTACACCAAAGGCAGACACAAAAAAAACTTGAGTAACTCAGTGGGTCAGGCAGCAAAAGAATAGGTGACATTTCAGGTCAAGAACCTCCAGACTGAATTGTACCCTATTCATTTTCCTCAGAAATGCTGCCTGACCCAGAGTTATCCAGTTCTTTTGTGTCTATCTTTAGTGAAATGTTTTGCATATAGTGAAACGTTTTGTACAACAGCTGCATAGGCAAAGTCAAATTATATTGCAAAAAGATGTTATGAAGTGAGGGCAACCCTCCCATTCCCTCCATTAGCTGTTCAAAAAGGAACTGCAGATGCTGGAAGATCGAAGGTACACAAAATTGCTGGGGAAACTCAGCGGGTGCAGCAGCATCTATGGAGCGAAGGAAATAGGCGACGTTTCGGGCCGAAACCCTTCATTAGCTGTTGCATTGGGCAATGTTCCTACTTAGGACAAGATGGTCACAAGTAAAGTAGTCTTTGGTCACAAGCAAAGATCCTATATATAGGATCTTTGGTCACAAGGTTTCGGCCGGGGCCGCGCAGGCGCAGTAAGCAGAGTTGCTCGGGCACGGTGACAGATGAACTGGCCACGTGGGGGGCACCGGCCAATCCACCGCCGGTGGGGGCGTGGCTGACGTCATGCTGCCTAAAGACCCCTCGCACCTGAAGTAAGAGTTCCTGAAACCCTCCCTCCCTCCCCATCCATGGAGAGTCCCAACGGTCTCTCGCCCGCTGCATGGCGCCCGCCGACGCCACAAGGCGTCCGGTCAGTAAGGGGGAATACTCTCCTCCTCAGCCTCCACATCCAACATTTTGCCCGGCTCGACGCTCCAGAGGCTAGACGGCCGTTGCGGGGGCCGCTCGATTCTAAACACTCACCAAGCGCTCGGGAAGATTCAGCGTCGTCGCCAGCAGTAGAAGCAAGGGCGCGACGATAACACTCATGGCCGTCGCCGTCAAACCCGGTTTGTATGACTAACTGTACGCGCGGCTTCACACAGGATTTTATAACCGATCCCGCCCAGAGGGCGGGGCGACAGCGGCTCCTCAGTACGTCACGCCTCCATCGCCATGCGTAGGCACGTTGGGGGTGGTGCCGGATAGCCGATCAGCTCTGTAATTGGCGGAGTCTGGTGACACCACCAGTGAGAGACGGTATCATTGAAGCATTTCCTTGTCAATCCTTTTCCTTAAGTTTTTTAAAGAAGCTTTTTTTTAAATGGCTCATGTGCTGTGTTTGAGTTTGAATTGATTTTTGTATTACTCATGCACTCTGTAATTCATCTAATCACACTATTCACAACTGCGGTATTTGGAAAATAATAGCAATATGAAGATTCCAGTTGCTCTGTTCTTGGAATGTTCCTTAATGTTCATGTTTTTTTGTGTCTATGGAATTGTTTTTCAACAATAAAATGGGTCTGGTCTTCCCAATAGCCAGAGAGTGAAATGAGATCTGTCTGAAATGGTGGGGTTATCTAAATGAAGTTTATAAATAAATAAAATTTGTTTTGAGCTAGATTAAAAAACGATGTATAATTTAAGGATGGTTTTATTCAGCGACTGAGGCCCTTCGAGACAGCACCGCCATTCAATGTGATCATGGCTGATCATTCCCAATCTGGACCCCGTTCCTGCCTTCTCCCCATATCCCCTGACTCCGCTATCTTTAAGAGCCCTATCTAGCTCTCTCTTGAAAGTATCCAGAGAACCAGCCTCCACCGCCCTCTGAGGCAGAGAATTCCACAGACTCACCACTTTCTGTGAGAAAAAGTGTT
Source organism: Amblyraja radiata (assembly GCF_010909765.2). Classification (NCBI taxonomy): domain Eukaryota; kingdom Metazoa; phylum Chordata; class Chondrichthyes; order Rajiformes; family Rajidae; genus Amblyraja; species Amblyraja radiata. The sequence goes on along the minus strand of NC_045959.1, from coordinate 58,139,106 downwards.
TCCTTGTCCCCGTTCCAAATGGCGTACCCATTATCCTTAAACTGTGGCCCCTGGTTCTTGACTCTCCCAACATCGGGACCATGTCTCCTGCCTCTAGCGCGTCCAAACCCTTAACAATCTTATATATTCAATAAGATCTCCTCTCATCCTTCTAAACTCCAGTGTACAAACCCAGCCGCTCCATTCTCTCAGCATATGACAGTCCCGCCATCCCGGGAATTAACCTTGTAATCCTACGCTGCACTCCTTCAATAGCAAGAATGTCCTCGATCAAATTATGGGGGCCAAAACTGCACACAATACTCCAGGTGTGGTCTCACTAGGGCCCTGTACAATTGCAGAAGGACCTCTTTGCTCCTATACTCGACTCCTCTTGTTATAAAGGCCAACATGCCATTCGTTTTCTCCACTGCCTGCTGTACCTGCATGTTTACTTTCAAAGACTGATGAACAAGGACCCCCAGATCCCGTTGTACTTCCCCCTTTTCCCAATTTGACACCATTTAGATGGTAATCTGCCTTCCTGTTTTTTATACCGAAGTGGATAACCTTACATTTATCCACATTAAACTTAATCTACCATTCATCTGCCCTGTCCGTCACCCTGCATTCTCATAGCATCCTCCTCATAGTTCACACTGCCACCCAGCTTTGTGTGATCTGCAAATTTGCTAATGTTACTGTCACTGCCTGCCATTCTGAAAGGGACCCGTTAATCCCTACTCTTTGTTTCCTGTCTGCCAACCACTTCTTTATCCATGTCAGCACTCTACCCCCAATACCACGTGCCCTAATTTTGCCCACTAGTCTCCTATGTGGGGCCTTATCAAATGCCTTCTCAAAGTCCAGGTACACTACATCCATAGGCTCTCCTTGTCCATTCTCCTAGTTACATCCTCAAAAAATTCCAGAAGATTAGTCAAGCATGATTTCCCCTTCGTAAATCCATGCTGACTCGGACTGATCCTGTTACTGCTATCCAAATGTGCGGCTATTTCATCTTTTATAATTGACTCCAGCATCTTCCCCACCACCGATGTCAGGCTAACTGGTCTATAATTCCCTGTTTTCTCTCTCCCGCCTTTCTTAAAAAGTGGGATAACATTAGCTACCCTCCAAGCCACAGGAACTGATCCTGAGTCTATAGAACATTGGAAAATTATCACCAATGCATCCAAGATTTCTAGAGCCACTTCCTTAAGTACCCTGGGATGCAGACCATCAGGCCCAGGGCGATGTAAGGCCCTGCTCCGGGTCGATTTAAACCCCTTGATTCGGGCGGGCGAATTTGCCATTGTGGGAGCTCCGAAAAGCGGTCTCCCACCAGGGACCCGCGAGCTCCCGATGTTACTGTCCACAGGGCCTGCAGCCGAAGCTCCGAAGTCGGGGCGTAGCCGCGCGCCACCACAGTGATCCACGCTCCGAAGTCAGCCAGCTCCGCGATGGTGAGTCCACAGGCTCTGCGACTGGAGCCCCAGGTCGATTCCGGTTGGAGGCCGCCGGCTCCACGATGTTAGGCCCCAACGACAACGGAGACTAGACGGAAACGGTCGCGTCCCCGTTCAGGGAAGAGATTAAAAAGTTTCCCCCCACATATACACAGCTAAAAATAAAGTAAAACTAAAACCAAAAACATACACCTAACAGGACAAAAAGAAAAAACTTAGGCGACTGAAGACAACTCAGTCGCCGGTTGACGTAGGTAGTCGCCAATGGAATTCACCAAAGTCAGCACCCGGCGACAACCAACAACACCGGGCCACAACCTGCCTCATCCTGGCTACAACCGGTGACAGCACATACGACAGGAGAAGATAAGCTACATCAAGCCCACTGTCGCCGAAAGGTTTTGAACATTTCAAAATCCTGCGGCGACCAGAAAAACATTACGACTCTTTAGGCGACTTGAGGAGACTACTCACGACCATACAAGCAACACCCCAGCGACCATGTGTCGACAGCCTAGTTGCCTGTAGTCACCAAAAAAATCGCCTAAGTGGGACAGGGGCTTCTCCTGCATTTTGTGTCTATCAAGAGACAATGTTTTATTGACACATGTCCCGAATCAAAACAATGACATTTTTATTTGCAGCAGCACAACAGACATGTAAACATTGTATTCTGTAAAACCCATCATTCAATTCAATTCAACTTTAATGTCATTGCACAAATACAAGTATGGGTACAACAAAATGCGGTTTAGCGTCAGTCCGTAGTAGTAGTGCAATATAGAAATAAAAATACAGAATAATCAAACAATGTGGACGGAGAGACTGGAGAAACAAAAAGTTCAGTATATATAAAAAAGAAATAAATAAATGGATAATAATAGTGCTGTCAAAAATTATGTCCACGAGTCTATATAGATAGGAGCCTATTTGGAGGTTGTAGTGTTTAATAGCCTGTTGGTTGTCGGGAAGAAGCTGCTCCTGAACCTGGCAGTCATAGTTTTCAGGCTCCTAACCTTCTTCCCAATGGCAGGAGTGAAATGAGAGTGTGGTCTGTGTGGTGTGGGTCTCTGGTGATGCTGGCTTCCTTTTTGAGTCAGTAGCTATTATAGATCCCTTCGATGGACTGGGTAGTGCTTACCACTTTTTGCAATCTTCTATGTTTCTGGTCATTCAAGTTGCCAAACCAGGCTGTGATGCAAACAGTCAATATGCTCTCTACTGTGCACCTGTGGAAGTTCAAGAGAGTTTTTGTTGACATACTGAATCCTCAATCTTCTCAGATAGTAGAGGCATTGATGGGCTATCGTTATGATTGTATCATTGTGCTACAACCACGGCAGGTCTCCATAGATATGCACTCCCAGCAAATTGAAGCGTTTAACACTTTCCACCACCCTCCTGACATTCTCAGGGTCTATACATTCATTGGTGTTATTTTCAATAGTGTTCGCAACTATCATTAAACTGAGCACCTTTGTCACTTTTGTTTAAAAAAAACCCTGCAGATGCTAGATCAGTCATATTCATAGTCATACAGACAGAAACAGGCCCTTCAGCTATTCTCCATGCCAACCAACACTACTCATCTGCCCCCTTTTAGCCCATATCTCTAAATCTTTCCTATCCGTGTACTGACCAAATGTCTTAAATGTTGTTATAGTATTTACCTCCTCCTACTTCCACACACCCACCACCCACTGTGTGAAAATGTTGCCCCTCAAGTTCCTATGAAATCTTTCCCCTCTCACCTTAAACCTATATCCTCTGGTTTCCGATTCCCCTACACTGGGTCAGAAACAACATCCTCGTAAATCTTTGCACTCTTTTCAGCTTAACAAAATCCTTCCTATAACAGGGTGACTAAAGCTAAACACAATACTCCAAATGCGACCTCACCAACGTCTTATACAACTGTAACGTAATATTCAAACTTCCATACTCAATACCTAGCCTGATGAAGGCCAACGTACCAAAAGCATTCTTGACCACCCTTTGAGGGAACTATGTACATGTACTCCTAGATCTATCTGCTCTATAACACTCCCCAGGACGCTACCATTCACTGTGAATGTCCTGTCCTGAGAAAGGAGAGGCGTGGGGACGATCCTGTCTGATCTGAGTGATACCAGCACTTTGTGTCCTTTTGTGCAAACCTGATACCGACAGCAGTAGCAGTTCCTTTTTTCTACTCTTAAAGGTATGCAGACTTTGAAGAAATTTTCCTCCTCTCTTTGACAGGAGTTCTCTGAGTCCTCTATCAGTGCTCTCCTCTTTGGCCACTGGTCCGCCTCACCACTCCCCCTCTCCTCTTTGTACTGGCTATCTGCCTTCTCTGCTCCTAGTGCTGATGCAGGATTTCAACCTAAAAGTTCGACAATCCACCCTCCCTCCAGGTTGCTTAAACTCTGAGATGCCCCAGCAGATTGTTGCATGGTAAATTCCCTGCTCTTATATTAATTGAAGGCAAGTATCCTGTATGGCTTCTTCACTGTCTTGTCTACCAGTGCTTTAGAGATCTTTGGACTTGCACACCCACAGTCCCCGTTTCCTCAGTACCCCCTAGGGAACCACTATTCATTCTGTATGTCCCACCTTAGTCCTATCTTGTATTTACCAGGATTAAGATACACCTGCCATTGATTGATTTTTGAAATATACAGCATGAAAACGGGCTCTTTAGCCCCCCAAATCCACACTGACCATCGAACACCCGTTCACACTAGTTCTATGTTATCCCACTTTCTCATCAACTCACTACACACTAGGGACAATTTACAGAGGCCAAGTAACCTACAGACCTGCACATCTTTGGGATGTGGGAAGAAACCCACGTGTTCACAGGGAGAACGTTCAAACTTCACAAAGACAGCATCTGAGGTGCTGGAATTATTTGTTTTAACTGTGCTGCCTTTCCTCAATACAATTTTCCACATAAACTGTCCTTTAGTCATCCATCATCTTAATTTGAGCAGTAAAGATTTAAAAATCTAAAAATATAACCAGAAAATAGTAGAAATGGTCAGTTGACATCTATATTTCCGGTAAGAGTTTTTGCCTCGTGTGTAACTCTATTTCTCTCGCCACAAATTGACGCCTGATCTGCTGACTATTTCCAGCATTTTTCTGTTGTTATTTGTGATTTCAATCTGGGTTTGGGATTGTGGAATAGATCTGAACATGTGTATTCCATGTAATGCAAGGAAAAAAACAAATTATTATAATGCTAAATAAATAATTAGTAATAATTAGTCAGTTATTAGAAGTGGCAACGAGTTTCTTTAGAACGGAGTGGTCTTCCTGTTGAAGATCTATGAACAGAATTGAGAAACAGAATTGCTCCTCTGTTTCTACCACTCTTACTTGAGTCAGACACAATGTTAGCAGAAGCAGAACATTTGGCCGCTCAACCACATACCACCATTTAATAATCATGCCTATTTAATAAGATTATAGCTATTAGCACACGAATGACTACTTCCTTGGAAGGCTTAGGAAGTTCGATTTCCCCAGCAACTCTCATCAACTTCGACAGATGCACCGTAAAAGCATTTTATCGGGATTCATCACAGCATGGTTTGGGAACAGCTCCATCCAAGACCGCAAGAAATTGCAGAGAACTGTGGATGCAGCCCAGAGCATCACACAAACCAACCTCCCTTCCATTGACTCCATTTATACCTCATGCTGCCTCAGCAAGGCCACCAGCATAATCAAGGATGAGTCACAACCTGGCCATTCCCTCTTCTCCCCTCTGCCATCAGGCAAAATATATAGAAGTGTGAAAACGCATACTTCCAGATTTAGGGACAGTTTCTTCCCAGCTGTTACTGAACCATCCTACCACAAATGGAGAGCAGTCCTGAACCTCATTGGATACCCTCGGACTATCTTTGATCGCTTTACTGGCTTTATCTTGCACTAAACATTATTCACGCTATTCCCTTTATCATGTATCTGTACAATGTGAATGGCTCGATTGTAATCATGTATTGTCTTTCCGCTGACTGGTTCGCACACAACAAATGCTTTTCATTGTAATTTGGTACACGTGACAATAAACTAAACTCAAACTCATTTGTGTCAACTTCACTTTCATGCTTGATCCCCATATCCCTTGATTTCAAGCTGGTCCGAAAATCTCTTGGCCAAAAGTCACAAAGTTGTAAGTTTAAATCCATTTCAGGATCTGAGCATCAAGGGACATGAATATTTTATTGTCATATGTCCCGAAACGGAACAATGAAATTCTTTTGCAACAGACGTGTAAACGCGGTACTCAGTAAACACCACAATAAACAACATAAAAAAGTTCAATATGTAAAAACAAACAAGATGGAGCAAAGACAAAAACAATGCACAAGTCTCTCGTGCAATCAAGGCAGTTTGTAGTTTAGTTGGGGTTTTTAGTGTTCATTAGCCTGATGGTTGTTGAATATAAGCTGCTCCTGATTTGATCTAGTTTTTAATCAAGCTTGACAATATAGTATAGAAAATATCCAATATCCAATCCACCACTGCATTGGTACCTGGATTAGAGGGTATTAGGTATAAAGAGTCATACACACTTGGATTGTTTTCTCTTGAGTGTCAGATGTTGAGAGGAAACCTGGTAGAAATTGATGAAATTATGAGAGGCATTGATAGGCTAGACATCCTTTTTCTCGGGATGGGAATATCAGAGGTCATAGCCTTAAGGACAGAGGGGGAATGTTTAAAGGCGATCTATGGGCAAGTTTTTTTATACAGAGAGGAGGGTGAATGGAAAGAGTTCCTAGGGGCAGTGATGGAAGCAAATCGATAGAGGTGTTTAAGAGGCTTTTGGACAGGCACATGGATATGTAGGGAATGGAGTGTTATGATAAGAGTAAAAAACCTACACACGTTTCGAGACCCTTCATCAGGCTGAGAATTAGGGGAGAGGGAGTCTAGATATGGAAGAATAAGGTGTGAAAACAACAGATCAAAGCAGATGATGATAAGGAAATGTAGGATGGTGCGTTAGCTGAGGGGAAGGTGACAAGGAGGCATACAATCAGTAAAATGAATCAGGATAGTGAAACTTGTTGGAGAAATAGGGTGGGGGAGGGACGGCGAGAGAGAGGGAAAGCAAGCATTACATGAAGTTAGAGAAATCAATATTCGTCCGCTGCGTTTTAAGCTGCCCAAGTGAAACATGAGGTGCTGTTCCTCCAATAAGTGAGTTCTGTATTCCGAAATATGCAAGAAACCATGGGATTTGTCAAAGGTCAAATGCTATAAAGAAAAATCGAACGAAGCGCTGTAAATACAGTGGGTATAGTTTGGGTCTGATTTTTTTTGTCTTTTATCAAGCTTGTATTTGTCAAGGGGCGGATAGAGGGGGTAGATGCGAGTGGGAAACCGGGGGGGGGGGAGACAGGACCGGCAGAGAGACATTCTCGGTAGCCGCACGCACACAGACCTGTGCCTCATCTGCAGCCAGGATCAAACCCGGATCCCTGGTGCCGCAAGCGCTGCCGAACTGTCACTGGACGTCCGGACCGACGGGACATCGGCCCCCAGGCCCACAGCCAGCACGGAGAATCGCCAACCCCAAGTACAAGACGGAGCCATTGTTCTACGGACATTGTCACTTCTGCCTCTCCCGCTGGGCCGACGACACCAGCGACTCCAGTCCAACCCCGCTCCAACTCCAGAGGAAGATGGGCTGCTACGGCGACAAGTGCCAGTTCGCCCACGGCCTGGCCGAGCAGCGTTCCTTCAGCCGCCACCCCAAGTACAAGACGGAGCCGTGCCGCACCTTGCACACCACCGGCTTCTGCCCCTACGGTACCCGCTGCCACTTCATGCACAACCCCGAGGAGGAGCGAGGGCCTGGCCTCGCCTGCGCCAGAGCGCCAGCCTGGGCTCGGCCTCCTGCGGCCCGGCGCTCGACTGGGCCGCGCTGTGGGCGGCCTTCAGCCCCGACCTGGAGTTGAAGCTGGCCTGGATTCTGGGCTTGGGGCTGGGCAAGGGAGGGGGAGGAGGTTGCTGCTGCACCCAACACCACCATCACCAACAGCATCAGCAGCTCCAGTGGTCGCCCGGCCTGCCCATGGCCGGCAGGAGCCCGTCCACAGACTCTCTCTCCGACCGGGATGACTCCAGCAGCAGTGGTTCCAAGTCGCATGTCTTCTAGCAGGGCCGGCGGCTGCCCATCTTCATCAGGATCTCGGTGTCGGACTGAGGGGAAGGGGGTTGGAGTTGGAGGGCTGCCGGCCAACCTCAACTTGCACTTCCGGGACAGGCAGAACCGAGCTGGAGCCAGCGGCTGAAGCGCCGGCTGCAAGTTCGGGGCCGCCCCGCCAGTTCAGGGCCACTCTGGACAGGGACTGGACACCCGGGAGGGAACGGGGACGACCCAGCAGCAACTCAACAGCACCCACAGCGCCGGAGAGCCAGGCCCGACCCCGACCACGGACGAAACGCAAGCTTGCACACAACGCAGCATCACCGTTGCCGAGACTGTTTATAGCAAGTGACCTATGACCTGGGCATGCGCAGTCAAAATACCGTACTTGCTTATTTGCCTTGAGCTTCACTCTAACAGTGGAGTCCTTTTAAAATCCTTTGAACATTGTTCCTCTCACATTAAATCTGTGCCCTCCAGTCTTTGATATTTCCTCCCATGTCTATGGCTTTTCTTTATTAATCTTCCTAAAGGGAAAATCTCACAGTTATCAGTGTTAATTTTCTCTGTCTAACTTACCAATTGATCAGTATCATTCTGTAACCTCAGACTATCTGCCTCGTTATCACAAACACGGCCAAAATGTAAGTGTCACCTGCTAACTATCTAATCACACGTGGAATATCTGCAGGCAAACAGTCCATGTTTATAACAAACGGCAAGGGCCCCATTTCACTTTTTGTCATGTGTCTTACTGAACAGTCGAGACCTATGGTTGATCCGTTAGTAAAATTAAAGTCTGTAGCAGTGAACTGCAAGTTGAGGTCAGGAGTTGCACAAACTGCAAACAAACCGCCCTTCATTATTTAAGGTGGATTTGCGTGTCATTCACTGGAAAGCCTGGGGCAATCTTGGTGGAGTTTGAATTCCACCATGCCAAGTTTTTGTCAGGCGTGGGGAGTTAGAATGGCTTATACAGATCTTGGTCTGAATTTTGTGACCTTTTTTGGTGTTGAAACTTTTGTGCAGACTAATGTTAAAAATGAGGAAATCAGTTGATTCGTCACGCGCCTGTTATCAAATGACACTTGAAACAGTGTTTGCTTTTTTATTGCAGCCTTGAAAGTGGATTTGCAGATAACAGCATTGATGCGTGGCAACATCAGGTTGCCTGGCAATGTTCAGTTAACGTCACAATTAACGGGCATATTTTGAAGGTGTTAGTTCATAAGTTTTTAAATCAGGAGCAGAATTAAGCCATTCAGCCCATACTCTGCCATAGAATCATGGCTGATCTATCTTTTCCTCTCAACCCCATTCTCCTGCCTTCTTCCCATAACCCTTGACACCCTTACTAGCAATGTTACAACATTTTGAGATTTAAAAAATCAAGTCTGTAATTTATCCCATCAGATAAAGCATATAAATAAGTTTAATTTGACACCTAATTCACTTTCATATCTCAAGTATTTAAAAAGTTATGGCCATTTTCATACTCGGAAATTAGCATCTTGTTCCCTATTGATTTTCTATGGACATAACAAAAAAGCTGTGATCGTGGACAGTCAGAAGCCCATAACCTTCTTAAAAATTAAGAGAACTGAATGAAATTTTCAGTTATCGTAGATTGAACCATTCTGAAACAAATATAAAATAATCTTACTTGGATGACCTGAAATTAAAGCATATAATTAGTTAGTTACCCAAGTGTAGCTAATTTCAAACTTCAATTACTAGATCTAAACATCTATCCATTTCTTAATAAATGATTAACATTTTTAAATAGCCTAAGTGTCCAAATAATATTCATAAATAATTCACAATAAAACATGATTTTTAAATCTCATTTACATTAATTTATAGGCCAAATGGAAGGAATTTAGTGTTTAATTGCTGTAAATTAAAGTCCATTTTAAATCAGCTTTCTAGTGGGATCCTGTGGAACGCGCTGGTTTAGAACGTTCACATTGCGGTAGATTTGTGCCCTCAAATGCCCAGAAAAATACTGCGGGATATAATGGGTCCAAAATGAGCTACTCGCAATATTAAACTTTGTATAAAGGGATCTTAAGAAGCCCTTTTTAATGTAAAAATAAGCAGCCTACCTTCAGTTGTTTGCTCTATGCGACCCTGACAGCTGCCGGTGGTCGCGGGTTTAGAGATTGATTTTTAAACTACTATAACTATTATACGAGGCCTTTAAAACTAATAATAGCTTTTGCGACGGGGTCTTCCAGCGATTTTTCGTTAATAATTAACTAGGCTGAACATCTTCGATTTGAACAGCCTAGAGAAAATCGCGTTTTAAACCCGCCCCCCTCTAAACGGCGCCAAAATCGCGCACACCCGCAGCGACAGATTTTCAGCGACGCTTCAGGTAGGCTTTGCAACATACCTACCCTTACCGATCAAGTATCTGTCAATCCCCGCCTTAAAAATATCCAATTAGGAATTCTTTGGGACATCTTCAGAGGTTATGGAACAGGTGGAGCGGCTAGTTAATTAAAGTGAGAACCAGACTTTAAAAAAACAGTTTGGCCACAATCTTCTGATTCATGGTTCATGGTTACTATACGAGTCAAATCTAATGACAAGTAGAAGTCAACAATTCAGCTTTTGAGCATGTTCTGGTCAATAAGATTTTGGCCGATCTATCAACTCATATTCGTGAAAAATCTTTAGATATTTATAATCCACCCATTTGTACACCTCTATACGATCACCCCTCAGCTTCAGTGCTCCACAGAATAAATTCCGAGCCTTCCCAACCTCTCCCTATTATTATGGTCTTTGAATCCTGGCAAATGTTTTCTTCACTCTTCCCAGCTTAATGGCATCAGCAGGGTGACCAAACCTGAACACTATTGTGCAGGTGTGGTCTCACCAGCATCCTGTGCAACTTCAATCCCTTCCAGTGAGTATCAGCCAAACTGCCCATCCTTTCCTTATAAAATAACATCACCCCACAAGTAAACTGAATGAACTTCTCCAGCATAAGTATATCCCTTCTTAAATAACTAGATGAATCCAGTGCAGATCATTCCATAGGACAGTTTCACCAAAATCCCGTACAAAGTTGCGCAAATTCCCCATGTTCATATTCCTTCCCTTTTGTGGTAAAGGCCATTTTTACATTTCCTTCCCTAATTACTTTCTTTACCTACCTGCTAGCTTGCAGTGTTTTTCATATGATGACAGCCAGATCCTCTGTACCACAATATTCCTCCAAAATAGTTTTCCTCCATTTATTTTATTTTAGAGTCATAAAGTAATAAAGCGTGGAAATAGATCCCTCAGTTCAATTTGTTCATGCCAACTAAAATGCCCATCTAGATTCACAGGAGACTGCAGATGCTGGAGTCTTGAGTAAAAACAAACTACTGGTGGAACTTAAGACAGCTTTTGTGGATGGAAATGTACAGACAACGTTTTGGGTCACGGCCTTGTTTACGACACAATTTGGCCATCTAAGCTTGTCCCATTTGCCCTCGTTTGGCCTATAACTCTTCTAAACCTTTCCGATCCGTGTACCTGTCCAAATGTCTTTTAAATGTTGATATTTTAGCTGCCACTTCTAGTTCCTCTGGCAGCTGGTTTCATATATGCACCACCCTTGGTGTGCATAATATGCTCCTCAGGCCCCTTTGACATCTTTTTAAAATCTATGCCTCTAGTTTTTTTTAATTCCCCTTCCCTAATGATTTTATACTCCTCTATAAGATCTCTTCACAGTTTCCTATATACCTAGGAATAAAGTTTTAGCTTGCCAACATCTCTGTAGCTCAGGCTCATTGTTTCTTCCCATACATAATAATATTTGCAGCTTGTTTTATGCTCAGAATTACGGAATTTGGGTCAGAAGTCAAAACCCACAACCTTTGTAACAAACTCAAACAAGAAGTGCATCATGTTGAAAGTTGTGAACTCTGCACGATTTAACACCCCATTTGTGAGTGTTATGTCTGTTTCGGTTCCATCTGTAGCTGCACAGAGCCAAGGAGTTGTACTGGGTAGGTCCTATCTAAGTCCCTGTTCAATCATGAGATCTTGCTATCTCTTTCTTTCTCCATAAAAACGTTCCCTTTGACCAATTATTTGGTCACCTGTTCTAATTTCTCTCATAATGCTCGTATGAAGCTTTGAAGGATTTTGAAATTCATTAGTGGCATTTTATAAACACAGAACAGTACACCACAGGAACAGGTCCTTCAACCCACGATGTCTGTGCAGAACATGATGCCAAGACTATCTCTTATCTACCTGCGCATAATCCATATCCCTTCATTCACATGCCTCTTAAATGCCATTATTGTATATGCAAGTTATTGTGTGATTAATATGTTTCTGTAGACTCTTTCACATTCAGAGCATCTTATAAGACATTACTTCTTTCCTTTGTTATCAGACTACTGAACAGTCCTCTCATAAGCTAAGGTATAGTCCTGGTCTTCCAACCTACTATATTGCACTTTTAAAAATTTTACACCTTCTCTGTAACTTTAACGCTATAATGCTGTACACTGTATTCTACACTCTAATATTTTTCTCTTTGCACAATGTTAAATTTATGGGGTGGGAGATTACAACCTCAACCTTCAATTGGTCCGCCCTGTTTCAACGATTGCAATCAACCTGGCGTGCACAATCAAATAGAACAAGTTGCCCTACAACTTTAGGCTGTGCACGCCATATGCAAGAAGAAGTTGTATTTATGGCTTGATTGTCCTCATGTTTGGTCTGATTTGACTGGATAGCACACAAGTAAAGTTCAAAGGGTTCAAAGCATCTTTATTAGTCACATTCACCTATTGGTGTAGTGAAATGCGGATTGCCATTGCAGCACATTAAAAAAGAATACAACATAACAATAATAAAGAAATTTAAACATAAAAAACATCCCCCCACAATGTTTCCCATTATGAAGGAAGGCACAAAGTCCAGTCCCCATCCCCATGTCCACCCATAGTCGGGCCTATTTAGGCCTCCGCAGTCGCCTTTACGGAGGCCCAGGCCCTACAGGTTCCAGGCCCTTCTCGCCGGATGATGGTGCTCCAGCGTCGGGAGAGTCCTCACAGCGTCATGGGAAACCTGGAACGGCCTCTTCCTTACCCGAGACCGCGGCTTCCGAAGCCAACAGGCTGCGCTGGATGGAGCTCCAACTCTGGCGATCTCGGCAAGAGAACCCAGGCTCCCGATGTAAAGTTCAGCGCCGCCGCCCGCGGCTGGCCGCTCCACAGACCTGCAGCTTCGCGATGTTCATCGGCGGTCTCAGCGACCCGGGCAAGGCATTGCCCACTCCGCGATAGCGCTCCAGCGCTGTGTCGCCGCCGAAGCCGTAGTTCCGGCCGGTTCCGTCAGGAAACACGCTCCAGGCCCTCTGGTAGGCCGCGAGGACTGGTCGAAGGTGCTGCCCGGAAAAAAGCCACCTCTCCGACCAGGTAGGGTCCCTGAAAAGCAGTTTCCCCCTTCCCCCCCTGCTATATACTAAAGTTCCTACTATATCTCTATACATGTTACAAAAAAAAAACCAATACCAATAGTATTGTTAATTATTATATTGTCATTAAAATGAGAAGATCTAGGAAAGCAAATAGTTTTTGTTCCCTCTGCATCATAATAATACCAACATTAATGCCAACATAATCAAAGATATTTTCCCACCCCAGTCATTTCGTAGTTCTCCTGTTTCCATTGGGCAGACTGAAAAGGGTCGTGACCCAAAATGTCTCCTATCAATTTTCTCCAGAGATTCTGCCTGACTCGCTGAGTTACTCCAGCACTTAGCGTCTCTTTTTGCAAACCAGCACCTGCATTCCTTGTTTATTAGGAACAGCTTCTTCCCCTCTGTTATCAGACTTCTGAACGGTTCTTCCATAAGCTAGGGTACTGTCCGATTCACCTTAGCTTCATTGCAAACATTGGACTTTGTCTTTGGAACTGGTGCACTACAATACTGAGAACTATAACTGTATATCATTCCCATTGCTCTACTTTTTGTACTTGAGTTTGGCTTGATTATATGTATTTGTAGCATTATCTGATTTGATTGGATAACATCCAAAACAAAGCATTTTATTGTACGGCTGACAATAATAATCATAAAACTAAACCTATCAGGATAATCAAGTTTGTGGATTCCTTCTTTTCCAAACCCGTCCCTTCCCCAACATTTGCAGGGATCCTTGGGTTCTTGTCTTCGCCCCTGTCTAAGGCCACCTCTACCTGCATCTAAATGATGTTTTTTGTCTAGGACAATACATCCAGCTTGACTGGATCCCCATTCATTACCCCAAACAATCTCTGCATCACTTGGGCAGTGTGGACTAAGCCCTGCGTATGTGGATGCAATGCAAACTGCTCTGATCACACTCGTACCAGTCGTGGGACCTGGGTCCATTTCAACAATCCCAAGAAAAGGAAACTGGACATTGGAGAACACTTGGACAATCTTTATCTATTTTTCCCATCTACCTGTCCCAAGTTGGACACCAGTTTTACATGGTCTTTCAAATAATGGCTACGAGGGCAGAGGAAACCATAGAATCAATTAGTCATGGAGTTGTACAGTACATAAGCAGGCCCTTTGGCCCAATTTATCCATGTCGACCAAGATACCCTATCTAAGCTAGTTCCATTTACCTGCATTAGGCCCATATCCATTTGAACCTTCCAACGAATAAAGTCCTAGCCTGCCTAGTCTCCCTCTATAATTCATGCCCTCGTAGCTTGGTAACATCCTTGTAAATCTTCTTTAATCTTTCCAGTGTAATGACACCTTTCCTATAGCACGATAACCAAAACTAAGCACAAACTCAGAGGAGGCTCACCAATGTCTTGTACAACTGCAGTGTAACATCTCAGCTCCTGTGCTCAGCGCCATGATTGATAAAGGCCAGCATACCAAATGATCTATGCACCACCCTATCTACCTGTGACACTACTTTCAAGGAAATCTGTAAATTTACTAACCATGTCTTGTACATTCTCATCCAAATCATAATATAAATGACGAATAACGATGGGCCCGGCACCGATCGCTGAGGCACACCACTAGTCACAAGTCTCCAGTCCAAAAAGCAACCGTCCACCATCACCCATTATACTTCCAGTTACCTGGCTCTCCCTGGATCCCATACAATCTAACCTTCCAGCCTAGCCTTCCATGTGGGACCCTGTCAAAGGCCTTAATAAGGTCCAGATGGAGAATGTCCACTGCTCTTCCTATGCATCAACCCTGTCTCATCTGAATGCAACATCTCCAATGAGATTTATGAGAATGAGTTCATAACTATCAGAGAAGACTAAAGAAACCTTAGTAGCTCTTCTAAAAAAAAACCTACTCTTTTTACCTCCTATCGCATGTCTCCATGTTTCTAATATGAACAGCAATCTATAAGAAGATTTATGAACAGATGGGCTAGATATTGAAAAAAACATTTGTCTCTAGGGATGGCCATGCCATGACTGATGAACAAAGCAGGGAATCGAGAAACAAACTCAGTCTTGATCAGCCTGAAGAAGGATCCCGAACCAAATCGTTATCTGTTCATTCCCTTCAAAGATGCTGCCTGACTCCCCCTTTGTGTTTTTGCTCTAGCATTTTGTTTTTCTTTGCTGCAGATTCCAGCACCTGCAGTTTCTTATGCCAACTCGGTCAGCATGAATAAGATGGGCTGAAAAGCTTACTCAAAAATTGAGTAAGTTCCCTGCTCAGTGGTAGGACGATGAATGGTTTGCATTTTCATTCAGTCCTGGACAGAAAGTTACCAAACCAAGCTGTGATGCATCTTGATAGGTTTGCAGAAAAATTTCCATGCTCGAAGAGAATTGAAGAAAGCGAGTGAGGGAGAAAGAATCACAGAGAAAACAGGCCCTTCGGCCCATCTTGTCCATGCTGACCAAATTGGCATACTGGACAACTCTTTTGCCTGCATTTAGCCCATAACCCTCAAAACTAGCCAGAGGGTGGTGAATCTGTGGAATTCATTGGCATAGACAGCTGTGGAGTCCAAGACATTGGGTATTTTTAAAATGTTGATTTATAGGTTCTTGATCAGTAAAAGCATCAAAGATAACAGGGAGAAAGCAGGAGAATAGGGTTGATAGGGAAAAATGGATCAGCCATGATCAAACGGTGGAGCAGCCTCGATCGGTCAAATGCTCTAATTCTGCTCCTATCAATCCATAATTTAAAACTGTGTGTGTGTGTGTGTGTCATTTTGTCTTTGAAACGTATCTCCTCGAAAACCAGACGCCAAAATGGGGAAATTTTTACATATTTCAGTAGAGATTTTCCTTGTGATTCTAAAAATCCACTCCTCTGTACATTTGGTACTTTATTTTCCCGACTTTTTTATTAAAATTGTTGACCAATCTGACCTTTTTAAAAAAAAAATCTGACCGCTGCCCAGCTGCTGACGTTACAATAAGTGATTTTTTTACCTTCTGGTAGAAATTTTTCTTATGATTTAAAAAATCCAATCCTCTATAAATTTGGTCAATTATTTCCCAAGATATTTGCTAAAATTTATCACCAAACTGACATTTAAAAAAAATATAAAGGCTGCCTAGCTGCTGACCTCACAATGCATTTCCTCGTGGTCCCGCTCCCCCCCGCCGCTCTGGATTAATGCAGCTGCGGGGCGGCCCAATCGTCTGTCCACCCCCCCCCCCCCCCACCCCGGCTCTGTCACGCTGCGGGTGCGCTTCCCCTTGCGGAAGCCACGATCAGCTGGTCCCCCCGCTGTTTTTCACCGTCCTCAGAGGCCCTCCCTCTCTGCCCCCCCTCCTCTCTGCCCCCCCCCCCCCCTTCCTCTCTGCCCCACCCTCCTCTCTACCCCCCCTCCTTCCTCTCTGCCCCCCCCTCTCTAGGGAGTGGTGAATATTGGGACCTATGGGTGAGTGGTGGAGTATTGCATTCGGGAACCAGCCTTCCCCTGTGATGCCATGCCCCACAATCTCTATCCCCTCCACTTCCCTCTCCAACCTTCCCCCTCTCTAGCGCAGTTGGGGGTTATGCGTGTGTGGATAGGGCGGGGGATGGGGTAAAAGGAGCGAATGAATATTAATATAATATCAAGTGGGGGTTAGTGTGTGGAGGTGGTTAGCGTGTATGTGATGCCTAAGGCCGCCCCCCTCCCTCGCAACCACGCGTTGGGGGAACAGACCCAACGGGTCTGCACTTGGTCTGGAATAATTATAAAACTCTGATCTTGGATGTGGATGTATTTGTGTGTTTTTCTGTGATTCACATCTCCTCGAAAACACGACGCGCTAACGGTGAAATTTATATATATTCCGAGAGATTTACTTCATGATCTCGAAAATCGCCTCATCTGAAAATTTGATTCATTATTTCTTGAGTTTTTTATTAAAATTGTTCACAAATCTGAGATCTTTTTTGAAGCTAACGAGCTGATGACGTCACAATGGATCTGCTCCTCGCGGCCAGCTGCGCAGAGTTTTCAACGCGCAGCCTGCTGGGCACTGTTTTTGCACGAGCTGCAAGTTACGTGAAACCCCCACTCGCAGTCATTTTGTCGCTTTCCGCTCGCCGTCGACTCTCACTCGGCCGGCCGTCCCGCCCCGCCCTGCCCCGCCCGCAGCCCAGCTGCCCCCCTCCCCTCAGGGCTCTGGATTGAAGCCGCTGAACACGCAGTAATTTGGTTGGGCTCGAGAGGGCTTCAGAGGTCCTGCGAGGTCCCAAGAGCTGCCGAGGCCCGCCGCCCGCTCGCATTCAGCCCCGTCCGCGCCGCCCGCTGAGTTCAAGTCTGCCCTCTCTCTCCCCCTCCTTCTCTTCTCCCCACCCTCTTCCCCTTCCTCTCCCCCTTCCCCTCCTCTCTCCCCCTACTCCCCCCTCTCCCTCCCCCTACTCCCCATCCCTCCCCCTCCCCCCTCTCTCCCCTTCCCCCCTCTACCCTTCTGGGGGGGGGGGGGGTGGTTAGTGTGTGCGTGATGCCGCAGGCCTCCCCCCCACCCCCCCGCAACCACGCGTTGAGGGGACGGGACCCAACGGGTCCCCCTTGGTCTAGTATCTTATAGACACTTCCTATCCATATATCTGACCTAATATCCTTAAAAGGTCATAATTGTATCTGTTTCTATAGTTTTCTCTGGAAGGAATAGGATAACTGGCAGAATGTCCTGACCAGGATATGGATTCAGGCTGGAGGAAGTGTGGTGACACATAGACACTGAGGTGTAGTCATACTATGGCCTGACAGCCAGTTTGTCATGTGATCTGAGTCATAGCGTCGTACTGTGCAGAAACAGGCCACCTTCAGCCCACCATGTCAATGCCAATCACAGAATTCTTGCTCTGGAATATAAACGGGGTTCATCTGCTCAAAAGTATGTCTCCATGAAAAGTCCCTTTGAGTTCCTGTACATACTGTATGTAGATATAACGCAAAGGAAACCACTTTTAAATGATGTCATAAGAAATGTTAATACTGTAGTAAATTGACATCTTGGGCCAGAGGAACGGTGCATGAATCAGATGCAGGAATAAAAGTCCAGAAGTTCTTTTAATCTAGGTAATGATTCTACTCAGAATCATGTGCGAATGCTTTCCAGCCCTGTGCCATTCAGACTTGTTGGTTTACAGCACCATCTGCTGGTCTTGTCAGCCAACTCCAGCTGACCCTGTTGGTACTGGTATTGACATCTGTACCGAGATACAATGAAAAACTTAAGACACATGGAACAGCAGATAAAAACACAACGTGCTGGAGTAACTCGGCGGGTTAGGCAGCATCACTGGAGAACGCGGATAAGTGACGTTTCGGGTTGCGAGCATTCTTCAGATTGATTGTGGTGTGGGAGGGAGAAATCCGAGAGGAGGGGCAGGACAAAAACGTAGCATCATTCCAGGTGAAACAGAAGTTCATGTGCACCTCCTCTAACTCCATCTATTTAATCCAGTGTTCTTGATGTGGCCGAGTTAGACTCACCACCATTTTGCCAAACACCTGGCCTAGGCCTACCAAGGCCTACTGAATTTCCCAGTTGTTCACCATATTAACTGCCCTTCCCATTCAGTTCAGTTTTTTTTATTTGTCATATGTAGGTTAACACAGGCTCAACGGTACAATGAAATGTGTTTGACAATACAATGGGTCACCTCAGCAATAATATTACAAGGATAAAAATAAGATTAAAAAGACATTGGTAGGTAAAGAGACAATAATATAATAATCAACATATATGATGTGTTTATGAGTTCAGAAGCCTGATGGCCTGATGGTAAAAACTGTTCTTAAGTCTGGTATGCTCCTGTATCGTCTGCCTGACGGTAACAAGGAGAACAGTCTGGGTGCTGGGTGGCTGTGGTCCTTGATGATGCCGTGTGCCTTCTGCAGACACCGCCGGTGGAAAATGGCCTGAATGTCCGGGAGACAGTTTTCAGTGATGTGGTGTGCCGCCTTCACCACTCTCTGTAGTGATTTGCGGCTGTGGGCAGAACAGTTCCCGTACCAGACTGTGATGCAGCCCGTCAGCAGGCTCTCAATGGTGCATCTGTAAAAGTTTGAGGATGCTGGCATTCATGCCAAACTTCCTCAGTCTTCTCAGGAAAAAGAGCCGCTGGCGGGCTTTCTTTGTTATTGTGTCCGTGTGCAGTGTCCAGGAGAGGTCCTCAGTGATGTGCACACTGAGGAACGTGAAGCTGCTGACCCTTTCAACCTCAGCATCACCAATGTGGATGGGGAGGTGTCCACTCCTCTGCTGTCTCCTGTAACCCACGATCATCTCTTTAGTTTTGCTGACATTGAGAGAGAGGTTATTTTCCTGGCACTAGCTGTTTAATGCCTTTACCTCCTCTGTATAGGCCGTCTCATTGTTGTCTGTGATGAGGCCCAGGATGGTCGTGTCATCAGCAAACTTTAGGATGATGTTAGAGCTGTGCTTAGCAGTACAGTCGTGCGTGAACAGAGAGTACAGGAGAGGACTGAGCACACAGCCCTGTGGCGTGCATGTGTTGAGGATTAGTGAGGAAGAGGTGTGGCTGCCAAATCTCACCACCTGGGGCCTGCCCGTCAGGAAGTCGAATATCCAGCCGCAGATGGAGGTCTCCAGTCCAAGATCAAGGAGCTTGGGGACGAGTTTTGAGGGAATTATAGTGTTGAATGCCGAGCTGTAGTCAATGAAGAGCATTCTCACATATGTATTTCCTTTGTCCACGTGGGTGAGCGCAGTGTGTGCTGCCATGGCGATGGCATCGTCAGTGGCCCTGTTTGGTCTATACGCAAACTGAATAGTGACCTTTCTGTCCTGGGCCTCCTCCATTGTCAGAGTGAGACCATACGCAAACTGGCGAAAGCACTGTATATTCTGCTTGGGTAGCATACAACCCAAAGGCATGAACACTGAATTCGACAATTTTAGGTAATGACATTTCCCTCCCCTCCATGCCTCTTATCCCACGTCCCCGTTACTTCTTCCCCCTCTCACCTCTGTTCCCCACTTGGACTCACATCTATTTCTCCCCTTCCACCTACATTCCTTTCTATAGCTTCATAATTTTGCATCTCTCCAATCCTTTAGTCTCACACTTTATGTCTTTTCATCTCTGACCTTTGTCCAACCATCTGCCCATCAAACCCCCCCTCACCTATAGCCACCTATCACTCTCCAGGCTTGGTCCTGCCCCGCCTCTCTTCCAGCTTTCTCCCCCCTCACAATCAGTCTGAAGAAGGGTCCCAACTTGAAATGTCACCTATCCATGTTTTTTTAAAGATGCTGCCTGACCCACTGAGTGACTCCAGCACTCTTTAAAAAAACCCAAAAAAACTTTGTGTCTGTTGTCCAGACAAATTATACCATCAAATCAAATCATACACAAGTACAACAGGAGGTGCAAAAACAGAGAGAAGACTTAGTGCAAAATATTATATTACAGCCACAAAGTAAGCGCAGATAAAACAAATGCAAGGACTGCAATGAGGACGATTGGGAATACATTCTTATCATACGAGTTAATTGTTCAGTAGTTTGCTAACAGTGGGAAAGCTGTCCCTGAATATGGTGGTAGGTGTTTTCAAGCTTTGTATCGTCTACCTGATGGGAGAGGGCAGAAGAGGGAATGGCCGGGTTGGCAAATGGCCCTTAATTATGTTGGCTGCTTTCCTGGTTGCAACATTCGTGCAAATGGATGGTGGTCGGCGGGAGGTGCTGGGGTGAAAGCTAGTCGGTGTGATGGACTGTTCACTGCTCTCTGCATTTTCTTTCAGTCCTGGACAGAAAGTTACCAAACCAAGCTGTGATGCATCTTGATAGGATGCATTCTATGGTGCATCCTATAGAATTTAGTAGGTGTCGTTGGAGTCATGCCGAACATCCTTAGTCTTCTGACAAAGTAGATACGTTGGTGTGCTTCCTTGGGCACAGCATTGATATGGTTGCACCAGGAAAAACTGTTAAGTGATATTTGTATCAAG
Source organism: Amblyraja radiata (assembly GCF_010909765.2). Lineage (NCBI taxonomy): Eukaryota > Metazoa > Chordata > Chondrichthyes > Rajiformes > Rajidae > Amblyraja > Amblyraja radiata. The sequence continues at coordinate 58,118,071 of NC_045959.1, read as the reverse complement.
GAGTTGAGTTGAGTTTGAGTTTAGTTTATTGTCACTTGTACCGAGATACAGCAAAGAGCTTTTGTTGCATGTTATCCAGTCTGTGGGAAGACAATGCATGATTGACCTGGTTAAATAGTAAGGTCTGTAGCATTCATGAACCTCGACTGCATTATGCAACCTGTGCTGCATGCCCAGGAGTTTCCGTGCTTAACCGTGGACCTGTTCCTAATTGCAGAAAGGATGCCACTGGGCACAATACATGGAATCAAACTTCATAAAGGACCATCGTATAGCACCATAAAACAACCTGCTGCACTGAGGATTGGTGGACCATACGCTTTATGTCACATCACACATTCCCTTTGTTCTATTAATTTCTCCCTCTTCCTTCACTGCAATTAAAAACTATCTTTTACCAGTGCTGGAGGTGAGCAGTGATTCCATTGGCTGGAAAGGATTTTTCAAACAACTAGTTATAGATAAAATGTGTAGGAAGGAACTGCAGATGCTTGTTTACACCAGATAGACACAAAATGCGAGAGTAACTTAGCAGGACATTCAGCATCTCTGTAGAGAAGGAATGGGTGACATTTCGGTCTGAAGTAGGGTCTCGACCCGAAACATCACCCATTCCTCCTCTTCAGAGATGCTACCTGTCCCACTGAGTTACTCCAGCGTTTTGTGCCTATCTTAGTTATAAATAAAGACAGGGCAGGCCCACAAGTTAAAATTGTGGATTGAGCAAAGCTAACGTTGATAGTATTAGACAGGAACTCCCTCAAGTTGATTGGAGTAGGATGTTTGCAGGCAAAAGGACATCCAGAAAGTGGGATGCCTTTAAAAGTGTGATGACAAGAGTTCAAGACTTGCATGTCCCTATTAGAGTGAAGGGCAAGGCAGGCGAAAGAGAAAAAGGAGGCATGGGACAAGTAAGACAGCTGGGATCAACTGTATGGAGAAGTGTTGGGATCTGAGGAGTATTCTTAAGAAGGAAATCAGAAGGGCAAAAATCAGGCAGATGATAGCTCTGGCAGATAATATTAAGAAGAATCCAGAGATTTTATGTACATTAAGGGAAGGAGGGAATTAGAAAGAGAACAGGGCCTGCTCAGAAACCATGCATTAGTGTTAAACTAATCTCAGTGATGATTGACTTACACAAGAGGAGCGTTTGAAGGCTCTGGGCCTGTAACTGTTGGGGTTTAGAAGGAACCGAATAATGAAAGAGTGGATGTGGAGAATGTTTCCAGTAGTGGTAGAGTCTAGGAGCAGAGGGCACAGCCTCAGGATGAAAGGACATACCTTTAAAATGGAGACCAAGGTTCACATTTATTTGTCACATGCACCAATTAAGGTACATTGAAATGAGTTACCATGCAGCCATACAATTAAAAAAGAACCCAATACACAATAGAATTTAACATAAACATCCACCACAGCATTCTTCACTGTAATGGAAGGCAATAAAGTTCAGTCAGTCTTCCTCCTTTGTTCACCCATGGTCGGGGGCCTTGACCCTGCGTAGTTGCCGCTACGGACAGCCCGATGTGCAAGCTCTCTCGTCGGGATGATTGAAGTTCTGGTATCGGGACAGATCGAACACACTCGAGTTCCCGAATTGGCCACTTTCTCACTGGAGACCGCAGCTTCAGGATGCTATAGGTCGCAGGCCAGCGGTCGAAGCTCTTCTCCGGCTATCCCCGGCAAGGGATCGGCCCCCTCCGCGATGGTAAAGTCCGCTCCACGTCTGCTGCTAGACGCTCTGCAGACTGAGGCTTCAGGATGTTATTGGCAGCAGACCAGCAATCTGAGCTTTTCGCTGGCGATCCCCGGCAAGGGATCACGTCACTCCGCGATGGAAAGTCCCTGCTGCTGAAGCTCTGGGCCCGACTCCGGGAAAGGCCACACCAATCCAAGTTGTTAGGCCACGAGGGAGGTGAAGAAGCGACAATGAAAAAGGTGGCTGAAAAAATGGTTTCCCCCTATTCACCCCCACCATATAAGACATACCGATGACACTAAAACATTCATTTGGACACACTAAAAAAACAAAAAAGTCAAGATGACGAACCCGCCGCTGGCGAGGCAGCCTACAGATGAGGATGTATCTGCTGGCGAGGCAGCCTACAGACGAGGATTTTCCAGCATCTGCAGTTCCTTCTTAAACTACAGATGAGGATGAATTTCTTTAGCCAGAGGGTGGTGAATCTGTGGAATGCATTGCCTCAGGCAGCTGTGGCCGTCATTGGGTGTTTTTGAAACAGATTGATAGATTCTTGATTAGTATGGGTGTGAAAAGTTTCAGGGAGAAAGAAGGCTGAAGAATGGGGTTGAGAGGAAAAATTAGATCAGCCATGATCAAATGGCAGAGCAGACTGATGGGCTGAATACCCTAATTCTGCTCCTATGTCTTATTAAGTTATGAACTCTGATATTGTGGTGGTTTCCAGACTGTATTCTGCCCCATACTGAGAATGGTAATTTAATTATGGCCATTCTTGTGCCAAGAAATTAAAAATGTCTACAACTTCGAAGGAATTTCCATCAATAACACAAAAATCAGTAACAGTTCAATTAAAGTTTAATTAAACAACAGTGCAACATAATTGTTTGGTGCGGTACATTGTTCCCACCTCAACATAATTTTGATGAATTGTGCTGAGAATATCTTAGATCAACAAGTAGATCTTAGATTTGTAACTGCACAGGCGAGGTCTGTTGAGTCCATGCCACCCCCCTGTACAGCAATCCCGTCAGTCTCAGTGCCCTGCTCGTTTCCTGTCGACCTGCAGTTATTCCGTCTAGTGTCATCCAATTCCCTGCTGACGACCTAACTGGCTGCCTTCACTGCCCTACAGGCAGTGAATTACAGACTACCAGCTCAAAACATTTCTCTTCATATCTTTTATCCAAAACGTTAAACCAGCCAGCACCAAAATTATTCTTTAGCACTGTAATGGTTGGTTGGCGGCGCGACTCACGTTGCAGCGGCCTCTGCAGTCCGTCTGTAATTTTGTTATTTTCTGTCTCGTTTGAATGTAGTTTTTATTAATTTTTTTTGTGTATGTGTGTGGGGGGCAGGAGGTGGGGGAAACTTTAAAAAATCTATCCCCTGCACAGAGAACCCGACCTTTTCACTGTCGGGTCTCCGTTGTCGTTGGGGCCTAGCACCGTGGAGCGGTCTCCAGCAGGAACGTCCTGGGGCTCCAGTCGCGGAGCCGGCGGACCTACTCACCAACATGGAGCTGGCCGAGTTGGGAGCAGGAGGAGCGGTGGTGGCGTGCTGCTGCGACCCGACCCCGGGGATTCGGAGGCTTACCGCAGGTCTGGCAGACAGGAACACCGGGAGCCCGCGGGTCACTGCTGGGAGATCGCTTTTCGGGGCTTCCCCAACGGCGACTTCACCCGCCCGAGTTGCGGGGCTGAAGAGTTCCTGGAGCGGGGCCTTACATCACCGCCCCGCGCGGCTTGGAATGGCTGCGGGACTTTGCCAGCGCCCGCCCGGGGCTCCAACACCAAGACCCGGTGCGTGGCCTTGCATCACCCGGCGCGGCATAAATGGCCGCGGGACAATTGCCATCGCCCACCGGGGACTTTGACTTTGACTCTGACATCGGGAGGGGAATGGGAAGTGCAGGGGAGAGATAAGTTTTTTGCCTTCCATCACAGCGAGGAGGAGATGCGCTGTGATGGATGTTTGTGTAAATTGTAGATTGTGTTGTGTCTTGGTTATTTTTTGTGTGTATGACTGCAGAAACAAAGTTTCGTTTGGACCCCTTGGGGTTCAAATGACAATAAAATATATCTATCTATCTATCTATCTAATTATTCATTAACTTTATGGTAAGCAGAAATATTTCAAAGCATAAATACATTCTCTGTTCTGGTGATTCTGTCATCACCCGTAAATGGAATATCTTTGCCTTCATCTTTTAATGAATCAAAACGTTCCAGTGATATTAAAATGACATTAAATTATTTTTAATTAAAATTAATACAAACAACAGATGCATGATAACCCCAAATATGGCTTGTTAATTTTATTAATGACATCTTTATAATCACTCGTCACATCTCTCCCCAGCCAAAAGCAAAGAATTGCAGTTCTCACTGTGCTCTGAAAGGTTTGTCAGACATCTTTTTCACATCATCAACTTTCTGCACCTCGTCTTGACTGAAGACACTTGACCAACCGGTCATTCCTCGTGAGATCTGACGGTAACTCTTTTTCCTGAATGATAACGAAAAATCATACAGTTAATGGCAAGGCTCTTAACAGCACTGATGGGATCCAAGCCCATAGTTCCCTTAAAGTGGCAACACAAATAGATAGAGAAACAAAAAACTGGAGATGCTGGTTTATACCATAGATAGATTTAGAAAAACATAAAAAAAGTTGGAGTAACTTGTCGGGTCAGGCATCAGAGGACATGGATAGGTGCTGTTTTGAGTTGAGAACTTCTTCCCAACCTGAAACATCACCTATCCATGTCCTCCAGAGATAGAAAAAAGAGCTGGAGTAACTCAAGGGGTCAGGCAGGATCCCTGAAGAGAAAGGATAGGAGACGTTTTGGGACAGGATCCTTCTTCAGACTGAAACATCACCTTGTAGCGAGTCCAAACTTCATGATCAAAAGGTTACTTTATTAGCAAGATAATATAAATGTGCGTTTGGACTCTCTAACATAAGAGTCATTGCTGCTGCTGAGCGAGGATGTTGACTCATGCTCAGCTACATGTTTACTAATGATCTCAAGGTAAGATCTGCTGATGTAGCAGGACACTCCTCTTAACCCATGATGTCACATGACAGTCCTCGTAACTACTGACGGAGGTTCGACAATAAGTGGTCTGGCCACCAGGTGACGCCACAGGACCCCCCCAGAACCAGAGGAAAGAAAACGAGTAGGTCGACGAAACGTGGCAGCCAAAACTCGTAAACCCACAGGCGAAAAGGGATAGGGCGCGCTCATCTTCTACCGGAAGGTGCACAAGCCAAGGGTGGCTTCTGCAACGGGCCGTGGGCCCCCGGCCATGAGTCTGGAACATGGGACCCGCGGGCGCAGTCTGCGCACTGTGTGGGCCTGGTCGGACGTGGACCGTGGGGGCCAGGCGAACAATGCAAAAAAAACGCAGGACGGACGAGACAGTTGCATCACATCGACCAGCAGGGGATCGTGTCCCGAGAAATAAGGCACCCAGCAACGGCTGGGAGACGTTGGCAACAATGCAAATGAAAGACAGCACAACAAAGAAATAAGAATAAACTAATAGATAAACCGGCGAGGTCATTACAGTGTAAAAAGTAAAAAGAAAAAAACCAAACTACAGTGAGCAAACATAAAAAAGTCCAAAGTGGTAGGAAACTAAAAGTTCAATGGTCCGAATTGTCCAATGTCTATGGTGCAGGATGGCTCAGGAATCCAATGTCCGATGAGAAGCTGCGCTGGAAGGTGGAAAACTGGAGGTTGCAGTGACACTATCCGACCTGAAGTGGCACTGTTGACGGCAGTCAGACTGCAGGGACACCATCCGGCCGGAAGGTAGCGCTGTTGACAGTGGTCAGAGCAGGTCCAGCGTCGGCTCCCACCAACGGGGCAAAATGTTGACCAAAGATCCTATAGCAAGTAAGATAGCCCACTCGACGAAAAAGACGTAGTAGGGTCATGGGCAGATTCATGGGTAATCATCCGCCCCATTTCCGTAACTGGCTTCCGTTTCAGCACTCCTATCCAAACAAAGATCATAAAGCAAAGGTCCAAAAGCAAAGATCCAAAGATCCTAGTGCAAGTTTAACACAAACATCAACTCAAACACAGCACATAAGCCATTTAAAAGGAAATTAAAAAAACTTAAAATAAATAAAATTAAAAAAAACATTAAAAAAGAAACCAGAATTATAATTTATTGGCATATTAATCATTAACAAAAAATAGCAGAATTATGAATTAACAGAATTATGAATAATGGGTCTAACACTATATCACACAACACAAACTGTTCCCCCGCAACGCAGATTACATGCGAGAGGGATTTACAAAGTTGGGTCGGGTCGCGTTTACTGAAATGGCCGACGAAAAGTCTACACGTCAGCCCATTGGTTTTAGCAGGAGTGCACTATCTTGCTTGCTACAGGATCTTTGATGTTGACCTTCGCACCCGGAAGTAGAAACATCGCTTCCGACCGGCCGTGGCGGCCATTTTGGCAGTCGACCGCGGCGGCCATATGGCAGTAGGCCACAGCGGCCATTTTGGCAGCTGAACGAGGTGGCCTTTACTGGCGGCCAACCGAAGCGATTCCTGGATGCGTGCGGAGCGGCCAGCATCGATGGGCCTCGCCCCACCGCTGCAGGTAGGAACACCATATACCGTCGCTGGTGGCTCTCGAGACCGGCTGCGCCGCCGCGTACTTGGCGGAGACTAGCGGCCAAGGGATCCATCGCGGGACGGCCGACTCACGACCAACTAAGGCTCCACCCCGCTTCTGCCCGGCCACATCTCAACCGGACGGGCAGCCAACGGCCGGGGATTGTCAAAATCCGCACCGACGAGGAGCAGAAGGACGTCATTGGGCAGCCGCCTCAGGTAGGCCCGCTCGATCGGGAGGCTAGGCCTTGAGCAGCGGCGGGCGGGCCTGCTGGGGTGGGAGGGCTGATATACTCGCAGCTCCTGGTGATCGTCTCCAGGCGGGCCATGCAGGAGGGATTGGCGGCCGTCAAACAAGGCCCGGATCGTGTCCATCGACCCAGGTGGTCTGCGAATGCCGAGACCGGTCACAGGAGCACGTTGAGGCGGCATACATTACGGTAGAGCCGGGTTGGCGGCAGCGTCGTTCAGCAGGGTTGGGCTGTTGCCTGTAGACATCAGGTTGCGTGCGTCGGGAGAAATCCAAAACCCCAATTTGGATCAACTTGGTCGCCAATGTAGCGAGTCCAAACTTTGTGATCAAACAGTTACTTTATTAGCAAGATGAGTTTACTATACATTGTGCGATTGGGACTCTCTAAAATAAGAGTCATTGCTGCTGCTGAGCGAGGGTGTTGACTCGAGCTCAGCTACATGTTGACTATTGATCTATAGGTAAGATCTGATCATGTAGCAAGACACTCCCCTTAACCCATGATGTCACATGACAGTCCTCATAACTACTGACAAGGGTTCGACAGTAAGTGGTCTGACCAGCAGGTGACGCCACAACTTATCCATTTTCTCCAGACAAGCTGCCTGACCCACTGAGTTACCCCAGCACTTTGTGTCTATCTCATCCCTGGTCTTTGCAACTTCCGAGAAAGAGGGCAAGGGGCAGTCTCTCACCGTGTTCCTTAGACTTGGATCTGCTCCAGATTCAATGAGAAGAGTCACTGTTCTTGCACTCCCTCCTAACACCGCAGCGTGGAGAGCCGTCATTCCATTCTGCTTGTGCAAACAAGAAACGATTCATTGTTTCTAAGAGTCATACAACACAGAAACTGACCCTTCAGCCCAACTCGTCCATGCCGACCAAGATGTTCTATTTGAGCCACTCCCATTTGCCCATGTTTGGATCATATCCCTCTAAACCTTTCCTATCCATGTAAAGGAAATCTCCACGGAAATCCCCAGGGCACCAGTCAATCCTCCACAATCTCAGAGACCCTCTCTGTGTGCATTCTAATAGTCCACCCTTTGAAGATGGGGTTAAATTCATTTCCACTGGTTCAAAGCGAAGACGTTCAATCAAAAACTTTCCATTCTGCGGAGACGCATGGGAAGCAAATCTAGAAATCGGAGAAAATTACCTTGAAAAATGAATAAAATGAAATAAAACATAATTTAAAAGTTACCAAAGTTATCAGTGACCAAATAATCAAAATAACGAAGTGAAATAATGGGAAGATGTTTTTAAGGTGAATTTCAGCACTTTTACAGCCACGCTATCCGAAACCGATTATTTTATAATTGATCCTTTCGGCAATAGGAACAATAGGTCTAAGGGATGTCATTACCATAATATCGAATCAGCCATTCCATAAATCTCTGGATTTCTACCTTGGGGCTTTCATTGCAACCTGCTTCTGGACTTCCTGACCAGCAGACCTCAGCCAGCTAGCATTGGTCTTAAAAATTCCTCCACCTTGATAACTGATGCTCCTCAGGGTTGTGTGCTCAGTCCCTTGCTCTACTTCCTGTATACCCATGATAGTATCGTCAAAGTACAAAACCAACTAGGCTTGTATTCACGAGTTTAGAAGGATGAGAGGGTCCTTATAGAAACATATAAAATTATAAAAGGACTGGACAAGCTAGATGCAGGAAAGATTTTCCCAATGTTGGGCGAGTTCAGAACCAGGGGCCACAGTCTTAGAATAAAGGGGAGGTCATTTAAGACTGAGGTGAGAAAAAACTTTTTCACCCAGAGAGTTGTGAATTTATGGAATTCCCTGCCACAGAGCGCAGTGGAGGCCAAGTCACTGGGTGGATTTAAGAGAGAGTTAGATAGAGCTCTAGGGGATAGTGGAGTCAAGGGATATGGGGCGAAGGCAGGCATGGGTTATTGATAGGGGACGATCAGCCATGACCAATGAATGGCGGTGCTGGCTTGAAGGGCCGAATGGCCTCCTCCTGCACCTATTTTCTATGTTTCTAAATGATGGGCTAGCAACAACATCCACATCACAAGAAAGGAAAAAAAAAAAAGTGAATTTACTCTGTACAGAGATATCAATGCAATGCATGGACAGTTACTCTGGTAAAGTACTCCAGAGAGAACTGTTCAGTTCACCATTTGGAACAGGGAATAGAATCATACAGCACAGAAACAGGCCATTTGGCCCAAATCGTCCATGACAACCAAGATGCCCTATAGAAGCTAGTCCCGTTAGGTCCATCTAAATTACTAAAACTCTTTGTTTGTGCCGGCAATGTGTCACTCTGCTCTGCTTTTTCCTATCTTCTTCCAAACGCTACACCACAGCCTTCCCATTTTCACATATTCTACCCACATTTCCCCGTCAAACCGATAAACATCTTCCCGCCGCATTCCGACTTATAGTTCAGAAGTTATTCAAAATTCAAGTTTCCATTGTGGCTTCCAACTGCCACAATGACCGTTGCCAAATGTAACAATGGCCTCTCAAGCTGGCTGCTTGTCACAGTGCACCAATCACAATGGGCTCTCAAGCTGGCTGCCTGTCACAGTGCACCAATCACAATGGGCTCTCAAGCTGGCTGCCTGTCACAGTGCACCAATCACAATGGCCTCTCAAGCTGGCTGCCTGTCACAGTGCACCAATCACAATGGGCTCTCAAGCTGGCTGCCTGTCACAGTGCACCAATCACAATGGGCTCTCAAGCTGGCTGCCTGTCACAGTGCACCAATCACAATGGGCTCTCAAGCTGGCTGCCTGTCACAGTGCACCAATCACAATGGCCTCTCAAGCTGGCTGCCTGTCACAGTGCACCAATCACAATGGCCTCTCAAGCTGTCCAGGCCCTGGCGCTGCTCTACGACCTCGATAGGCCCTGGGGCAGGGAATGGGAGTGAGAGGAGGAGGATGAGGGAAGTGAGGAGGAGGGAGATGGGGTAGGGTATCTCCCCCTTCCCTCTCTCTCTCTCTCTATCCCCCTCACTCTCCCTCTACCCCCTCCCTCTCTCTCTACCCCCCTCCCTTTCTCTCTACCCTCCTTCCCCCTCCCTCTCTACCCCCCTCCCACCCTAACCCCCTCTCTACCCCTCTCCACCCCTCCCTCTCTACACCCCCTCTCTACCCCCCCCCCCCCTCCATCTCTACACCCCCTCTCTACCCCTCTCCCCCCTAGAATATGCCTCAACTACCTCCTCTGGCTGCTTGTTTCATACACCCACCACCCTTTATGTTAAAAACATGTCCCTCGGGTTCCTATTAAATATTTCTCCTCTCACCTGAAACCTATGCCTTCTGATTTATCCTACCCTGGGTAAAATACTCTGGATATCCACCCTATCTATTCCCCTCGTGATTTTATACACGTCTATAATATCACCCTTCTGCCTCCTGTGCTCCAAGGAATATAGTCCTGGCCTGCCAACCTCTTCCTATAGCGCAGGCCCTCGAGTCTAGGCAACATCCTTGGAAATCTTTTCTGCACTCTTTCTAGTTTTTCATACGTGACACTAAACCAGTTAAAGGACTTGGTCTTAGAAAAGAGTTGGACTGAAAGAACATTTGGATTTAACGAAAGCTAAATGATAGTGATAACTAAAGGCGTATATTTTTAAGTACCAGATTGTTTCTTAAATCCATACTGATTAAAAAGCAATTGAGTTTTACCTTTAGAATTCCCAGTGAGGGAGAAAACATCAGTAACTCCCGGACAACTTCTGTAAACCCTTTGTATGCAGCTTTGAATAAAGGTGTAGAGCCGTCCTTGGGGAAAATAATAATTATTAGCAAGGAATTTTAATTTGATAACACAAATATATTTTTCTATCAGAAACTTCCATGCACTGTAATTGAACATACACCAAGTTGCTACATTTCTTTAAAATAAATATCCTGAGACTAAGCCTCTGGGGTTCTAAGCGCTGTTGATATCCGGTTCTGTTTTTGCTGGATTGTTGAGGATTGATTTGAAGAATCTGGGCTCAGCTGCCCTGCAACATTTTAACTGTGAGGTTGCCAGCTTCCAGTGGCTGCACAGCACTGCAAATGTACTGCAGTTAGTTGTCCTAGTTACTCCGACAGCACCTTCCAAAATCAGCGAAGACATTTCCACTTGCAGGATCCCCTGCAAGTATCACACCATCGGGCTTGTATATATAATCTTTATCCTTCAATGCCACCTGGGTTTAAATCCCAAAAATCCCAGGACGGGGTTAAGGGCCTGTCCCACTAACGTGACTTTTCAGTAACTGTCTTCGACCTTCAAGCTCGAGGGTACTCGCCTGAAAAACCTTGAGCTGGATCGACCGCCAGCAATGAAACCACGAGCTGGATCGACCGTCAACACACACACACACACACACTAACATCGCAAAGGCGGGGGCCAGGGAAAGCGGGGGAGCGCTGTCTGAAATTCACACCTGCGATGAACAGGAAGGTAAAAGACGGCTGCACAGTGTATGGTAAGTCCTTTAGAGAGAGGGGGAGAGAAGGGGAGGGAAGAAGGGGTGGATACACTTTTAAGAAGCCAGACAACTTGTAATAAAGTTTAGCGGGCATTTAACATTACCGGTCGGTTTTCCTTGGTTCTGAAAACTCCAATGAGCCAATTAAAATGCCCGGTCAGCAAAGGAGATTGCCTACGGCTGCCTCGACTGCCTAGCGACCCCACTCCACTGCACTACGAGTTCAAAAGAACCATGCTGTCCAATTTTTTCTCGCGGAAAGTTTTTCAGCTTCCCTCGAGCATGAAGGATAGTTCCAGTGACCTCCTAGGACCACGTGTCGACCATGCTGCCAGTTTGAGTCGAGAGCAAACTCTTCTAAACTCGCAAATTAGGTCGCCGCAGTGAGACAGGCCCTTTAGAGAGATATAGGCCATAAACAGGCAGGCGGCATTAGTGTGGATGGAACATGTTGGTCGTTGTGGGCAAGTTGGGATGAAGGGCCAATTTATACACTGTATGACCCTGTGACTACAACCCCCCCCCCCCCCCCCCCCCCCATAACACTGGGGAAGAATAGGAGACAAGCCATTTAGAACAGAGATGAGGAAACACTTTTTCACACAGAGAGTTGTGAGTCTGTGGAATTCTCTGCCTCGGAGGGCGGTGGAGGCCGGTTCTCTGGATACTTTCGAGAGCTAGATAGGGCTCTTAAAGATAGCGGAGTTAGGGGATATGGGGAGAGGGCAGGAACGGAGTACTGATTGGGGATGATCAGCCATGATCACATTGAATGGCGGTGCTGGCTCGAAGGGCCGAATGGCCTACTCCTGCACCTATTGTCTATTGATCAGAAGATCTTTGACTTCTGAAGAAGGATCTTCAATCTGAAACATTTACTCTGTTTCTCTCTCCCACACATACTGTCTGGTCTCCATTTTCTCTTTTAATTTTAAATATTCTTCTTCATTATTGAGAAGCTTGCGATATTTTTGTTAAAATGTCGCCATATCTGTTAATGGTCCGAACACAACTAACAGCCAAGGCAGACGGCTTAGACTCCCAGGAGAAATTCCTGTTACTGCCCACAAAAGCTAAAACAAGTGCAAAATAAACAAAGTGCTGGAGGAATTCAGCGGGTCAGGCAGCATCTGTGGAGGGAATAGACAGGCAAAGTTTTGGGTTGTGACCCTTCTTCAGACTGCCTGTGGTGGGAAGTCTGAAGAAGGGTCCTGACCTGAAACCTCATCTGTCCATTCCCTTTGTAGATGCTGCCTGACCCACTGAGTTTCTCCAGCACTTTATGTATTGCTCAAGATTCCACCATCTGCAGGTCTGTCTTCAAAATGAGTGCAATTATTCTGATTAATCACGGTGTAATGTGGCGTTCGCATTGCACTGAGTGTGACACCACGTCACAAGTACATGTTTGCCTGCACTACTGTATTCCTGGATCATTGTGTCTTTACCAAGTGCTGATACTATTTCCTTTTACAAAGTGAGGTCTGACCTTGCGAGAAGTATCTGAACTCGCTCCATGTTGGAGCAGCAGCTTAACGATATCAATGTATCCCATTTGTGCCGCTATCCACAATGGTGTGGTTAGATCCTGAGCAAAACAAAAAGGAAAGTATTAGAACAGCAAACCTCAAGAAGGACCGAGGCCATTACTCTCGCCCAGGTTACTCTGACAGCACCAGCCGAACGTGACCTCTCCGACCACGGAGGAAAAGGGAGCACGATCACCTACCCCTCTCAGTCACACACCACGACAACATGGAAATAAATCACCAGGCCTTCATCATCACCAGGTCTAAACCCTAGAACTCCCTTCTCAACAGCAAAGCTGGACCACCTTCACTAGAAGGACTGCAGTGCTTCAAGAACACAGCCCACCACCACCTCCAGCCCAAAGCCAGTCAATAAATGCTACAAATGTATTGAAGTAAAGGCAAGCAAAAGGAGGTTTCCAAGCAAGCAGTAGATGCTTGGAGTGCTCTAAGGAGGAGGGCCAGATCGTGGGGCTAAATTAAACATTGGCTTGACACTAATGAAATGGGAAAGGAAAGCGAGAGGGTACAAGGGAGAATTGAAACCAGGAACTGCAGATGCTGGTTTACCAAAAAAAGGACAAATTGCTGGAGTAACTCAGTGGGGCAGGCAACATCTCCAGAGATCATGGATAGATGACGTTTAAGGTTGGGACCCTTTTCAGACTGATTGTGGGAGGATGGGGGAGGGGGTTGAAAGCCGGCAGAGAGGAGGGATAGGACACCAGCATTATCAAGGACCAGTCTCATCCGGTCACTCTTTCTTATCGCCTCTCCCATCAGGCAAATGGTACAGAAGTGTGAAAGCACATACCTCCAGATTCGGGAACAGTTCCTTCCCAGCTGTTATTAGGCAACTGAACTATCCTAACAACAACTAGAGAGCAGTCCTGAGCTATCATCCTGAGTTGGCATGCTGGGCTGGTTAGATTTGCCAGCATTTGGGCCATAGCCCCCTAAAACCTTCTTATCGATAAATCTGTCCAAATGTCTTTTAAAAGATGTAATTGTGTCTGTATCTTTAGCTTCCTCTAATTGCTCATTCCAGATAAAGTGAAATAGTTGATTTTCTTAAATATTTAATTGTAAACCTATGCCCTCCAGTTGTAGAATCCTCTATCCTGGCAAAAAGACTATGAGCGTTTACTTTATCCATGCCTCTCATGATCATGTGCACCTCAGTAAGGTCACCCCTCAGCCTCTACCCTCCTTGCGGCCCTGAATGATTTCCTGCCATCGTCCAAATCTTGTAATGTCATTCGGCAGCTGCTCAAGTGTGCTTGTATCTGGACCCTGGGCAGTACATGGGCAAGAAGAGCAAAGGACCCTCTGGACATGTGGAACTCCGGTCAATCTCTTTGCCTTTCACAGAGTAACAATCCAACAGAAGACCAGGTCGCCTGCTGATGGAATTACTTAATGGGCACCTTTCTCAGAGAGACCCACAAAACCCATACCTGTCTTGGTTGGTCAATCTTTGCGTCCGCTGACAGGAGCTGTTGAACCACTTTAAGGTGCCCGCCTTGTGCGGCCAGAAAGAGCGATGATGCTCCGTCCTGAAACAAAGAACACTGTCAGTCTTTAGACTTTAGAGATACAGCGCAGAAACAGGCCCTTCGGGCTACCAGGTCCACACCGACCAACGACCACCAATTAACCTACAAACCTTTACATCTTTGGAGTGTGGGAGGAAACCGAAGCACCTGGAGAAAACCAACGCACACAGGGAGAACATACAAACTCCATACAGACAGCACCCGTAGTCATGATCGAACCCGGGTCTCCGGCGCTGTAAGGCAGCAACTACTGCGCCACTGTGCCACAAAAAAACTGACGTAAATAAGTCAGCTGATCCATTAGCTGATGTTAAGAGAAAATATGTAACATGACTCCCCATTCCTTAACAAAATATACCAGTGTTAAGTAAAAGTAGAATCTCACCTGTTAAATTAAATTTCTGATTACCCAAGAAAATAGCAGGCCACTCGGCCCCTCAAGCCTGTCCCACCGTTCAATATGATCATGGTTGAACTATGCTGGCTTCAAATCCTGGTTTGGGCTAATTCCCCATTGCCTTCAATTCCTCGACCTTTCAATCTCCCCTTTAAATCGATCAAATGACCTGGCCTGCACTGCGCTGGGTGTGGAGCCTCCAGCTCTTTTTTCCCCCAAGATTCCACGATTTTTATTATTCCGCCATTTTCATTGTTCCATTTCTGGTACATATGACAATTGCACTCTTGACTTATCATAATTTTACTGTTTTTAATCATGAATATGAGAAAATAGTTCTCTATATATGGGACGTTAGTAATCTGTAACATAAAACATTCATTCAGATAATTACTAATTCTCTGCCCATTTTAACCAATCAATAATATACTGTAGATCTAACCTCTTATTTAAGTGCAACATTAAATATTTTCACGTACTTAACAATGTTTGGTTTCCTCCTGGCTATAATGAGGCTAATGCAGAATCCTGCTATTGATTACTGAGAGAGCAACGGAGTCAACTGTACTTGGAATTGTCTTTTAGATGTAGGAAAGACTCTTTAATAACCAGTGCATGTGTATTCTCTGAACATTGTGGCTTTGAATAACACCACCATTACACTGGATGGGAGGGCAGGCCCAAGGAGTTGAGTGGCTAAGGAGTCTTTGGTAGATCGAGTCTTAGACTTATACAACATGGAATCGGGCCCTCTGGCCGATGTGTGATGTCCATGCCAACCAAGTTGTCTACCTAAGCTAATCCTATTTGCTTGCGTTTGGCGCACATCCCTCCAAATCTTTCCTATCCATGTACTTGTCCAACCATCTTTCAAAAATTGTAATTGCACATGCCTCTCACTTCTTTTGGCAGCTCATTCAAATACCCACCAATCCCTGAGTTAAGAAGTTGCCACACATCCTCTTTAATCTTTCCTCTCTACTATAAACCTATGCTCTCTAGTTTTAGACTATTCTACCCTGGGGAAAAGACGGTGTCCATTCATCTTATCTCTGCCTCTTGTGATTTTGTAAATCTCTATAAAGTCACCCCGCAGCCTCCTTTGTTCCAGTCCCAGCCTATCCAGCCTCAAGCCATCCATTACTGTCAACATCCTTGTCAATCTTTTCTGTACCCTCTCCAGCTTAATCAAGTCTTGCGTACAGTAACGTGACCAGAAATGCACATAGCTGATTCTCCCAACTTTCCCGTCAACTTCCCAGATTATACCACTCACCTGCACACCAGAGGCAATTTACAGCAGGCAAGTTAACTTACCAACTCACACATCTTTGGGATGTGGGAGGAATCCGGAGCACCCAGGGGAAACCCATGCGGTCACAGGGAGAATGTGCAAACTCCAAATAGACAGCACCCAAGGTCACACACAGAGAGGTGAATCTGTGGAATTCTCTGCCACAGAAAGTGGTTGAGGCCAGTTCTTTGGCTATATTTAAGAGGGAGTTAGATGTGGCCCTTGTGGCTAAAGGGATCAGGGGGTATGGAGAGAAGGCAGGTACAGGATACTGAGTTGGATGATCAGCCATGATCATATTGAATGGTGGTGCAGGCTCGAAGGGCCGAATGGTCTACTCCTGCACCTATTTTCTATGTTTCTATGTCAGGGTTGAACCCAAGTCTTGAGCTGTGAGGCAGTAGCTCTACCAGCTGTACCACTCTGAACTCCTGCTCTTTCTTTATCCTTCACTGGAAGGAGAATGCACAAAGTGACGAACACTGCTCAGTACATCGCAGGTACTGACCTCCTCACCATCTGAGATCTACAGGAAGTGATGCTTACTCAAAAAGGCAACCAATATCATCAAAGGCCCACACCACCTTGGGCACTATCATGCCTCTGCTACCATTGGGAAGAATGTATAGGAGCCCAAGAACTGTGACCACCAGATTCAAGAACAGCTTCTTCCTAGCAACCACCAGGTTCTTGAACAACCTTGCACAACACTGACGACAACCCAGCTTTAAGCACCTCAGCCCTACCGAACTTTGAACTATTAGGTTTGTTTTTGGATCTACTATTATTTTTGGACTATCATGGTCTGGTTTACTTATAACTGATACTTTATTTTACATGTACAGTGTCTGCCATAATGTTTGGAACAAAGACCCATCATCCATTTATTTGCCTCTGTACTCCACAATTTGAGATTTGTAATAGAAAAAAAATCACATGTGGTTAAAGTGCACATTGTCAGATTTTATTAAAAGGTATTTATACACATTTTGGTTTCACCATGTAGAAATTACACCTGTGTTTATACATAGTCCCCCATTTCAGGGCACCACACTGTTTAGTTCCGGTGGCACTGCGAGTCGGCTGCCTCGCCTGCAGTGGGTTCGTTGTTTCTACTTTTTTTGTTTTTTTTAGTATGTCCAAAGTATGTTTTAGTGCAGGGGTCGGCAACCTACGGCCCCCGGGCCGAATGCGGCCCGTAACCCGAAATCATCCGGCCCGCAGGTGCATTTTTTTTTCGGTAATCGTCCGGCCCACAGACTTCCTTCATCTCCGGTACGTCCTGGGACGGAGGCCGCGGCACCCAGGCGAAGTGACGCAAGGAGGCCTGTGCTGGCGGCCGCAATGGCGGAGCCGATGAACGGCGAGTTCTGGCTATACCGCATCCTGCGCAAAGCCGCCGGCACGGCCGCACCTTCTGTGTCTGGGCTTCTCTGTCGGGATTGTGAGTATTTGAACCACCGCCTTCAGGACAAAGCCAAGGCAATGGTACGTAGGTACACCATGATCGTGAGAGCCCATAACTAGGGGCCAGTGCTGCGGGTGGCGTCCTCGAAGGGGCGGGATCTATGTGAACACATGATTTGATGCCTGCCACCCGGGGCGGGATGGGGGCAGGATCCATGTGTACACGTGATAGATGTGGCCCGCCATCCGCTCACAGACATGCGTCCTGACCCCTATGCAGAACAAGGTTGCCGACCCCTGTTTTAGTGTTTCTCTGTATGACTTGTGTGGGGGGGTGGTGGGAGGGAATAGGGGGAAACCGTTTTCAGGCACCTACCTCGACGGAGAGGCGACTTTCGTCCTTGTCACTTCTTCGTCCCCACCCTCCACGCGGCCTTACCGCTGGTTTGGTGTGGCCTTTCCCGGAGTCGGGCCCAGAGCTTCATTGGCGTTGCCGCGGGGACTTTGACATCGTGGACCTCCTTGCCGGAGGTCGCTGGAGAAGCATTCCGCCCACTGGCATGCAGCCTACAACATCTTGGAGCCTCGGTCTGTGGAGCTTCTGGCGGCAAGCGTGGAGCAGATCTTCCATCGTGGAGCGGTTGATCCCATGCCGGGGGTCGCCGGAGAAGAGCTCCGACCGCCGACCTGCGGCCTACAACACCCGGAAGCCGCGGTTTCCGGTAAGGAGGTGTCCGATTTGGGAGCTCCGGGCCGCGGGATGTGCTTGATTTGTCCCGACGTCGGCGTTCCAACCTGCCAAACCAGAGGGCCTGAATATCAGGCCGTCCTTAGCGGCGACTACGGAGGGTCAGGATGCCGACCACGGGTGAACAAGGGAGGACTGTCTGAACTGTATTGCCTTCTACCGCAGTGAAGAATGCTGTGGTGGATGTCTGTGTTGAATTATGTTGTATATTATGTCCTTTTTTTAAATTGTAACACTGCATGGTAAATTCATTTCACTGCACCTTATGGGGCATGTGACAAATAAATGTGAACTTGAACTTGTTTGGGACACATGGCTTCACAGGTGTTTGTCATTGCTCAGATGTGTTTAAATGCGTCCTTAATGCAGGTATAAGAGAGCTCTCAGCACCTAGTCTTCCATCCAGTCATTCCATCACCTTTGGAAACTTTTACTGCTGTTTATCAACATGAGGACCAAAGTTGTGCCAATGAAAGTCAAAGCCATTATGAGACAGAGAAACAGGAATAAAACTGTTAGAGACATCAGCCAAACCTGAGGCTTACAAAATTAACTGTTTGGAACATCATTCAGAAGAAAGAGAGCACTGCTGAGCTTACTAATCGTAAAGGGACTGGCAGGCCAAGGAAGACCTCCACAGCTGATGACAGAGGGATTCTCTCTATAATAAAGAACAATCCCCAAACATCTGTCTGACAGATCAGAAACGCTCTTCAGGAGTCAGATATGGATTTATCAATGACCACTGTCCGCAGAAGACTTCATGAACAGAAATACAGAGGCTACACTGCAAGATGCAAACCACTGGTTAGCCGCAAAAATAGGATGGCCGGGTTACAGTTTACCAAGAAGTACTTAAAAGAGCAACCACAGTTCTGGAAAAAAAGTATTGTGGACAGATGAGACCAAGATTAACTTGTATCAGAGTGATGGGAAGAGCAAAGTATGGAGGAGAGAAGGAACTGCTCAAGATCCAAAGCATACCAGCTCATCTGTGAAACACGGTGGTGGGGATGTTATGGCCTGGGCCATGTATGGCTGCTGAAGGTACTGGCTCACTTATCTTCATTGATGATACAACTGCTGATGGTAGTAGCATAATGAATTCTTAAGTGTATAGATACATTCTATCTGCTCAAGTTCAAGTTTGCATTTATTGTCACTTGACAAAAGGTACAGTGAAATTCGAGTTACCAAGTTCAAACATATGCCTCAAAACTCATTGCCTGGCGGTTCATTCTACAGCAAGACAATGATCCCAAACATACTGCTAAAGCAACAAAGGAGTTTTTCAAAGCCAAAAAATTGTCAATTCTTGAGTGGCCAAGTCAATCACCCGATCTGAACCCAACTGAGCATGCCTTTTATATGCTGAAGAGAAAACTGAAGGGGACTAGCCCCCAAAACAAGCATAAGCTAAAGATGGCTGCAATACAGGCCTGGCAGAGCATCACCAGAGAAGACACCCAGCAACTGGTGATGAACATGAATCGCAGACTTCAAGCAATCATTGCATGCAAAGGATATGCAACAAAATACTAAACATGACTACTTTCATTTACATGACATTGCTGTGTCCCAAACATTATGGTGCCATGAAATGGGGAACTATGTATAAACACTGCTGTAATTTCTACATAGTGAAACCAAAATGTATAAAAATGGCCTTTATTAAAATCTGACAATGTGCACTTTAACCACATGTGATTTTTTTTCTATTACAAATCTCAAATTGTGGAGTACAGAGGCAAATAAATAAATGATGGGTCTTTGTCCCAAACATTATGGAGGGCACTGTTGTTGCTCCTTATGTGTCTGAATAAAAATGTCACTGTTCCCATTCATAACCAGTGCATATGACAAAGAAACATTCTTGACTCCTGTAATCCAGGCCGATGCTACAATGTGGGCTTGGAGTTCCCAGATTTGGAAGGCAGAACCAACTTCCTTCAGTGAGCCAAGGAAGCCCAGAACAGTTCTCCACGGCAATCTGATGAATATTGGTCGAACTAAAATAGATTCTCGTCTGATGAGGGTAGGTGGCTATAACATTTCCTGCACTATGACTCTGATTGTACTTCTAAAGATCTCCCAGTCTAATGAGGCATTTTGGAGTTGTGACAGGTGCTATTTAAATGCAAGTTTTGTTAGTCCTGAGAATTTGCTGGTGTCCAATTTTCTGGTCAGTTAGTTTTCAGGGTTGCTGCAAACTCAGAAGTGCTTCCGAGATCAAGCACAGAGTGGGAAAATTCTACACCCCCTGTGCAGGTTTGGTGAATGTGACAGTCTTCAGAATGGCCTCTTAAACATCCCTCACACTTGCTTCTCTGGGCTTTTGATGGCTTTTCCAGTTGTACTCACAGGAGACTGGCAGGAAAACCCCCCGCAGATGTTGACCCATGTGGAGGAGAATATTTCAGTGATTAAGGGAGTAAAGAGATATAGAATAGAGCTGAAAAGTTGTGTTGAGGTAAAAAGGCTAGCCATGGATTTCTGAACCATGCAGCACGCTTAATGGACTGAGTCATAAGAGTTACAGAGTCATAGACTCATGGAAACAGACCCTTCAGCCCAACTTTCCCACACCGATCAATATGTCCCATCTACAATAGTCCCACCTGCCGAGTTCGGCCCATATTCCTCTAAACCTATCCTATCCATGTACCTGTCTAAATGTTTTTAAAACATTGTGATAGTACCTGCCTCAACTACCTCCTCCGGCAGGTCATTCCATACACCCGCCACCTTTGTGTAAAAAAGTTACCTCTCAGTTTCCTATTAAATCTTTCCCCACCCTCCTCACCTTAAACCTACTGTATGTCCTCTGGTTCTCGATTCTCTTACTCTGAGTAAAAGATTCTGTGTATTTACCCCTATCTATTCCTCTCATGATCTTGTACATGTCTATAAGATCACCCCTCGCCCTCCTGCTCTATCCGCGGCATCCATTTCCTCACCACTCCTTGGGCAAAGAGTTTTCCCAGGGATTTACTGAATCTATTGGTGAGTGTTTTATGCTTGGTCCTTATCACAGCAAGAATCAGCTTCTCTGTCCCTCCCCTCTCTAACATTTTCTTCACTCAAAGGACCACCGTTTGGTTGGCAATCATCAATTTCAATTCCACTTCCAGGAGGATACAGTCACACACTGTGGAGACTTCTGAACCAGTTGTACACTCTCAATTCTGACAAAATCTTTGCAAAGTCCTTTTCTACCACCTCCAGTATCTTTGTAATCTATTTGATACTGGGATACCAACAGGCTACTATGGTTCTGAATGGTCCCCACACGAATCATCACCAGACTGAAAAAGGGTTCCGACCCAAAATGTCACCTATCCATGTCCTTCTGAGATGCTGACCCACTGATTTACTCTTGCTCTTTGCGGTCTTTTTTGTAAACCAACACCTGTAGATCCTTGTGTCTCTAGTGTTTGTTGTCTTGGGAACAATGTATATTGAGAGTGATTTAAAAGAGATGGAAAAAATCAGAATGTGTTTAGACAGGGTAGAGAGAATAAATGAGCAAGGGCACAGATTTGGGTAAACATGTGGGGAGGTGTGATTAAAAAGAAACAAAACCTGCTGGAAATATTCAGCAGGCCAAACAACATCTGTGGGGAGGGTTTCAGGCTGAAGATATAAGGATCCCTACGAAGGATCTACGAGTTGAAACGTTGAATCAGTTTATCTCTCCCCAATGCTACTTGAACTGCTGAATTGTTGTCCAGTATTTTCTGTTACTGTTTGGGGCTCCTGAATGCTTGCTAACCCAGAGTGGTGATACTCTAGAACTTACTGCCTGAGAACCATGACCCCCAGGTTCAAGAACAGCTTCTTCCCAACAACCATCAGCTTCTTGAACACTGCACAACGCCAAACCACGACCTCAGCAACTATGACCTATTATGGACTGTCTTTGGATTCCCTGCAGACTTCGATTTTGCACTATTATGGTTACCTAGTTATGAATTTATTTTATGATTGATTATTATATCATTATTTGTTGTGTTATTGAGCTGATGGGCCTGTTTAGTTGCAGCAAGCGATGATTTTGTTGTCTGTTGCCAGTACATAGGGTAATTAAATACTCTTGTCAAAGGGATTTCAAAGGGGAAGTCAGAGGCATTGGAAAGAGAATAACATATAGTTTCAGGAGATGGGACTGATGGGACTGCAGGCTCAATGGGCTGAGTGCCCTCTTTCTGTGCTATAACAATTCTATAACCCATATGGAGATCAGAGTCTATAATCCAGAGTCTATACTGAACAAAGTGCTACCAAGGTTTATGTGTGCTGAGGATTCAGGTGCTGACTTCAAGCAGCATACAAGATCACGCCTGTTACCCTGATGGTCTTACCTGCAGCTGGATGTTAACGTTGCATCTCCTGTTTAGCAAAGTCTCCACCACTTTGAGGTGTCCGCACTGACTTGCGATCGACAGTGGAGTGGCTCTATTCTGCACAGGAAATAGGCAAAGGATTTATTTCACTTTTTTCACAAATTTCCCTTCAACTCCTGAAGAGATTCACCAGGTCTCTGAATGCTCTTACAAACCTCTGCAGGTGCACCGTAGAAATTATCCTCTTTGGTTGCATCGTGGCCTGGTACGGCAATTCCAACACACGGGAATGCAAGAGGCAGCAGAGAGTGGTGGACTCAGCCAAGTCCATTACAGGCACACCCCTCCCTTCCATCAAAGGCACAGCCTCGAGAAGGCGCCATCTATCACTATCCGGGCCAAGCCCTCTTCTCACTGCTACCGTGGGGCAGGAGGTACAGAACCTGAAGTCCCACACCACTAGGTTCAGGAACAGCTACTTTTCTACAACTATCAGGTACTTAAACTGACCCGCACAACCCTAATCCTGCATCGGCAATGGAACACTATAGACGACCACTTGAACTACCATGAACCGTTTTTCTAATCGTATATGTTTGCATTAATGGCTTTTTGTTTGCATTCTTTTTCTTTTCACTATCTTGTTGAATTGATGTGTAACTTACATATAATTTATGAATACTTTATTATTATTTATGCATTTCCTGTGCCTGTGGTGCTGCTGCAAGCAAGATTTTCATTGTACCTGTTCCTCGCCTACTTTTGCAGATGACAAAAAAAAAATGGACAAATTAGTCGTTAGAAAATCATGTTACCAGTTGTACAAGATGTTGGTGAGACAACACCTGGAGTATTGAGTGCAGTTCTGGTCACCATACTATAGGTAAGACATGATTGAGCCAGAGAGGGTTCAACTGGGTTTTATGGAGATCTGTGCTGGGACCACTGTTGTTTGGGATATATATGACGGATGGAATTTAATCCGAGTGAGAAAGAGGTGTTGCATTTTGGGACATCGAATGGAACGGGAAAGTATGCAGTTAATCACAAAACTACTGTATAATCCTAACCCTGAACAACACTAATGTGCAGAGGGATCTCAGGGTCCAAGTCCATAACTCCTTGAAAGTGGCAACATAAATAAATAGAGTGGTAAAGAAAGTGTATGGTGTGGTTGTGTTTACATATTCTGTTGAACTGCTGCAAGTGAGAATTTAATTGTTCTCCTTGGGACATATGACAATAAAACACACTTAACTCACGCCTTCATCAGACGGGGCATTAAGTATAAGAATCAGGAAGTCACATTGCAGCGTTATAAAACTTTGGTAAACCCACATAGTCACAGGTAAAACATGTAAACTCTATACGGACAACGCCCGGGGTCAGGATTGAACCTGGGTCACTGGAGCTCTGAGACAACATTTTTAGTGGGTGAGCCACTGTTACTCTGCAGCGTACAGAATTTATTTCAGAATATCTCATCTGGTTAAGTTGTAAAGTGAGCAGCACCACAGATTTAACCACAATGATATCATTGCCAATTTTGGGGCTCGGGGGGGGGGGGGGGGGGGGGGGGGGGGGGGGGGGGGGGGGGGGACGGACGTTGGCTCTCTTACTTTGGTTGATAGCTCTGTGGAGGCCCCATACTCCAACAGGAATTTCACAATCTCATCGTTCCCTTGTTGAGCAGCAAAGTAAAGAGCAGTAGAACCTGACTGGGAAGATAAAGTGGAATTAATTCACTCTTTAGACTTTAGAGTACAGATCGGAAACAGGCCCTTCAGCCCACCGTTTGCGCCGATCAGCAATCACACCGTACACTAACACTATCCTACACACTGGGGACAACCCACAATTTTACCGAAGCCAATTAACCTATAAACCTGTACGTCTTTGGAGTGTGGGAGGAAACTGGAGCACCTGGAAAAAACCTACACTGTCACAGGGCGATTGTACAAACACTGTACAGACAGCACCCGTAGTCAGGATCAAACCAGAATCTCTGGCATTGTAAGGCAGCAGCTCTACCACTGTGCCACCCCTGCAACTCAACAGCAAGCTCACAACTGTCACTGTCAATTAGTACTGGGTGGATCACCACTCTTCCTGCTGCAAACGTTAACTCACTCCTTTGCTGACAGATCATTTCCTCGCATCCAACCATGTCCTGGGAATTTCCTGAGGTTCGTTTTATCAGTTGCCAGAACTCTATCAAAGGATCATGTCACCCTGCTAGAGGAAGGATGCCATTTTGCTGGAAACAACACAGAGAAGATTTATTAGGATGTTGACAGGACTCAAGGGTCTGAGCTATAGGGAGATTGAGCAGGCTAGGGCTTTATTCCTTGGAGCGCAGGAAACTGAGGGCTGATCATATAGAGGTGCATAAAACCGTGGGGGTTATAGATAGGGCGAATGCAGTGTCCTTTTCCCCCCCATGGTAGGTGAATTAGAACTAAAGGGAGGCACAAGGAACTTCAGATGCTGGATTCTTGAGCGAAACACAAAGTGCTAGAGGAACTCAGCGGGTCAGGCAACATCTGTGGATGGCGTGGACTGACGATGTTTGTGACGGGACCTTTCTTCAGGCCTTCATGTACCAGAAGCATAGGTTTAAAGTGAGAGGGGAAAGATTTAACAGGAACTAAAGGACAACATTTTCACTCAGAGAGTAGTGGCTTTGTACTTTAGAGATACAGTGCGGAAACAGGGCCTTCAGCCTATGGGATACGAGCCAAATGCAGACAAATGGGACCAGCGTAGATGTGCATCTTGCTCAACATGGACCGAAGGGCCTGTTTCCATTTGTATGACTAAATGTCAATGATTCTGCCGGAGGCCAATCAGAGGAACTTTGGACGAAGATCAGGTTTCAGCTCTTCAGCGAGGATTACATCAGAGTTCCAGATCAACTTTCCCTAGCTTCCTGCATTTTAATACAACCTACATTATCCTGACTTCTCCAGTGTGGACCATCACTCATGCTTCGGCATGCCTGGGAAATTCATCTCTTGATTGTTCCCAAAATATATGCAGGCACAATAAACTGTTTTCTGTGGTAAAGTTTCCATAAATTATATCAATACTAAAAAACCCATAATATGTCTCCAATGTGATATTCAGCCTCAAGCATGTAACAGACGAGCAGATAGAAGGTGTATTGTATGCTTGCCTTCATCAGTTGAGGCATTGAGTATACGTGCCAGAAAGTCATGATACATCTCTATGACTTTAGTTAGGCCATATTTTGAGTATTGTGTACTCTGATCAACCCATTAATGGAAGGATGTTGAGGCTTTGATGAGGATGCAGAAGAGGTTTACCGGAATGCTACCTGGATTAGAGGCAAGGAGAGGTTGGACAGACTTGGATTGTTTTCTCTGGAATGAGAGAGGCCGAGCAGAGACCTGATAAATGTATATAACATTAATAGAGGCACAGATAGGACTGACAGACAGTAAGAAATGTTTTTCCCAGGATGGAAATGTTCATGACTAGAGGGCATAGCTTTAAGGTGAAAGGGAGAAATTTAAAGGAGATGTGCAAAGCAAGTTTCTTTACAGAGAGAGTGGTGGGTGCCTGGTTGCTGGTGGAAACAGATATGATAATGGTGCTTAAGTGGCGTTTAGATAGGCACTTGGATATGCAGGGAATGGAGGAATATGAATCACGTGCAGAGAAAGTAGATTTGTTTAACGAGGCATCTTGTTCACATTGTGCACTGAAGGGCCTGTCCCATGTGCCGTGGCCAGACCAGTACAAGGTAGAAGAGCTGTTTCTGGGTTTGTTTATTCTGAAGAAAAATCTGAAGAACAGTCCCGATTGAAAATGTCATCTGTCCATTCCCGCCACAGATGCTGCTTGACCCACCGAGTTCCTCCAGTACTTTGGTTGCTCAAGACTCCAGTGTGTGTGGCTCCTTGTGTCTCTTTCTTTCTTTTTTCCTTCCTGTTTTTATCCAACTTTCTCCTAAACCTCAACCACTTGGATCAAATTTCATCCCAATAATTTTTGAGTAAAACTTTCTCTTAAATCTCCCACTGAATTTATCAGTAACTATTTTGACATCTACGACTTCCACATGTGGAAACATATTCTCTACATCCACCCAATAAACAACTCCTGAAAAATTTGGAAGACCTCAATCGTTCTAACTTTCAATGCTAAAATGTAAAAAGGCCGTTGCTGTGGAAACATGCTCTCCACTTTACCCATCATGCTCCCCAGATGAGATACGTACACCCCGCCGTACTACACATTACCTCTCTCTGGGTGTTAATGCCCGCTCCTTGTAAGATCAGCTCCCGAACACAATCCATATGATTGTAGTGTGAAGCCACCATCAGAGCAGTTGTCCCAACCTGTCAACATGGAAATTATTCCAATGATTAGGATCACTACCAAATCCAGATACTGGCTAGAACCACCCATGGGGCCAGCACAAAGCACTGGCAATTAAGGTGTCTTTAGTTTGAAGGCCTAGTTTGGATTGTATAACAGAGGGATCTGGGGCTGCATGTATATAGTTCTCCGAGAGCAGCGTCACTGGTGGATTGGGTGGTGTAGAATGCTTTCGGCCGCCCTGGCCTTCATCATTTAGGGAATGGAGTATAAATGTTGGGACGTTATGTTACTGTTGCACAAGACATTGGTGAGACCGTACCTGGAGGACTGTGTTCATTGTTAGTCACCTTGCTACAGGAAGGATGTCATTGAGCTGGAAAGAGTGCAGAAAAGATTTATAAGGATGTTGCTAGGACTTGAGGGACCGAGTTATATACAGAGTTTGGCAGGCTAGGACTTTATTCCTTGGAGTGCAGGAGGCTGAGGGGTGATCTTATAGAGGCGTATAAAATCATGAGAATAGATAGGTTGATAATCATATACTCAGTGTAGGGGAATCAAGAACCAGAGGGTAGAGGTTTAAGGTGAGAGAGGAAACTAAACCCGAGGGGCAACCTTTTCACTCAAAGGATAGTAATTATATGAATTGAGCTGCCAGAGAAAATAGTTGAGGCAGGTAGTATAACAACGTTTAAAAGACATTTCGACAGATAAATGGATAGGAAAGGCTCAGAGGAACATGGGCCAGGTGCTGGCAGATGGGAGCTGCTTTGAACGGGCATCTTGGTCGGCAAGGACAAGTTGGGCCGCATGGCTTGTTCCCATGCTGCATGACTCTAGGGCTCTGTTGTAACCCCACCACGATGGTTCCTGGGATAGACTTTTCCCTTGCATGCATTAATGGACCCATACACTGTCTCTGCAGTCTACATCCATCCGACCACTGTTTAGAAGTATCCTCAAGAGGGTAGCGTTTCCTCTGCGTGCGGTCCAGAACACAGCATTTGCAAGTGGCATCTCCCTCTGTCAGAATAAACACAAGGTTCGTGTCAACACCAAAGTACATCATCATCGAAATTTAATAGTGAATTAAAACGGTTTGAATCACCTTGGAACCAAGGCCATTGCAAATCAAATTTCCAGCTGTCTGATCTACCATCAGCTGATTTACAATGCAGAATATTCTAAGTAATCAGTAACACAAGGTAACCAGACCATTATAGTGCAAAGCTGAAGTATGTAGTGCAATCAAAGACATGGTCCATAGTTGCTGAGGTTAGTGTCCATGGCAGAACATCTTAGGAACTTGAAGGTGGGACTGTTCGAGGATAAAGATGAAGGCGAGGTACTAAATTAGTACTTTGTATCTGTATTCACAGAAGGACATGGAGGACAGTGACATCAGTGTGGGGAATATTAATATGCAAGGATAGATTGAGATTGAGGAGGAGACGTTGGGAATCTTGAAGTTCATTATGGTGGATAAATCCCCAGGGCCCGATGGGATCTACCCCAGGTTATTGAGGGAGGCAAAGGAGGAGATTGCAGGGGCCACGACAAAGATCTTTGTTTCTTCTCTAGCCACAGGCAAGGTCCTGGAGAACTGGAGAGTAAACATAGAAAATAGGTGCAGGAGTAGGCCATTCGGCCCTTCGAGCCTGCACCACCATTCAATATGATCATGGCTGATCATCCAACTCAGCATCCTGTACCTGCCTTCTCTCCATAAGTAGATAATGAGTAGATAATGTTACTTTGTTTAAGAATGGAAGTAAAGATTATCCAGGAAATGTTATGGTGGAAGGGTGTTATTTTAGCTGGAAGTCTGTGACAAGTGGAGTTCCGCAGGTTTCTGTGCTGGGACCTCTGTTGTTAGAGATACATAGAAACTGACTTGGACGTAAATGTAGCAATAATCAACCATCAATTTACATTCGTCCCAAC
Source organism: Amblyraja radiata (assembly GCF_010909765.2). Taxonomy (NCBI): domain Eukaryota; kingdom Metazoa; phylum Chordata; class Chondrichthyes; order Rajiformes; family Rajidae; genus Amblyraja; species Amblyraja radiata. The sequence continues at coordinate 58,089,438 of NC_045959.1, read as the reverse complement.
AGAACAAACACCATAGACAAGGAACTGCAGATATGGTTTGCAAAGAAAGACACAAAGTGCTGGAGTAACTCAACAGGTCGCATCTCTGGAGAACATGAATAGGTGACTTTCGAGTTGGTACCCTTCTTCAGACTGATTGTCGTGGGGGAGGGGGGTGAAAGGAGAAGTGGCAAGTCAAAGCCTTGTGAGCAATAGGTGGATACAGATGAGGGGGAGGGGGTATCTGATAGGCAAATGGTTGGACAAAGGCCAGAGATGAAAAGACAAAAGGTGTGAGATAATGAGGGAGGGGGAGGTATGCTTGCCTTCATCAGTCGGGACATTAAGTATAAGAGTCAGGAAGTCATTTGCAGCTTTATAGGACTTTGGTTGGGCACCCTGACTGATGAAGGCTAGCATGCCAAAAGCCTTCTTCACCACTCTATCTACATGTGACGTCACTTCCATGGAATGTGTACTTGTTCCCCTGGACCCCTCTGCTCTACAACATTCCTCAGGGCCTTACCATTCATAGTGAACTTCCTGCCTTGGTTCAACTTCCCAAAATGCAACATCTCACACTTATCAGCATTAAACTCCACTTGCCATTCTTCAGTCCACTGATCAAAATCTTGATAACCATCTTCACTGTCTATGACACCACCTGCTTTAATGTCATCTCCAAACTTACTGTACATTCTCATCCAAATTGTGTCAAGGGGGAAAGGGTATTCCTCCTCATAGGCTCCAAAGCCACACTCAGCAAAATCAATAACCCCACTCTCACCATCGACGGCACCACTGTCTCCCCATCTCCCAAGGCCCGCAACCTTGGCGTGATCTTTGATTCCACCCTCTCCCTTGAGCCTCACATCCGCCATGTCATTAAAACCTCCTTCTTTCATCTCCGCAACATCGCCAAACTCAGACCCTCTCTCACACCTCCCGCTGCTGAAAGACTCATCCATGCCTTGATCTCCTCCCGACTGGACTATTGCAACTCACTTCTCCTTGGCATCAGCTCCACCTACATCAACCGACTCCAACTGGTCCAGAACGCAGCCGCCCGACTCATCACCCACACCAAATCCTGGCATCACATCACTCCAGTCCTCAAACAACTTCACTGGCTTCCCATCTCCCACCGGATCACCTACAAAATCCTGATCCTCACCTACAAAGCCCTCCACCATCTGGCCCCCCCATATCTCACTGACCTCCTCTCCCCCTACCAACCCTCACGGTCCCTCAGATCCACATCAGCCGGTCTCCTCTCCATCCACAAGTCCAACCTCCGCAGTTTTGGGGACAGAGCCTTCTCCAGGGCAGCTCCCAGGCTCTGGAACTCCCTCCCCCAACTGATCCGCAATTCCGTGTCCCTCACCATCTTCCAGTCCCGCCTCAAGACCCATCTCTTCACCTCTGCCTATCCTTAGCCCCACGTCCCCCTCCCTTTTCATCTGTGCATTAATTGCCTCATATTGTGTTTTGAATTGTATTCTGTCTTTACTTTGTGTACTAGTCATGTCTCTACTATTTATTTCATTCCCCTTACATGTTTTTCCTCTACCTGCTAAATTTTTGTAAGGTGTCCTTGAGACTCTTGAAAGGCGCCCATAAATAAAATGTATTATTATTATTATTATTATTATTATTAAGAGCTAGAGAGTTTTAGAGGAACCAAAAATAAATGTATTTTTAAGTTTCTTTTGTGACTGCAAACGAAAGGCTGTATGTTACATTGTTTTTATAGAATATGAATGTACAAATGTCAATAGAAGCTGGAGATAAGGAACTGCCAATGCTGGAATCTTGCGCAAAACACAAATTGCTGGAACTCAGTGAATCAAGCAGCATCTGTGGATGTAAATGTCACCTATCCATTACAATCAGTCTGATGAAGAATCTCGATCCATCCCCTCCAGTGATGTTGCCCGACCCACTGAGTTATTCCAGCACTCTGTGTTTGGTCAATGGAAGCAATCACTCGTCAATTTCATCAGCTTTTCCGCAGTGAATCTCACAGACAGTGTTGTGAAGGGGCAATGGGAGGGGCAATTTCCAATACGTGGAAACTTGCCTGAGTCACAAAGATAAAAGTCTTTCAACTCACCAAGTTTAGTTTAGAGATACAGCGCGGATACAGGCCCTTCGGCCCACTAAGTTCGCGCCGACCAGCAACCACCCTGTATATTAACAGAAAACTCACACGGTTACAGGGAGAATGTACGAACTCCGTACAGCCAGCACCCTTAATCAGGATCGAACCGGGTCTCTGGCACAGTAAAGCAGTAACTCTGCCACTGTGCCGCCGTTAAACGTCTGTGCCAAACACGGCAGGTTGGGCCAAAGGACCTGTTTCCACCCTGCATGACAATACCATCATGCAAATTAAACTAAATCCTTCTGTCTGCAAGCAGGCAAGTTGGACAGCCTTGTATAGTTGAGCCGAAGGGTCGGTTTCCATGCTATATAACCATTACTTTGACTATAGTCAGTTATGGTATGGAAACAGGCCCTTTAGCCCAACAGATTGATGTTGACCGTTGCAAGTCATACAGCACGGAAACAGGTCCTTCAGCCCAATTTGCCTATGCCAACCAAGATACCCCATGTACACTAGTCCCACCTGTCCCGTGTTTGACCCATATCCCTCTAAACCTTTCCTATCCATGGGACACCATACTATCCCAGAGCTGCAGCGAACACGGCCATTCTGCCCACACCGCTGTTCCGTTCCTCCTAGCCTGCACCGCGCAGGTCCAGCGACGCGCCTTCTGCGGTTCCGCATCACCTACCGTCATTCCCGGTGACCCGCAACATCTCTCGCGGACCCGGAGTTCCCATTGTAGACACCGGGGGACCTGCAGTGACTCCCGGGGACCCGCAGTCGGGAATAATGCTGAAAGCGGAAATCCTGCTAGTGATGAGCCTGCGGAGATTCCCCGCAGACTGCGGTCGGTCGAGTCCGGTCTGACGCAACCTTACCTTGAAGGACATGGTGCCGGGGACACAGGCGGGGCGGCCCGGCTCCCGCTGAGTCTCCTACAGCCGCCCGGTGGTGCGCGCCCTGGACCACCCCGAGCAGATTCAGGCACCCACTGGAGATCAGCAGTGCGCGTGCCCGTGCACTGCTGCCCGGGGCGCGTTCCCGACAATTGCTCCAGCTCGCGGGCGGGCGCGTCCTCCACGGAGCCGCGCGTGCACGATCCCCACCCAGGACCGGGTTACGCGCAAATATCACTCGCGATGGACTGGTCTGCACGCCCCTGTACTGCTGAAGCTCGTACACGTCGGGATTAAGTCAGGGTGTGTAATTGTCATGAAATTCTTACTTGCCTCGGCCTAACAAGCCCATTAATGATTAACGCAATAAAATGTATAATTATACAATTATACATTGATATACAATTATACATTGTATAATTATCAGTTATACCAAGAAACAAGATCATAATTGTGCAAATTGTGTACTATACAAAGTTCAGAGAAGATAATTGTTGCTGAAGTTAGTAGAAGAAGAGTCTTGACCTGAAATGTTTCCTATACATGATGACGTACCTACCCTACCTTTCGCCGGTCCAGTCCCACTGCCAATATCAAGAGTGCCGATTTACTACAGGGATTGAAACATCAAGTCCTTTTAGCTCTATTCCAGAGAGGCTGAAGATAGATACAAAGTGCTGGAGTAACTTAACTGGTCAGGCAGCATCTCTGGAGAAAAAGGATAGGTGACGCTTCTCTCACACCCTTCTTCAGACTCTTGAACCCCAGTCTGAAGAGTCTAAAGAAGGGTCCCAACCTAAAACGTCACCCATCCTTTGACCCTGCCTGCCCGCTGAGTTACTTCAGCAGTTTGTGTCTATCTTTTGCATATACCAGCATCTACAGTTGCTCTCTATATTCTCAAGAGATGCTGCCTGACTCACTGAATTACTCTAGCATTTTGTGTTTAATTTAGTTTATTGGTACAGTGAAAAGCTCATTTGTTAAGTGCTATCCAGTCCGCAGAAAGACTATGAATGATTACGATCGAGCCGTCCACACGTGTACAGATATAGGATAACGAGAATAATGTTTATTGCAATATAAACCAAAGACCTAGCTCCTCTAGTATCTTTGATATAAAGTCCAGTAAAATCCTATTAAAAATAGTCTGATGGTCTCCAATGAGATCGATCGTAGTTCAGGACTGCTCTCTAGTTGTTGATAGGATGGTTCAGTTGCCTAATAACAGCTGGGAATAAGCTGTCTCTGAATCTGGAGGTGTGCGTTTTCTGAATTTCTGTACCTCTTGCCTGATGGGAGAGAGAAGAGGTAGGATCCGGTGTGAGACTCGTCCTTGATTATGTTATACCAAGTAACCAGATCATAATAGTGCAAATTGAAGTCAGCAGTGCAACCTATACAACGTCCAGTGAAAATCATAGCTGCTGAGGTTAGTAGAAGATGGATCCTGACCCAAAACATCACCTATCCATGTTCTCCCAAGATGCTGCCTGACTCGCTAAGTTACTCCAGCACTTTGTGTCTCTTTTGCTGAGTTTAATGTAGTTCAAGAGCATGGTGGTTGCAGGGAAGAAGCTGTTCTTGAACCTGGAGGCCACGGTTCTCAGGCTCCTCTACCTTCTTCCGGATGGTAGCAGCGAGATGAGAACTTGGCCAGGGTGGTGTGATGATACTGGTGACCTTTTTGAGGCACCACTCTCTGCAGCTTCCTTCAATTGTGGGCATTTGAGTTGCCGGACCAGGCTACGATGCAACCAGTCAGAAATCAGTCCGGTGGACCATAGAATCGCACAGCATGGAAACAGGCCATTCAGCCCAACTCATCCATGCCAACCAAAGAGCACCCTTCTACATATTGCCATCTCCAGCACTTGCTCCCATAGCCCTCCACCCCTAAGCAATTCAAGTGCTTGTCTAGATACTGCTTAAATGCTGTCCACAACCCATCTCAACCATTCCCTCAGGCAGAGCATCCCAGATACAATCTTTGCCTCCCTCCCTCTGCAGAAAGGTCAATTATGACCACTACCCCACCAACGTACATCATCTCACAGACCTAACCAATTATTTCTGTGAAATAAAGTGCTGGAGGAACTCAGCATCTGTGGGAGAAAATGTACAGGTGATATTTCAGGTCGGGCCCTTCTTCAGACTGATTGTTGTAGTGAGGAGAAAGCTGGAAGAGTGAGATAGGGGTGGGGCAAACAAGGGTCCTGACTCGAAATGTTGCCTATTCATGTTCTCCAGGGATGTTGCCTGACCCGCTGAGTTACTCCAGCATTTTGTGTCTTTTCTAGGTGTTGGGCAATGCTTGGCGTGTGAGAGGTGGAGGAAGTTACTGCAGCTGCTGGTTTATACCAAAGATAGACACACAATGCTGGAGTAACACAGCGGGTCAGGCAGCGTCTCTGGAGAAAAGGTCACCTATTCCTTTTGGATTATTTCAGAAATGTCACCTATTCTTTTTCTCCAGAGATGCTGCCTGACCCGCTGAGTTACTCCAGCATTTTGTGTCTATCTTAAGTGATAGGTATATACAGGTGACAGGGGTGATTTGCAGATGGGTGGAATAAGTGACAAAGACGAGAGGTGAAAAGGAGACAGTTAAGGGAAGAAGAGAAATATAAGGCTGGGTGGAAAGGGACAGAGGGAGATAAAAGGGAAATATGGGACAGGGATGGGAGAAGAGTTTATAGAGTAGGTGAAATGAGCTGGGTGACTGGGGTTGCGGGGAGATGAGTGCACACTGAGGTGCGTAGGTCAGGGGAAAGAGAGAGGGAGGTACGGTAGGGAAAGGTTTTTGGTATGGGTGTGTATTACTGCTGCTGACAGACTGTTTTAAGTACAGTAAACAAAAGGATGTTTTTGCTGAGTGCATGCAGGTTGCTTGCAACGCAAGAAAGCCAGCGGAAGTGTTTGGTCCAAGTTGTCTGCATTCGCTCTGTTGCCTTTCCCCTGATGTTGTCCCTGCGCTAATTAGCTGGAAATATTTTGTCCTTTGTATATCCTGTAAATCCTGTGATAAATATCAACAGTGGCTACTACACATCTACAATGAATATTGTTTATCCGCAGTTCACAGTCTCTGTGGTTGGCTGATATTTTTAACAAAGATCTAGCCAAGTTATTTTTAATTGAAAAGGCAAACTGTGGTAAAAATTAGAAATTTTTTTGGTCTAATTTCAAATGTTTGATTATCTGCTTTGCATCATATTTTAATTTGTGACTGCACTTTTATATTTGCCAATTTAGGGGCGGCACAGTGGCACAGCTGATAGAGCTGCTGCCTCACAGCACCAGTGACCCAGATTTGATCCTGACCTCGCGTGCTGTCTGTGTGGAGTTTGCACATTTTCTCTCTGACCACATAGGTTTTATCCGGGTGCTCCGGTTTCCTCCCACATCTCAAAGATGTGCGGGTTTGCAGGTTAATTGACTTCTGTAAATTGCCCCAAGTGTATAGGGAGTGGATGAGATAGTGGGATAACATAGAACTAGTGTGAACAGGTGATCGATGGTTGGCACCGGCTCGTTGGGCTAAAGGGTCTGTTTCCACGCTGTTTCTTTTAAAAAAAGCTTTTGAGCATGACATATTAAGGGCTCAAATTACGGCACACTTGTGTCAAGCATCAAGTCCAAGTTAGACCTCTTCCTAAACACAAAGTATTGGAGGAACTCAGCAGGTCAGGCAGCATTTGTGAGAGAATGGACTGATGACATTTCTGGTCGGGACCCTTCTTCAGACTGGTAGCAAACCTGGGTCAGAACATGGTCAGACAGCAAGAGAGAAACAGGAATCACAGAGATCAGAATATGATTGTGAACATAAAGTCATGGAGTCACACAGCGCGGAAACTGGAATTTCGGCCCAACTCGCCCATGCCGACTAATATGTCCCATCTAAGCTAGTCCCACCTGCCCAAGTTTGGCCCATATCTCTCTAAACCTTTCCTATCTATGTACCTGTCCAAGTTTCTTTTAAAAGTTATTGTTATACCTGCTTCAACTACTTCTTCTGGCAACACATTCTACATACCCACTCTGTAGTGGGAGCAAAAGTTGCCCCTCAGGTTCATATTAGGCTTTTCCTCTCTCACTGCAAACCTATTTGCACTGATTCTTGAAACCCCCAATGCTGGATAATAGACCCTGTGCATTTACCCTATCTCTTCCCCTCATTAAGTTATACACCTCCATGAGATCACCTCTCAGCCTCCTGCACACCAACGAATAAATTCCTAGCCTGTACGACCTATCCCTATAGCTCAGGCCCTCGAGTCCTGGCAACATCCTTATAAACAGTCAGAGCATACATCTTCCAACACTGTCTCAGCCCTCCCCTCCACTTTATAGTGGCTCTGTCCCCTCTCCACTCTCACTCCTGACCTTTCACCCTCCTTACTCCTGACCCAAATCATCAACAATTCCTTCCCCCCTACAGATGGTGCTCACCCTACTGAGTTCCTCCAGCAGGATTTTCTTGTTGCTTCAAGGGCATCGTAATCTGCTTTTGGCTTGAAATGGAAGCTTGCCTTTGAAATGAGAAACAAAAAACTACAGACGCTGGAGCTAAACACAAAGTGCTGGAGGAACTCAGTGGGTCAGGCAGCGTCTATGGAGGGAATGGACAGATGATGTTTCGGGTCAGGAGTGGGGGGAATAAAAGGTGGAAAGGAGAGGTGGATGCGGGACAAACCCTGGCGAGTGATACGAGGATACAGATGAGGGGGTGGGGATGATTGACCGATGGGTGGAGTAAGTGACAAAGGCTGGTGTTGAAAAAGAGACAAAAGGGTGTCAGATAAGGAGAGATGAGGAGAAGTGAAATGTAAAGCTGGAGGAAGGAATATGGGTGGAAGGAGACCGGGGGGTGGAAGAGGGGGGATAAAAAGGCAGCATGGCGGCTCAGCAGTAGAGTTGCTGCCTCACAGCACCAGAGACCTGGGTTCATTCCTGACTATGGGTGCTGTCTGTACGGAGTTTGCACGTTCTCCCTGTGACCGCGTGGGTTTTCTCAGGGTGCTCCGGTTTCCTCCCGGATGTACAGGTTTGTTGCTTAATTGTCCCTAGTGTGTAGGATAGTGCTAGTGATCGCTGGTCGGCACAGACTCAGTGAGCCTAAGGGCCTATTTCCACGCTGTATCTCTAAATCCTGAAGCCTGCGAAGGAAATGGCGGACTGAGGGATGTGAGGGGCCCATATGGAGCAGGGTGACTGGTGGGAGCTGGTGGAAGAAATGTGTGCGGACCAGGATGGGGTGGCAGGGGAGAGAGAGGGGAGATGGGGGGCTATTACTTGAAATTGGAGAATTCAATGTTCATAGTTGGGTTGTAAGCTACCCAAGTGGAATATGAGGCAAAATCTACCCTCATTATTATAGATCCCATTATAATGGATTTTGGTTATAGCGGGCAAAATCTGTCGTAAACGAGGCGTCGGTTTGGATCAAACAACAAGCTCGTTTATCATTACAAAAGGTAACTGAAATTACCTTTATTTTATTTATGTACAATGTTTAGAGTATTATGCATCTTGCGTCCTTTCCCGTTTATTGTATGTCTTGTTTAGTGTATGTTTATTGGATGTTTTTCCAATGCTGTACATATTTAACCTCCCCCTCCCAGAAAGGTCAATGTGGGAATGGGAAGGGGAGCTAAAATGGTTAGCAGCCGGGAGATGTATGGGAGCAAATAATTGCAACACATGTTCCAGTGGGTAGAAAGTGATTCAGTCCAGAAATATAGACCACAATCTTCCAATCATCTGGTAATCCTATTAACCACATCCCAGACAGTCTTAGTTCAGGGAAGGGAACCTGCAGGAAATCTAGATCAAAATCAAATTGTGGCTCTCTTAAGTAAAAGAGAGCAACAATTTCTTGAATGCTTAAACCAAGATTTAAAACAAGGTAAATGAGAGACCAAATCATTGAGTATTTTAAAGAGATTAACAGGTTCTTGATTAGTAAAGGTGTCAGGGATTATGGGGAGAAGCCAGGAGAATGGGGTTGAGAGTGATTGAATGGCAGAATAGACTTGATGGGCTGAATGGTCTAATTCTCCTCCTATCACACACACTTATGAACATGAGAATTGTGGAGAGGGATGTTGGAAGAGGTGTAATTTAGGTTTTAAACAGGGTTTGTTCGAGATTTCTAACATTTGTTCTTTGTGTCTCCCCATCTAAGGAAAGCTCTTTCAAGCAAAAAGCTTTTTTAAAGTGAAATATAGAAACATAGAAACATAGAAAATAGGTGCAGGAGGAGGCCATTCGGTCATGTGACCATTCATTGTGATCATGGCTGATCGTCCCCTATTAATAACCCGTGCCTGCCTTCTCCCCATATCCCTTGACTCCACTAGCACCTAGAGCTCTATCTAATGACTATATCAACTATACTCTGAATCCTTGATACATTTTATTCAAAAGCTTTGGACAGGTACATGGATAGGAAAGGTTTAGAGTGGCATGGGCCAAATATGGTCAGGTGGGACTTAGGGCATCTTGGTTAGCATGGGCAGGTTGGTTTGAAGGGTCTGTTTCCGTGCTGTATGACTATGACTCATCTGCAAATTGAGAGCGCAGTTATAGATCAAACTACTATGCAATGACGTTTATGAAACAATTGACATTAAACAGGATAAGAGGTCATGTTTACCAAAATAGCCCTTTCAATTATAAAAAACTTGTTTAATGTTTGCTAAAAATATCAGCCAACCACGGAGACGGCGATGGAAGATAAACAACATTCATTGTAAATGCTGCACCGTGACAGATGTTTTCTGTGTGGATGGTTTGATAACGTTCACACAATGGAGCTGTGAGCAAATGTAAGCCCACGCAATAAGAAGGATTGTGGCTGTGTAGATGTGAAGTTGGTTTTGGGCGGTGGAGGTGATGAGTGGTTGATGATCTGGATGGGGGAAGTGTATTGTGATCCTACCTCCATGCCACCAATGGGGCGGCACAGTGGCGCAGCGGTAGAGTTGTTGCCTTACAGCGCCAGAGACCCGGGTTTGATCCTGGCTGCAGGTGCTGTCTGTACGAAGTCTGTATGTTTTCTCTGTGACTGTGTGGGTTTGCTCTGGATGCTCCCGTTTTCTCCCACACTCCAAAGATGTACAGGTTTGTAGGTTAATTGGCTTCGGTAAAATTGAAAATTATCCCTAGTTTGTAGGATAGTGCTCGTGCAAGGGGTGATTGTCGGTCAGCACAGGCTCAGTGGGCCGAAGGACCTGTTTCCAGGATGTATCTATAAACTGAACTAAAGTAAACAATGTTGTCGTAGTGGGTTTATGTGCTGGATTTGGGTGCATAGTTTTGTGACGTCAAGAGATAGAGTGTTTAATAGTCACATTTACTGGTAATGGAACGGTAAAATTATTATTTTGAAGTAGAAGAAATTCTTCTTCTGAAGAGGAATGTCTGAAGAAATATCTCTCCAAAGATGCAGCCTGTCCCACTGAGTTACTCCAGCATTCTGTGTCTATCTTCAATAAAAATCTTATTTGTTGTAGCTGTAAACATAATAGCACACAGATAACTATGTAATAACCAGTAATACAACCAATTAATAACTTTAATACTAGGTCATCATACATAGTGCAAACCTGTAATCTGTAGTGCAACCGAAGACACAGTCCAGAGATGATCACAGTTGCTGAGGTTAGTGTTGTGCAGTGTTCAAGACCCTAATGTTTGCTGGGAAGAAGCTGTTCTTATAGCTGGAGGTCGTGGTTTTCAGGCTCCTGCACCTTCTTCCAGATGGTAGCAGCGAGATGAGAGCAAGGCCAGATTAGTGTGGGTCTTTGATGACGTTGGTTGCCTTTTTGATGCAGTGCCTCCTGTAGATCCCTTCGATGATGGGGTGGTCAGTACCTATGATGGACTGGGCAGTGTCCACCACTCTCTGTAGCCTCCCTCAATTATGGCCGTTCGAGTTACCGAACCAGGCAGTGATGCAACTAGTCAATATGTTCTCTACCGTACACCTATCGAAGTTCGATAAGAGTATTCGTCAATATACCAAATCTCCTCAATCTTCTATTCTTAGACTACAGCTCTGCTCTCAATATTATTATCCCATCCAAACGCATCTCCAAACTCATGGAACTTGGAGTCAGCACTCAGCTCTGCAACTGGATCCTTGACTTCTTGACCAACAGACCACAATCAATGATGATAGGGGACAAAATCGTCATCTACGATAATGATAACCATTGGGGACAAATCATCATCTACGATAATCCTCAACAAAGTTGCTCCGCAAGGATGCATTCTCAGTCCCCTTACTTATTCCCTACACACCCACGAGTGTGCAGCCAAGTACAAATCCAACTCAATTTACGAATTTGCAGACAACACCACCATAGTGGACCAGATATCAAATAATGACGAGACGGAGTACAGGAAGGAAATTAAGAATCTTGTAACCTGGTTCAGGCCAACAACCTTTCCCTCAATGTCAGCCAGACAAAGGAGATTGTGATCAACTTCAGGACACGAAGGGGTACATGTACCTTCGTATACATTGATGGCGCCAAAGTAGGGAGGGTTGAAAGCTTCAAGTTCCCAGGACTAAATATCACCAGCGACTTGTCCTGGACTAGCCATATTGAAGCAATGGCCAAAAAAGCACACTAACACCTCTACCTCCTTCGAAGGCTTAGAAAGTTCAGCATGTCCCCAACAACTCTCACCAACTGCTACAGGCACCATATAAATCATTGTATGGGGTTGCATCAACACATGGTTTGGGAACTACTCCATCCAAGACTGCAAGAAATTGCAGAGAGTTGTGGACGCAGCCCAGACCATCACACAAACCAACCATCAACTCCATCTACACCACGGTGTCTCGGCAAGGTCACCAGCATAATCAAGGTCCAGTCTCACCCCGGTCACTCCCTCTTCTCCCCTCTCCCATCAGGCAAGAGGTACAGAAGTGTGAAAATGCACTCCTCCAGATTTAGGGACAGTTACTTCCCAGCTGTTATCAGGCAACTGAAACATTTTATCACCAGCTAGAGAGCAGCACTGACCTCTCATCTACCTAATTGGAGACTCCCTGACTATCTTTAATTGGAATTTACTGGACTTTATCTTGCACTAAAAATTATTCACCTTATCTTGTCTCTGTACAATTGGTAAACATGACAGATGCAGGTTATTGCACTGCATTACAAGATGGGTTTCCCATAGGCTTCATGGTGGTCTGGACAAATCCTTGTTGCATATCTCCATAATTACTTAATTATAGATTGTCAGTAAAATTTCCGGAAATCTAATTGAGGCCTGGAAGAGATTTGTAAGGATTTAAAGGTGGGTTGACATCTTGCTCCCATTTACCGGTGGTTTAATGTGGGGTTGGGTGAAGTGCAGTCCCCTGTCGGATGTGAATCCCCTACAGCAAGGAACCCACTGCGGAGCAGCATTGTGGCGTAGTGGTAGAGTTGCTGCCTCACAGCGCTAGAGACCCGAGTTCAATCCTGAAATGGGTGCTCTCCGCGTGTAGTTTACACGTTCTCCCTGTGATCATGTGCGTTTCCTCCGGGTGCTCCGGTTTCCTCCCACAACCCAAAGACGTGTGGGTTTGAATGTTAATTGCCCCCTGTAAATTGCCCCTAGTGCGCAGTGAGTGGACGAGAAAGTGGGTTAACATTCTAATTTAATAAAATTAAAAGCATAAAATCAAAATATAAAATCAACATATGTTGAAAATTTGCAATCTAGTTTTTAACTTTCTTGTTTAACTTTAGCTGTATGCTGTACGGTACATTCCGTCACAAACAGCTCTGGTTGAGACCACAGTTCGCGTGAGCACTGTTACACAACCGGCCTTGGGAAATTCCGGTCTTTCCTGGGTTATTATGACTACTGACTAAAACATAATGACTTCACCAAACTACAAGTCAAGTCAGGTTGAGTTTACCGTCATCTGCACAAGTACGGTAAGGTACAGTCTGTGTACAATGAAAGTCTTGCTTGCAACAGCAACACAGGCACATAGACTCGGGCAACACACACTGAAACATAAATGATACCGAACTAATAAATAAATTACACATAGCACTTCTAAAAGAAGAATGTGCAAAATAAAGACGTTTGTGGAAAAACATAATTAGAAAATAAGCAAGTCCATGGTAGTCCAAAAGGTGGTTCTTAATGTACTGTTAATACCATAGTAACATTTATGAAGAATTTAAAGCGGTGCAGGGAATAGAGGGATATAGACCAAGGAGATGGGATTAGTTAGATTGGGACCATGTTCGGTACAGACATTGTGGGCCGAAGGGCCTGTTCCTATGCTGTACGGTCCCTCTTCTCCCTTCTCCCATCAGGCAAGAGGTACAGAATTGTGAAAATGCACACCTCTAGATTCAGGGACAGTTTCTTTCCAGCTGAACCGTCCTGCCAACAGAGAGCGAGCAGTCCTGATCCACCATCCACCAACCCTCGGACTATGTTTAATCGGACTTTACTGGACGTCATTTCTTTTATCATGTATCTGTACCCTGTGGATGGCTCAATTGTAATAATGTATAGTCTTTCCACTGACTGGTTAATACGCAGCAAAAGCTTGTTACTGTACCTCGGTACACGTGACAATAAACTAAACTCAATTAACCTGTGGTCCATGTTTTATAATGTACGATGCCTTCCTCGGTATGATTCACATCGATATCAGTAGGGTCAAAGCTACTCAAATTGAAACCTGCTGGGATTATGTAAATCTGAATGTTTACATGTCCAGCATAGAGCTAAGGGCAGGGGTGAACTGGAGATTAGAGAGGGGGCATTCTAAATATATAAAGGTGGCTGCAGACTGTAGTGGCCAGGAGGGGGCGCAGGCGAGCAACAGTCTGCCTCACTGCTTGGTATACAGACAGCAGTCTGTGTGTAACATTGTCCGACTCGCAAAGAATGGCTCTCACTGGGTCATCTGACATACGATCCAAAAAAGCACAAGGGTAACTCGAGGGCAGAGAGAGCAGGAGGCTGAGGGGTGATCTTATAGAAGTGTAGAAAATTACGAGGTGAATGCACAGAGTAAAATGGACAGGAAAGGTTTAGAGGGAATGTGTATGTAGGAACTGCAGACGCTGGTTTACACCGAAGATAGACACAACATGCTGGAGTAACTCAGTGGGTCAGGCAACATCTCTGGAGAAAAGGAATAGGTGATGCTTTGGGTCAAGACCCTTCCTCAGACTGTGAGTCTGGGGAGAGGCAAGGGGAGGGGGAAACAAGAGAGACTAGTTTCTCCCTCCCCTGATTCTCATTCTGAGGAAGGGTCTTGACCCAAAATGTCACCTATTCCTTTCTCCAGAGATGCTGCCTGACCCGCTGAGTTACTCTAGCACGGTTTAGAGGGATATGGGTCAAACACAGGCAAATGGGATTAGCTTAGATGGGGCATCTTGGTCGGCATGGACGAGTTGGACCAAAGGTCCTTTTTCTGTGCTGCATTACGGTGACTATGACTGTATAAAACCATGAGGGCAATAGATAGGGTGACTATATATGGAATGAGCTGCCAGAGGAGGTAGTTGAGACAGGTACTATTGCAACATTTAAGAGACGTGCAGGTTTGTAGGTTATTTGGCCTCTGTAAAATTGCCTCTAATGTATAGGGAGTCAATGAGAAAGTGGGATAACGTAGAACTATTGTGAACAGGTCGCATGGACTCAGTAGGGATGAATGGTCTGTTTCCATGCTGTACCTGTCGATCATCAAACCAGATCCGGGCCTGGCATTTATTGCCCATCTCTAACCATGCTTGGGTATGTGGGGTGCACTACTTTCTAGAAGCACTGCCAATATTCAGGCCAATATTCTCCCTCAGTTCTGCTGGGGAAGGAGTTACTGGATCTAAGTTCATAAGTCATACAGTAGGAGCAGAATTAAGCCATTTGGCCCATCATGTCTCCTCCGCCATTCAATCATGGCTGATCTATCTTTCCCTCACAACCCCATTCTCCTGCCTCCTCCCCATAACCCCTGACACTCTTACCAATCAAGTATCTGTCAATGTCCGCTTTAAAAATACCCAATGATTTAGCCTCCACAGCTGTCTGTGACAGTGAATTCCATAGATTCACCATCCTCTGACTAAAGAAATTCCTCCTCATCTCTTTTCTAAAGGTACTTTGTATTATTCTGAGGCCATGCCCTCCGGTCCTAGACTCTCCCAATAATGGAAACATCCTCTCCACATCCACTCTATCCAGGCCTTTCACTATTCGGTATGTTTCAGTGTGAACCCCCTCATCTAAACTCCAGTGAGTACAGACCCAGAGCCGTCAAACGCTAATCAATGAAGGGGTAGTGATATCTGCTCCAGGTCAGGATGATGCGTGATGTGGAGGGGAACCCGCAGGAGGCAATGCCCTTATTCATCAGCTAATGGAGGATGGTGGCGGGGAATCAGCAGTAGGATTGGTCACAGAGTCATACACCACAAAAACAGGCCCTCGGCCCAACTCGTTCATGCTGACCAAGATGTCCATTCTAAACTAGTCCCACCTGCCCACATTTCTCCCATATCGCTCTAAACCTTTCCTATCCATAAACTTGTGTCCGAATGTCTTTCAAACGTTGCTATTCTGGGTTTGCCTCGTGAGTTTCCTTCCCCCTGTTAGATCTAATATTATAAGACGGCGCACTAGGCACAGCGGTATAGTTGCTGCCTCACAGCTCCAGAGACCCGTGTTCGATCCTGACCACGGGTGCTGTTTATATGGAGTTTGTACGTTCTCTCTGTGACCGTGTGGGTTTCCTCCGGGGGCTATGGTTTCCTCCCACACTTCAAATTCGTACAGGTTTATAGGTCAATAGGCTTTGGTAAAAATTGTAAATTGTCCCTGGTGTGTAGAATAGTGTTAGTGTACGGGAATCGCTGGTCGAAGGGGTCTCGGTGTGCCGAAGGGCATGATTCCGTGCTGTATCTCTAAAGTCTAAAGACATTGCCATATTTACCATACACCTTCCCCAGATCCATCCGACAAGGAGAACAGAAAGCCCGTACTTGTGCAGTTAAGGTGCAGAATTTTCAGAGAGACAAAGCAGGAACGTGTAACTAACTGGGAAGCCCGGCCTGACTAGCCATTCCCCTCAGAAACACAGACCGGCGGCGGAGACAAAAGAAACTCAATGACCTGACCAGAGCAAGCGGAAGGGAAGACCACAGTCACATGCACAATTAATCCTTTATGCTTCGTCTGTTTAAAAGACATACACGGACTCTCATTTAAACAGTGCTCCTTGACACTATCTCTGATAACAGCAGTGCGATTTAAACAGAACCTAAATGCCTTTCCCTGCACTTTATCAGGGAGCTACCACCAGTCCCAAGGGCCTTGAAGGCTGCTTGCTTCCTACGTCTCAGAAAGAGGTCATACAGTCATAGATAGACACAAAGTGCTGGAATAACCCAGCGAGTCAGGCAGCAACTCTGGAGAAAAAGGATGATTTGTTTAATTGATTTGATTTGTTTATTTGTTCCGAACAAGTAAAGACATAAATAAGAATAAATAACAACAACAAAATCGAAATAGTCAAACAATTGGACATTCCAGGCAATATTTGCAAAGCAATGAAAAGCATAAAGCAAAATTTAAATGTCCAACACTTTTTCTTTACAAGCTCGAAAAGGAGTGAGAAGAAGAATAACTTATTTAATCTCACCCCTTCTCCCTAAACCCTTCTTCCATATTTAATAATTAATTAATTAATAATAATAATACCCCAGACAATTTTTAGAGATGCATACAGACATATATATCCATACAACTGATATACACATACAAGTAATATGTATGAAGTAACCAAAAAACATAAATAAATAATAAATAAAATAATAAATAAACATTAACCCCTGTTTGTCAACCATCCCCTTCATCCCTGTACCTTGTGATAAACATGGGTGATGTTTTAGGTCAGAATCCTTCATCCAACCGGAAACATCATCTATCCTTTTTCTCCAGAGATGCTGCCTGACCCGCTAAGTTACTCCAGCACTTTGTGCCTATCTTCGGTATAAATCAGCATCTTCAGTTCCTTCCTAAACAAATCATAGAGTCATACAGTGTGGAAACAGGCCTTTCACCCCAACTCGTCCATGCCGACCAAGATGCCCTATCGAAGCTAGTCCCATCTACCCGCTTTTGGTGCAAAACGCTCAAAATCTTTCCTATCCATGTACCTGTCCAAATACCTTTTAAATGTTGTTATTGAACCTGCCTCAACTACTGCCCTCTGGCAGCTCATACCATATATCCATCACCCTCAGAGTGAAAAAGTTGCTCCTCAGGTTCCTGTTAAATCTTTCCCCTCTCACTTTAAACATGCCCCCTTGTTCTTGATTCCCCAACTCAGGGAAAAAGACTCATTCATGTGCATTCACCCTATCTATTCCCCTCATGATTTTGTACACCTCTATGATCAACCCTCAGCCTCCTACACTATGAGGAATAAAGTCCTAGCCTGCTCAACCTCTTCCTAAAGCTCAGGCCCTCAAGTCCTGGCAACATCCTTGTAAATCTTATCTGTACTCTTTCCAGCTAACCTCTGAAAATATTATTGTTCAGCTTAGTTGCTGCACAGTGTAACGTCTGTCAACTTCTGTCCAAATAACATCTGTGGCAAGATCTGGGTTTGCATTCTGCCTCAATTAGCTTCAGCTGTTGGACAATTTTGTTTGAGGTCACTGGTCAAGACTCCGACTTGGTTCAAAGACGCCTGACTCAATTATCCTGTCATCGTTCAGATCACAGACGTCAAATTGCTGTTGTTTTATATGTGAGGATTAAAAATATCGAGAGACGATTACACGCTGGTTTGAATATAAAAGTGATTTACATTCATTGGTAATTTGTGAAAGAGAGAAAGTTAGGAATAGTTGGGCAATTAGAGATTGAGACAAGGACAGACCAGAACAGGTGTAAGTGTAAAAATTAGAATTCATTGCATGAGAGGGGACTAGGAGATTGTGTTACCGAATTATTTTGTTTTAAAAATAAAGTTTTCAGAGGTTAGCTTTGAGGATTAGGGCAGAGACAGAGCCGACTGCAACGCCATACTTTTTATACTCTTTCTGTCTGGACTATTCTTTGGCTTGGTCAGACGATCCACCTGCAAACGTTTCCTTTCCCCCAGTGGCTATCGTTCTAATATTCCAGAAGGCAATGTTAACTAGCCCAATATTAACTAGTACAAAGGGAGCTAATGTCCGTGGACAATGTGATTCCAATTAGACAAAGGTTAATATGCTAGGGATAGGTCAAGAGACTGCAATAGGTCGGGCAGATCAGTTCAGTGGACACTGCCCAGTCCATCATGGCTACTGACCTCCCCGCCATCGAAGGGACCTACAGGAAGTGCTGCCTCAAAAAGGCAACCAGCTTCATCAGAGACCCACACCATGCTGGCCTCGCTCTCATCTCACTGTTCCATCGGGAAGAAGGTAAAGGAGCCTGAAAACCATGACCTCCATGTTCAAAAACTGCTTCTTCCCGACATCCATCGGGCTCTTGAACACTGCACAACACTAACCACTCCTCAGCTATGGGCTGAGTCTTTAGTTGCACTACGGACTTCAGTTTATTTTACATCAGTATTATCATTATACATTTTTTGATGATCATATTTACCTGTATGCTATTGCTTTTATGTGCCTGTAAAGCTGCTCTTCTCCCCTCCCATCGGGCAAAAGGTACAGAAGTGTGTAAAACGCACGCCTCCAGATTCAGGGACAGATTCTTCCCAGCTGTTATCAGGCAACTCAACCATCACACCAATAACTACAAAGCAGTCCTGAAGTACTATCTACTTCATCGGTGACCCTCGCACTATCTGTGATCGGACGTTACTGGCTTTATCTTGCACTAAACTTTATTCACGATATTCCCTATATTATGTATGTGTACAATGTGGATGGCTCGATTGTAATCAGGTATGGTCTTTCTGCTGACTGGATAGGATGCAACAAAAGCTTTCCCCTGTACTTCAGTACATGTCACAATAATCTAACTCAATAAACTAAACACAATTTTATGTTTAGTTGTCAGTACATATGATATTTAAACACTTTTGACTCTTGACTCTTTCGAGTGGTCTTTGGTTTAGATGGAGCTGTTTCCCTGCTCCGTGTTTGTGTGTTCTAATCTGAACACCATGGATGCAGGGTGAAGAAATCTGATTATGTACTGTCTCTCCGGAATAGAGTCAGGGAATCACTCAGCATGGAAACAGGCCCTTCGGCCCACAGAATCTGTGCCGAACCTGATGCCGTTAAACTAATCTACTCTGCCTGCAGGTGATCCATATTCCTCCATTCCCTGCATATCCATTGGCCTATCTAGAAGCCTCTTAAATGCCACCATGATAATTGCCTCCACCACTATCCCTGGCAGTACGTTCCAGGCACTCGCCACTCTTTGTGCAGTTTTCAAGAGCCTGATGGTTGTTGGGAAATACTGTAGCTGTTCTTGAACCTAAAAAAAACCACACAGAGTGCTGAGAGTATTGCAGTAGGTCAGGCAGTAACTCTGGAGAACATGGAATGGTGACATTTCGGGTTGGGACCCTTCTTCAGTGATTATTGTCCTTGTGTCTAATCTGTTCTTAAACCTGTTACATAGAAATGAGGTGCAGGAGGAGGCCATTTGGCCCTTCGAGCCAGCACCGCCATTCATTGTGATCATGGCTGATCGTCCCCAATCAATAACCCGTGCCTGTCTTCTCCCCATATCCCTTGATTCCACTAGCTCCTAGAGCTCTATCTAACTCAATAAAGGTCATAGAAACATAGAAAATACATAGAAAATAGGTGCAGGAGTAGGCCATTTGGCCCTTCGAGCCTGCACCGCCATTCAAATGATCATGGCTGATCATCCAACTCAGTATCCTGTACCTGCCTTCTCTCCGTACCCCATGATCCCTTTAGCTACAAGCGCCACATCTAACTCCCTCTTAAATATAGCCAATGAACTGGCCTCAACTACCTTCTGTGGCAGAGAATTCCAGAGATTCATCACTCTCTGTGTGAAAAATGTTTTTCTCATCTCGGTCCTGAAAGATTTCCCCCTTATCCTTAAACTGTGACCCGCGGTTTTCAGGATCCCATGCTTTCTTCCTGAAGGTAGGAGAAAGAACTGTGCCCCGCATATCTCCTTTAAACTTTGCCCTCACGTTAAAGTTTTACATTTAGTGCAAATAAAGCTATTCACACTAATCCTGCACTGATCCCCACAATCCCATCACACCCCTACCCCTCCATCCCTCCAGCGGACAGGACCTACAGCTGCACGTGGTGGTGGAGCAGTGGTGGAGGATACCAACAGGTATTGGCTCGGTAAAATTGGCTTGATAAAATTGGTAATTGTCCCTAGTGTATGTAGGATGGCATAAAGTGCGGGGATCGCAGGTCGGCGCGGAGTTTGTGGGTGAAAAGGGCCTGTTTCTGCGATATATCTCCGAAATAAACTAAACTATAGTAATACTTGTATACGGAACTGCATACAAAAAAAACCTTGGCAAATGCAACAATAAAGTACCATTTAACCCCCCCCCCCCACCTTAAATCCCATTACAGACCCTATGGGGATCATAAACTATGGTTTCTAAACTTATTCTGTAACCTGTCCCTGGTGGGATCGACTGCTAACCTTCATCTGCCTCTATGTGTGTGGTTAGCAGAGTGTTGTTGAGTGTTGGGGATCTGAAAACACTACGCAGGGAGCAGACTGCTCAAAGTTCATGGTCAGTGTGTTTTATTTTTATGTAATGAGTAATGGTGGGTTGTGATAGACACAGATTCAAAAGGAAAATGGATACTGAAGCAGACAGTGCTGTAGCGAAAATGTAGGATGAATTAGTCATAAAGCCATAGAACTATAGAGCACGGAGACAGACCCTTCGGCACACCTTGTCCATGCCCACCCAGTTGGCATACTGTACTGGGCTAGTCCTATTAACCTGCATTTGGCCCATATCCCTCTAAACACTCCCCATTTATGTATCAGTCCAAATATCTTTTGAATGTTGCAATTCTATCCGTTTCTATAACTTCTTCTCGCTATTCATACCGATGATTCAATGATTCTTTATTGTCAAATGTACAGAGGTACAGTGTTTTTGCATATTATCCGGTAAAATCATACAGCAGACTTCACCTAGGCAGTACCCAAAGAGTTGCCACCAAAGAGCTGACAAAGTTTCAGATCCAGTACAAGTGAACAGGTCATCAAAGGTCTGTTTCCATGGTGTATCTCTAAACTAAACTAAAATACAGACAACCCTCGAGTGAAACATTTGCCCCTGAGGTCCCTCTGAAATCTCTCCCCTCTCAACCTAAGCCTGTGCCCTCTAGTTTTAGAATCCCTTACCCTGGGGAAAAAAGACTGTGAGCTTTCATTTAATCCATGCCCCTCATGATCTTATACACCTCAATAAGGTCGCCCCTCAGCCTCCTGCACTCCAAAGAAAACCTCTCTCTATAACTTAAGCCCAAGGAACACTCTGGTGAATCTCTTCTGCACCCTTTCCAACTTAATGCCATAAAGAATTGGATTAATTGCAGATTCTTCCCGTGAACCAGCTTGGCTGGACCAATGCATCTATTTCTGTGTTTTGGGGATTCACTTTAAAACTCCAGTTACACATTTATATATTTATTAATTATTAAATAGGGCAGACAATTTTCCAGAATCTAAACCTCTCTTCCAAGCCCTTGGTGGGGCTCTGGAAGAAATCCATTTTTTTTTCCTCAAACGTATTTCCATGCCTTACGAACTTGATTGAGTTTTTCAAGGAGGCGACAAAGGTGATTGATGAAGGCAGGGTGTTGTCTACATGGATTTTGGTAAGGTATTTATTAAAGTACCTCTTAGCAGGCTGATCCAGAAGGTTAAGATGCGTGGGATTCACAATGACTTGGCCATTTGGATTCATAACTGGTTCACTGATAGAAGACGGAGAGGTGTAGTGGAAGGGTGTCATTCAGGCTGAAGGTCTGTGACTAGGGGGAGTTCCACAGGAATCTGTGCTGGGGCCTCTGTTGTTTAGATTAGATTAGATTAGATTAGATTTACTTTATTAATCCCCTTATTCAGGGGAAATTCAGATGTCCTTGCAGCACACTAATAAAAATACAACATAGCATTCAAGAAGTTCAACACCAAAACACAAAAACATCCCCCCACAGTGGTTCTCTGTGGGGGAAGGCACAAAGTCCAGTCCCCATCCTCTTGTCCACCCAGAGTCGGGCCTATTGAGGCCTCCACAGTCGCCGCCACGGCGCCCGATGTTCTCGCCGGGTGATGGTGCTCCGGCGTCGGGAGAACCCTCAGCGGCTTGGGGTGCCAGGAACGGCCGCCTTCTTACCGGAGACCGCGGCTTCCAAGCCAACAGACCGCGTTTGACGGAGATCCACACACTGGCGATCTCGGCGAGAGATTCCAGGCTCCGGGATGTAAAGTTCAGCGCCGCAGCTGGCCGCTCCACAGAACCGCGGCTCCACAATGTTTTCATCGGCGGTCCCAGCATACTGGAGTTCCAGCGCGGCGACCCAGGAAAGGCATCGCCCGCTCCGCAATAGCGCTCCAGCGCTGTGCCGCCGCCAAAGCCGAGGTTCTGGCCAGGTCCCCTCAGGAAACGTCGCTCCAGGACCCGCTGGTAGGCCGCGAGGACAGGTCGAAGGTGCTGCTCGGAGGAAGGCAGCCTCTCCGACCAGGTAGGGACTTGAAAAAGCAGTTTCCCCCTTCCCCCCCACCACCCCCCACACATAAAAAGATTAGACTCCCCGACTACACACTTTAACGTACAAAAAATAATAAAAAAGAAGTGAAAAAAACGGACAGCTGCAGGACAGGCAGCCGTACAGGACAGCGCCTCCTCAGGAATATGATGTATATAAAGGACTTGGATATACATGTAGACACAGGTCACTTCCGATGCTGGTTGACAAAAAAAGACACTGGTGTAACTCAAAATGATGAAGGATTCTGATCCAAAATGTCTTGTTTAGTTTAGAGATGTAGCGTGGAAACAGGCCTTTCGGCCTACTGAGTCCATGCCTACCAGCGATCACCGATACTTCAGTTCTATCCTATACTCTAGGGATAACTATTTTTAACAGAAGCCAATTAACCTAAATACCCGCATGTCTTTGGAATGTGGGATAAAAATGGACCACCATGAGAAAACCCATAGGGTCACAAGAAGACTGCAGACTCCCTACAGACAGAACTCGTGGTTAGGATTAAACCCAGGTCTCTAGCGCTGTAAGATAGCAACTCTATCACCGTGCCACTGTGCAGCCCCTATCCATGTTCTCCACATATGCTGCCAGACCAGCTGAGTTACTCCAGCACCTTGTGTTTTTTAACGTAAATATACATGGATTCCAGTGGCGTACTGTTCTATGTTCTATGCTTTAAGAAGCGGCAAGAGTTGAAAGAAGTTGTGTTGAGCTGTTGATGTCCTGGACATTGATAAACACCCCTCATTATCTCACTGGCCACTGATTATGGGCGTCACAGTGGCATAGCGGAGGTGTTGCTGCCTTACAGTGCCAGAAACCCGGGTTTGAACCTGACCATGGGTGTTGCCTGCATGGAGTTTGTAAGTCCTTCCTGTGACCGCATGTGATTTCTCCGGATACTACGGTTTCCTCCCACATTCCAAGGATGTGCAGGTTTGTAGATTAATTGGCTTTGGTAAAATTGTAAATTGTCCCTAGTGTGTAGGATACCGCGAGTGCGATCGGGTGATCGATGGTCGGCACGGACGTGGTGAGCCGTAGAGCCCTGTTTCCACGCTGTATCTCTAAAGTCTAAAGTACTCGAGTCTTTCACATCCCAGGCTATGCCAAGCTGCTTGATTCCTTCCCAAATCCAAAAACAAATAAGGAAGTGACCAGTGCTGCTTCAGCTGCGCCAGAAGGGCTATCCACCAACAACCAGACCCAACTCTGCTCGATAATTAACGGTAACCAAAGGCAAACAGGGCAGGTTGTGCCGTCCCTTCTCTGCTGATTGTTAGGCTTTACGGTGAAGCCTGTCTACGAAGGGGAAGCAGACAACTGTGCCACGGTTGTAATCATTCCCAAAACAGTGAGCGAATCAAAAACAAAACATAAAAGCCAGAGATGAGAGCTAGCTAATGAATCCTTCAAAGGCCGAGTTCAAGATGCAGAGGACATAGGTTTAAGGTGAGGGAGGAAAGATTTAATAGGAACCTGAGGGGGGGGGGGGGGACCGCGCCGGAGACCCGGCCGGGATCGATCCTGGCTGCGGATGAGGCGCAGGTCTGTGCCATGCCTCCCTCCTCCAATCATCGCACTTTATCCTCAGTCCCACCCACCCCCCCCCCCACTCCTCCCTCCTCCAATGATCGCGCTGAATCATCATGTCCCGCCCCCATTGCCTGCTGACCGACGTCTCTCGTCCAATCGGCGCCCTTGATCAGCAGTCCAACCGCCACTGTCTCGCAGAAAGCGGAGATTTCACCGGGTTTTAAAATCCGGATGACAAAAACTTGGGGGGGATGTCCCCCATCTCTTAAAACATGGGGGGGGACGTGTCCCCTCTGGCCCCCCCGGATTTTCCGCCCCTGCTGAGGGGTAACTCTTTTACACAAAGGGTGGTGGGTATGGAACGAGCAGCTGGAGGAGGTAGTCGAGGCAGGTACTATCATAACGTTTAAGAAACATTTAGACAGGTACAAGGATAGGATGGGTTTGGAGGGATATGGGCCAAACACAGGCAGGTGGGACTAGTGTAGATGGGATGTTGGTCGGCGTGAGCTGGTTGATCCGAAGGGCCTGTTTTCACGTTATATGTCTCCATGACCAATGCATGTTGAATTTTCACTTCAACACAACTGAATGTATTCAGGAAAGCAGGCAACATAATCAAGGACCACTCACGCCCTGGTCAATCCTTCGCCCCCCTCCTGTTGGCCAGAAGTTACAAAACTTGAAAGTATATGCTACCAGATTCAGGAACAGCTTCTTTTAACAGACTCTCATACTTTATGGATGAAAACCTAATCTTCCAAACTACCTTGTTGTGGCCATTGAATTTTATTCTTTCACCGGCACTTTCTCTATAATACTATATTTTGCCCTAATTATTTTCTCTTTTGCACTATCTGGTGTACTCATGTATGGTATGATGAGGTTTTTTTTACCCAGACGATGGTGGTGCCTAGAACGCGCTGCCAGGGGTGGTGGTGGAGGCTTACATGATAGTGGCTCTTGAGAGGTTTTTAGTTAGGCCCATGAGGAGGTGCAGGGAATGGAGGGATCTGGATCACATGCAGGCAAAGAGGGTTAGTTTAACCTAGTATCATGGTCAGCACAGACATTATGGGCTGAAGAGCCTGTTCCTACATTTCAGACTTTAGAGATACAGCATGGAAACAGGCCCTTTGGCCCACCGAATCTGCGCTGACCTGCAATCACCCTGTACACTAGCAGTACCCTACACACTTGGGACAATTTACTATTTTACAGAAGCCAATTAACTTACAAACCTGTACATCTTTGGAGTGTGAGAGGAAACTGGAGCACCCGGAGAAACCCTATGCTGTCACGGGGAGAACGTACAAATTCTGTACAGACAGCACCCGCAGTCAGGATCAAACCCGGGTCTCTAGCACTGTAAGGCAGCAACTCGACCACTGTACCATTGCGTAGTTCTATGCTCTATAAGCTGCCGATGTTGACACTGCAGACAGGATGATTCGCCAGCACAGATGCCTTGAAATTGCTGAACAGTCGGGGTGCAAGGCTGAGATTTGATCTCGTACTGCGTTGCAATATTCCAGGAATCTCCAGGTCCCCCCGGCCCCTCCCCCCTGCCCATCCCCCAGCCATTTGGAAACCCTGCTGCCCTGTCCCTGCAGACCATGTCCATTCTTGGCTGGCACCTGTTGGGAATGTTGAAGAGAGGTTTATTAAAGAAACAATATGACCAGCAGAATGTGTCTGCGTAGAGTTACAGGGCTGGGCGAACCAGTAGCTGGTGATCCTGCCACACATACTGAGAGAAAGTCAGGTTTGAATATAGGTTAGAGAAAATGTGTCAAAGGGGAGTTGATTGAAGTTTTGATTGATTGAAAAACAGAGTATGGAAACAGCCCCATCAGCCCACCTAGTCCGCACTGACCATCGATCACCCGTTCACCAAAGATATACACAAAATGCTGGAGTAACTCAGCGGGTCAGGCGGATTCTCTGGAGAAAAGGAATAGGTGATGTTTCGGGTCGACTCAGGATCGAACCCTGGTCTATGGCACAATAAGGCAGCAACTCCCTGAAAGTGGGAACACAAGTAGATAAAGTGGTAAAGAGGTCCTTCATTAGTCAAGGCAAGTGTGTAAGAGTCAAGAAGTCATGAAGCAGCTTTATAGGACTTTGGTTAGACCACATTTAGAGTATTACGTGTAGTTCTGGTGGTCCCATTACAAGAAGGATGTGGAAGCTATGGAAAGAGTGCAGAGGAGGTTTACCAGAATGATGCCTGGATTAGAGGATATTCGCTACAAATACAATTATAAGGCATAGGTAGACAGTCAGAACCTTTTTTAGAGAGGGAGGTATGTCTAATACTAGAGAACATAGCTTTAAGATCAGAGGGGGAAAGTTTAAAGGAGATGTGTGGGGCAAGTTTTTTACACAGAGGGTTGTGGGGGCCTGGAACGTATTGCCTGGGACGGTGGTGGAGGCAGATAAAACAGGAGCATTTAAGTGGCTTTCAGACAGGCTGGGAATGGAGGGATATGGATTATGTGCAGGCAGATATTGGTCTTGATATCTAAATTTGGCACAGATATTATGGGCTGAAGGGCCTGTTCTTGTGCTGTAGTGTTCTATGCTAATCCATGCCAACCAACATGCCCCATCCAAGCTAGTCCCGTTTGTTTGCATCTGGCCCATATCCCTCTGTCCTAATATCTTTTACATTTTGTTATTGTACATGCCTCAACAGCTTCCTCTGGCAGTTCCTTCCATATACCCACCACACTCTGTATGAAAAAGTTGCCTTTCAGGTTCCTATATAAATCTTTCTCCTCTCACCTCAAACCTATGACCTCTGGTTCTTGATTCCCCTACCTTGGGAAAATGACTGTGCATTCACCCTATCTATTCCCCTCATGATTTTACAATCCCACTGGCTTTCACCCCAGGAGCTAGGGATGGTTTTCCACATTTTTTAAAACCTTAGCAAAAAGACTCTGTGCATTCACCCTATCTATTCCCCTCTATAAGATAACCCCTCAGCCTCCTGCTCTCCAAGGAAGAAACTCCTAGCCTGCCTGACTTCTCCCTATAGCTCAGCTCTTGAGTCCTGGCAATATCCTCATAAATCTTCTCTGAATTTCCAACTTTGTGGCATCATTCCTGAACCAGGGTGACCAAAGCCAAAGGCCTCTGCCAGCTTAAACAAAATAAAATTGTCTTAAAACCCCATGAACTATTAATTCTACGTTTGCAAACTTCTGATAACCAAGGACATGGTAATGTTAAGTAATGGAATAATTATTTGTTACAAAAATGTTGTCTTGAATTCTCTGTAGTTATATAGCCCAGACATTTTTATGAATTAAGAACATTTAAACTAAACTCAACATTTGAAAACAAAAGGTCCATTGACACTGTGCAGTTGGCAGCTCTCCTTTTTTTAGTTTCACGTGACAAGATACAATCTTGTTTTAAGGATGACAAGAGACAGTTCAAAATTGGGGCACATTGTGCCAAATCTGACATTTGGCCCATCACGCCTGTACTAGCACCCTGTGAAGATGGTCTTCTGCTAAATTTCCCTTTACATATTCAATCCCAGGGAAATATTTAGTGTTTGCAAGCACAGCCACCCACAATCCAGAGATTAATTCCTCTTAAACTTGGATTGACAATCACCCGTCCTCGGATTGTTTTCTCTAGAGTGACGGAAGTTAAGGGGAAACCTGATAGAATTATGTAAAAGAGATAGAAGTGTGAAAACACACACATCCAGATTCAGAGAGGCTGTTATCAGGCATACCTTGATTTCGCAGGATGCAGACTCCCCAAGCGGAATATGAGGCTCTGTTCCTCCAATTTCCGGTGTTGCTCGCTCTGGCCATGGAGGAGACCCAGGACAGAGAGGTCGGATGGGGAATGGGAGGGGGAGTTGAAGTGCTGAGCCACCGGGAGGTCAGCTTGGTTATTGCGGACCGAGCTGAGGTGTTCGGCGAAGCGATCGCCCAGCCTCCGCTTGGTCTCACCGATGTAGATCAGCTGACATCTAGAGCAGTCTGAAGAAGGGTTTCGGCCCGAAACGTTGCCTATTTCCTCAGCTACATAGATGCTGCTGCACCCGCTGAGTTTCTCCAGCATTTTTGTGTACCTCCTGTTATCAGGCAGCTGAACCATCTGACCGCAACTAGAGATCTGAAATGTCACCATTCCTTCTATCCAGCGATTCTGCCTGTTCCGCTGAGTTACTCCAGCATTTTATGTCTATCTTCAGTTCTGAACTACTATCTACCTTATTGGTGACCCTCGGACTATCTTTGATCAGACTTTACTGGCTTTATCTTGCACTAACTGTTATTCCCTTGTATATCTGTACAATGGACGGCTCGATTGTAATCATGTGTTGTCTTTCCATTGTCTGGTTAGCAGGCAACAAAAGCTTTTCACTGCACCTCGGTACACGTGACAATAAGCTAAAATTAAATCTGAAACTAAAATTATGAGGTGCGTAGATAGGATTGACAGTCAGAACCTTTTTCCCCATTTAAAAAATGTCAAAGTCTAGAGTGCACAGCTTTAAGTTCAGAGGGGGAAATTTTAAGGAGATGTGTGGGACAAGTTTTTTTTTACACAGAGTGGTGGGTGCCTGAAACTCGCTGCCAGGGATGGTGGTGGAGGCAGATATATATAGTGGTATTTAGGAGGCCATTAGGGTCGTACAGTGGGGCTTAAAATGGCACCAAAACCTGGCACCTCTTGCATGCAGGATCAGTGGACTATTTCTGTAGACGTTATATATCGGGGATTGTGCTTAGGTATGGCAACACTTCGTGAACTGTGGGTAAGAAAAGAATTTCACTCTGCGTTTGCACATGTAACAATAACGAAAAATGGATATGGGGGGGGGGGGGGGGGGATATAGATCATGTACAGGCAAGACAGAAGAGATTAGTTTAACTTGGCATCATGTGGGCCGAAGGTAGACACAACATGCTGCAGTAACTCGGGACAGGCAGCATCTCTGGAGAGAAGGAATCGGTGACGTTTCGGGTCGAGACCCTTCTTTTGACTCTCTTGTGGGCCGAAGGGCCTGATCCTGTGCTGTACGCTTCTATGATCTCCGCGCCCAGTGTACGTGCAAAAGTGTGTTTACTGGAAAGAGGGGGTTTGTAACCAAATAATGTGAGGCAGCGTGACTTGAACATTGAGTTGTATTCCTGGATTTCACACACTGGTCCACCGCCAAGGTGTGCACAGACTCACCGAGGTTTCTCACAACGACAACTTTCAATATATTTTTGACGAGGGAGAGAGCTGCTGTTGTCACGGCGAAGTTCTCCAGCCAGAAGGAATTTGCTCTTAAAACAAAAACAAAAAAAACACTTCGCAGAAAGAACAAATCTCGGCTTTCACCCACTTCGCTCTCACACGCATTCTCTGTGTGTGAATCTGTGCCCAAGCCAACTCGCTCTGCTAATAATTTAACATCAACCTTATTCAGCAAGTTTACATTTAATTCAACGCGTCTGCATTTAATTCGGCATGTTTGCCTATAATATTGCACTGTTATAAATGAGAAAAACAAATGACTTTATCACAAGTCTGGCAAATGATTAATTTAACTTAATGTGTAAGTTCCAAGGAGGGTATTTCTTTTTGAAAGCAGGTTTCTATATTTAGAAGTCTGGAACAATGATTGAGCCAGGATTTCCTCGCGTTTCGGTTCCTGGGCAGAGGAGGGGTGTGGGAGAGAGAGAGAGAGGGAGGTGGGAGGGAGGGAGGGAGTTCGGTGACTGGGAAGATGGCGAGAGGGTCGAGGGCAGGTTTGCTGCTCTGGGCTGCGCTCCTGCAGTGGGTTAGGAGCCAGGGGACGGCGGACCGTGTGAATGGCCTGAGTCTGCACCCTCCCTACATGAACATTGCGAAGGCGGCGGAGATCAGCGCCACGGCTACTTGCGGGCTGGATGCATCGCGCCGGCCCCGGCCCGACCTCTACTGCAAGCTGGTGGGAGGACCGGCCGCAGGGCTGTCCGGCCACACCATCCAGGTACCCCGGCCCGGGGAGCCGAGGGGCCGAGTAGCCGGCACCCGCGATCCGTGTCTGTGTGTGGGAGGAGGGAGCCCGGGCTGCAGTTTTGCCCGAGTGAGGGGGGTGGTGGTGGTCGTGGAGGGCAGCTTGGCGAGGAGGGAGAGGGAGTGTGAGGCAGTGTGCGTGTGTGAAGGAGTGAGTGTGTCAGTGATTGTGTGTGGGTGTGTTGAGAGGTATGGAGTGTGTATGAGGGAGGGAGAAGGAGGAAGTGTGAGGGAGGGTGTAAGAGAGACAGAGGGAGGGAGGACGTATGTATGGAATGTATGAGATGAGTAAGAAGGTGTGTGTTCATGAATGCGTGTGAGTGAGAGGGAGTGTGTGTGGGAGCGTAAGTTAGTGGAAGGGAGATGTGTGCGAGTGAGTGAGAGGGAGAGAATATGTGTTAGTAAGAGTGTGTGTGAGAGTGTGTGAGAGGGTGTGGGTGTGTGAGAGTGTGAGTGTGCAAGTGTGTGTGTGAGAGTGTGTGTGTGTGTGAGGGTATGTGTTTGAGAGTGTGTGTGTGAGTGAGTGAGAGGGAGTGTGTGTGAGGGAGTTGTGAGGGAGTGTGAGTGTGGGAAGGAAGTTTGAGGGAGAGTGAGTGATAGGGAGTGTGTGTGTGTGCGTGAATGGGAGGGAGTGAGTGTGTGAATGAGAGGGAGGGAGGTGTCTCTGAAAGTAGCATTGCTGCTAAATAGGATGATGAAGAAGGCTTCATCAGACTGGGTATTGAGTTTAAAACAGACAGACAGTCTTTAGTCTGAAGAGGGGTCCAGACCCGAAACTGTCACCTATTCCTTTTCTCCAGAGATGCTACCTGCCCCGCTGAGCTACTCCAGCTTTTTGTGTGTAACTTTGGTTTAAACCAGCCTTCTGCAGTTCCTCCCTACACAGTTTAGAAGTTGAGACATTGTGTTGCAGTTGTACAAGACAGTGGTGAGATTGCACGGGGAGAATTGTGTCCAGTTTTGGTTACCTGTGGTCATTCCTTTATATTTACACAGACAGTGGTGGGCGTCTGAAACGTGCTGCCAGGGAGGAAGCTGATAGGATAGTGGCTTTTAGAAAGGCAGATGGATATGCAGGGAACAGAGGGATCATGTGCAGACAGAGAAGATTAGTTTAACTAGGTCTTGTGTTCGGCACCAGCATTGTGGGCCAAAGGGCCTGTGCCTGTGCTGTACTGTTCTTTCTCTGAAATAGCTAACCTCTATGACTAATCCTTTAGTCATCCATCCAACAAGTTGACTTGCGATCTAATCTTTTAATGTTTCGTTTAATGCTTCTTCAATACACCCTGAGTCATTTCCTGAGTTAAATGTGCTGTCCAAAGTGCGAGGAGGAGGTTAGCGCTGTGCAGCGTTCCAGAGCCTGATGGCTGCTGCGAACACAGGCTCATGAGTTTGAGTTTAGTTTATTGTTACGTGTACCGAGGTACAGTGTAAAGCTTTTGTTTCGTACTATCCAGTCAATGGAAAGACAATACATGATTACAATCGAGTCGCCCACAGTGTACAGATACATGATAAAGGAAAGGGAATAACGTGAATAGCACTTAGTACAAGATAAAGACAATATAGTGTGATCAGAGATAATCCATGTTCTCCAATAAGATAGGTAGTAGTTCAGGACTGCTTCTAGATGCTGGTAGGATGGTTCAAGCTGTGGGATGAGAGCGTGACCAGGGTGGTGTGGGTCTTTGATACTGGCTGCCTTTTTGAGGAAGCACCTTTTATAGATCCCTTCAATGGTGTGGAGGTCAGTTCCTGTGATGGATTAGGCAGTGTCTACCACTTTCTGCAGGATTTCAGACTAGATCCAGGCCATTGCTGCAAGAGTCAATTTTGCAACACCCAAATATCCATCATCTCCTTGTAGAAATGAATAACAATTGATGCTGGTTTATACCAAAGATAGACACAAAGTGCTGGAGTAACTGAATGGCTCAGACAGCATCCTGGAGATAAAGGAAGGGTGACCTTATGGGTCGGGCCAGTTTGAAGAAGAGTCCCAACATGAAACGTCACCTATCCATGTTCTCCAGAGTTGCTGCCTGACCTGCTGAGTTGCTCCAGCATCTTCTGTCTTTTTTTTGTAAACCAGCATCCTCAGTTCCTTGTATCCACTTTCTGAAGCCTCCGTTTCTGGGCATTCAAATGACTGAAGATAGACATGAAAAGCTGGAGTAATGAAACACGACAGGCAGCATCTCTGGAGAGAAGGAATGGGTGATGTTTCAGATCGAGAAACTGCTGGTGAAACCCCCAGTAAGATTGTCATGCATTATTATCAGACAGGTAAACACAAGGTGTTCAAGGAACCCAGCAGGTCAGCCAGCCTTCTGAACCTTGTGAATTTGTAGTCGGCAGGGCAGTACTCTGCATATCGCCAGCATCTGTGGGGGGAATGGACAGACTATGTTTCAAGTCAGCACCTTTCAATAGACTGAATGGTGTTTAGTTTAGGTTAGAGATACAACGCGGAAACAGCCCCTTCGGCCCACCGTGTCTGCGCCGACCAGTGATCGCTGTGCATTAGCATTATCCTACACACTAGGGACAATTTCACAATCTTTACTGAAGCCAATTAACCTACAAACCTGTATGTCTTTGGACTGTGGGAGGAGACCGGAGCACCCGAAGAAAATCCACGCGGTCACATGGAGAACGTACAAACTCTGTACAGACAGCATTCATAGTCAGGATCAATCCCAGGTCTCTGGCGCTGTACGGCAGCAACTCTACAGCTGTGCCGCTGTGCCGCACTCCGTGCCAAGAGAAAATTAAATGGCAGATATGTGTATACTTGTTCCCTGACCCGTTGAGTCACTCCAGCACATCGTGTTTTGATCAAAATTCCAGCATCTGCACTTCCTTGTGTCTACATTTTTGCCACATAGTTAGTTGTTTTCAGCACAAGCGGTCAAAATTACAACCAATAACTTAACTCATTTTTCTTCATTACCTTCGGAACTGCTGATCTACTCAGCAGTGACGTTTGCAATTTGAAGCAGGCCCGGAGAGGCCTTTGAAATATGTTAACGTGCTTTAGAAGTGTTTACTGCTTGTGTTTTAGCTTCTGGCACTCTATTACAGTGGGCAACGATCCAAGTGTAAATACTCGTAACATAAGCACGTGCGGAAAGGAGGAGGAGAAGGCCACTCAGCTCCTGCCATTCCTGCTGTACCATTAGTCATAGTGTCATACAGCAAGGCCCTTCGTCCACGGGGACCATGATGCCCCACCTAAACTAGTTCCATGTGCCTCCATTTGGCCCATTTGCTTCTAAATCTCTACTCTCCATCCAACTGTATTTTAAATGTTGTTATAGTACCTGCTTCCACTACCTCCTGTGGCAGCTCAGCCCATATACCCACTATCCTCTGTGTGAAAAAGATGCCCCTCAGATATTTAATTTTGTCCCCTCTCACCTTAAACCTATGCCTGCTAGTTGTTGATTTCCCTACCCTTGGGGAAAAAACTCTGCATTCACTCTATCTACTCCCCTCATGATTTTATACAACTATAAGATAACCCTTCAGCCTCCTGCGCTCCAAGGAATAAAGAGCCAACCTACTCAACCTCTCCCTGTAGCTCAGGCCCTTGTCTAGGCAGCAGCCTCGTAAATCTTCTCTGCGCTCTATCCAGCTTAATGGCATCTTTCCCATAGCAGGATGACCAAAACTGAACATAATTCACTGAGGTTGTGGGTGATCATTTATTTAATTGCCACCTTCCTATGCTGGATGCACAATGAGAGGAATATTCACTGTTCAGTCCTTTTGGTATTGGTTCATTATTGTCACATGTAGCAAAATAGAGTGAAAAACTTTGCTGTCCACTCAAACCATACCATACATGAGTACAATCAAGCCATACACAAGTACAACAGATAAAGCAACGAGAACAATATCAGAGTGGTATTATATAGTGTTACTGTTAGAGTATTACAGTGAGAGAGAAAGTACAGATAAAAAACCCAGCAAACCTGCAATACATGGCGTCTTTAGACATAAGCCTTTAGAGATGCAGCGCAGAAACAGGCGAATCTGCACACTGAGTCCTCGCCGACCATGCAATCACCCTGACCAATCACTAGTACTATTCTACATACTAGGGACAATTTATAATGTTGCCAAAGCCAATTAACCTACAACCCACACGTCTTTGGAATGATGGAGGAAATCAGAGCACCCGGAGAAAACCCAAGTCTTTGATTATGGCTACTTTCCCAAGGCAGCGTGAGGTATAGATGGAGACAATGGTGGGGAGTCTGGTCTGTATGATTGACATTAACATTTTACATGTACCCCTGAATTCTCTCCCTTCCAGGGGCAGTTCTGCGATCACTGCTTGTCTGACGATGCGTATAAAGCCCACGGGATCGCCAATGCCATTGATGGGACGGAGCGGTGGTGGCAGAGTCCACCCCTGTCCCGCGGACTCCAGTACAACAAGATTAACGTCACCCTGAACTTCGGACAGGTCAGTACCGATCTCTGGAGATATCTATTCATCACTGGTGTAGGCATGTGTTGTTTTCTCAGTAACATTTATTCAGACTCATCACTTCATATATACCATATATAAAATTATGAGAGGCATAGATTGGGTAGACAGCCAGATAGTTTTTGCCAAGGTGGAATTGTCAAATACTAGATGGCATTGACGGCACGATGGCCCCTGCCTCACAGCGCCAGAGACCCGGGTTCGATCCTGCTACGGGTGCTGTCTGTACAGAGTTTGTACGTTCTCCCAGTGACCTGCGTGGGTTTACCCCGGGTGCTGGGGTTTCCTCCCACACTAAAGATGTATAGGTTTGTAAATTAATTGGCTTGGTATCATTCTAAATTATCCCGAGTGTGTGTGTGGGATAGTGTTAGTGTGCGGGGATCACTGGTCGACGTGGACTCGGTGGGCTGAAGGCCCTGTT
Source organism: Amblyraja radiata (assembly GCF_010909765.2). Lineage (NCBI taxonomy): Eukaryota > Metazoa > Chordata > Chondrichthyes > Rajiformes > Rajidae > Amblyraja > Amblyraja radiata. The sequence goes on along the minus strand of NC_045959.1, from coordinate 58,054,208 downwards.
TCTGCAGTGTATCTCTAAACTAAACTAAACTAAACATAGCTTTATGATGAGAGGGGCACAGTTTAAAGGAGATGTGGTGGGCACGTTTTTTACACGGGGAGTGGTGGGTGCCTGTAATGTGTTGCTGGGGGTGGTGGTTGAGGTAGATAAGTTAGTGGCATTTAAGAGATTTTTTAGATAGGCACATGGATATGCAGAGAATGGAAGGATATTAGAATTAGATCCTTTATTTGTCATTCAGACCTTACGGTCTGAACAAAATGTCATTACCTGCAGCCATACATACAATAATAAACAACAGAACAGACAGTAAACACAAATTAACATCCACCACAGTGAGTCCACCAAGCACCTCCTCACTGTGATGGAGGCATAAATCTTAGGGCTGTTGTCTCTTCCCTCCTCTTCTCCCTCTGCGCTGAGGGTCGCCCTCACGTGAGCGCCGTTCCACCCTCGAGCCGGGCCGCCCTCACGGGAGCGTCTCAGCCCCGCCGCCCTCACGGGAGCGCCGTTACCTATGACTCATGTGCAGGTAGATAAGTGATGGCCTTGGCATCATGTTCAGCCCAGAGATGGTAGGTCAAAGGGCCTATTCCTGTTCTATGAAAGGCTTTGGGAGCTGAATGAGGTATAGAGTGTGCAGTCCTGGTCTTTGAACTTTTGTATCATCTCCTCGATAAGAGAGGGGAGAAGACGGGATGACCGAGTGGTCCTTGACCTCTGTAGCACAGAAATAGGAAGTTTGGCCCACTTTGTCCGTGCTGACCAAGTTGGTCTACTGCCCCATTTGCCTGCATTTGACCCGTATTCCTCTAAGCCCTACCTATCCATAAATTTGTCTAAAAGTCTTTTAAAAGTCATAATTGTATCTGATTCTATAGCTTTGCAACAGCACAGATGGTAGAGCTGCTGTCTCACAGTGCCAAACAGCAGGGTTTGATCCTGATATTGTGTCTTGTCTTTGTGTGGAGTTTGCTCATTCATCCTGTGACCTTGTGGGTTTTCTCCGGGTGCACCAGTTTCCTTCCACACTCCAAAGATGTACAGGTTTGTTGGTTAATTGGCTTAGGTGAAATTGTAAATTGTCCCTACTGTGTGGGATAGTGTTGGTGTACAGGGTTATCGCTGATTCGTGTGGGCCGAAGGGTCGCTTTCCGTGCTGTATCTCTAAAGTCTAAAGTTTACCCTACCCCACTTTCTCATCCACTCCCTACACACTAGGGACAATTTACAGAGGCCAATTAACTTAAAAATCCGCACGTCATTGGGATGTGGGAGGAAACCGGAGCACCCGGAGGAAACCCACACGGTCACAGTGAGAACGTGCAAACTCCACGCATAGACAGTGCCCGAGATCCAATGAGGCAGCAGCTCTACCCGCTGAGCCATTGTGCCATGCCAATTACAATGAGGAGAAACTGGGATCGCGGGATTATCTTTCCTTCGAGACAAGTAGACTAAGAGAACCCTGATGGAGGATAGACAGGGTAGATAGTAGAAACATTGCCACAAAGAGTCTAAAATGAGAGCTTGGATTTTGATGGATGGCGGAATTAGAGAATTATTTTTTTAATAGAAGCGGGCTGTTGGAACCCACTGAGTGGGTGGTGGAGGCAGAGACTCTCATAATATTTAAGTAGCATCTGGGACAAGGAATTTGAATGTCCAAGGCAAAGGGAGCTATGGACCAAGCACTGATAAATGGGATGAGTTTTGAGTGCTTGATAGTTGGCATCAACGGGTGGCCTGTTTTGGTGCTGTAGGTCTCTGCGACAGGACGTTCATGCAACACTTACAGAATGGCCCCAGGGACGAGGAGCTTCAGTTCTTTGTTTAGTTTAGTTATTGACATGTGTCTAGTTTAGTTTATTATTGTTACGTGCACCAAGGTACAGTGAAAAGCTTCTTGTTGTGTGCTAGCCAGTCGGCAAAAAGACTACATGATTACAATCAAGTCATTCACACTGTACAGATGCAGGATAAAAGGAATAATGTTTAGTGCAAGATAAAGTCCAGTTAAGGCTGATTAATGATGGTCTGAAGGTCTCCAATGAGTTAGATGGGAGGTCAGGACCATTCTCTAGTTGTTGAGTCTCCTAGAGTCTGGAGACGCTGTGGATGCTTTCCATGGAAGGGTTAAGGGGCAGATTTGGAAGGCGCAGTGTTCAAAGTAAGGAGGAGTTTTTATAGAAGGAATACAAGATTCCAGCAGTAACTGACTGATTGCTTTGATTGAAAGATACAGCATGGAAACAGGCCTTTCAGCTCTAAGTCCATGCTGTCCATCGATCACCCTTTCACACTTGTTCTATGTTATCCCAATGTCGAGACCAGAAACGTCGCCAATTCCTTCTCTCCATAGATGCTGCCTCACCCGCTAAGTTACTCCAGCATTTTGTGTCTACCTCAAGTTTGTAGGTTAATTTGGCTTTGGTAAAAATAGTATATTATCCCTTGTGTATAGGATAGACAATGGACAATAGGTGCAGGAGTAGGCCATTCGGCCCTTCGAGCCAGCACTGCCATTCAATGTGATCATGGCTGATCATCCTCAATCAGTACCCCGTTCCTGCCTACTCCCCAAATCCCATGGCTCCGCTATCTTTAAGAGCCCTATCTAGCTCTCTCTTGAAAGTATCCAGAGAACCGGCCTCCACCGCCCTCTGAGGCAGAGAATTCCACACTCACAACTCTCTGTGTGAAAAAGTGTTTCCTCATCTCCGTTCTAAATGGCTTATCCCATATTCTTGAAGGGGTAGTGTTAGTGTACGGGGTGATCGCTGGTCTCGGTGGGCCGAAGGGCCTGTTTCCGCACTGTGTCTCCAAACTCAACATTGGCGAGGCTGCACGGAGTACTGTGTTCAGTTTTAGGCACCTTGAAGGATGTCATTAAGCTGGAAAGGGTGCAGAGAAGATTTACAAGGATATTGCCAGGACTTGAGCGCATGCTATAGGGAGAGATTGGACAGACTAGGACTTTATTATTATTAGCGCAGAATGCTTAGGGGTGTTCTAGACACTAAGGAAAACACCATCTCAGCATCCACCCTGTCAACCATTGTGAAAGATTTTATCTGCTTCAGTGCAGATATCTCTCCGGAGAATTTAGAATTTTTCTGCATTGTTTATACGTTATTAGAACTGTTGGTTTAGTTTCTCCTCAAATTCCACCCCACTAAACAAAACACTGTTTTGTCTCTTTTGGAGACACCAGAGACTGATGGTGCTGTAATCTTGTGCAAGAAACTAATAACTGGTGGAAGTCCAGGGAGAGGTTGGAAAACATAGAAAATAGGTGAGGGAGTAGGCCATTGGGCCCTTTGAGCCAGCACTGCCATTCAATATGATCATGGCTGATCATCCTAAATCAGTACCAGCTCCTGCTTTCTCCCCATACCCTTTGATTCCTTTAGCCCTAAGAACTATATCTAACTCTCTCTTGAAAACATCCAGTGAATTGGCCTCCACTGCATTCTGTAGCAGAGAATTCCACAGATCCACAACTCTCTGGGTGAAAAGGTCTTTCCTCATCCCGGTCCTAAATGGTCTGCCCCTTATTCTTAAACAGGGAAGGCTGGGACTCAGAGCCCGGGAGATGAGGGGTGTTCAAATAGGGGTGCGTAAAATCACAAGGGGAATGCAGTCTTTTTTAGGGGAATCAAGAACCAGAGGTCATGTTTGCCTGACCAGCTGAGTTCCTCCAGCAATAGATTGTTTGCTTTTATCTCGTTTCCTAGACTGTTATGTAAAAAAACCGGTACATTTATTAGAACATGATAGCATTTCCTATCTTATTGATGGACCTTTTGTTCATAAATATTGCATGAAACGTAACAATTAAGATTAAATGCCTCAGTATTCTCTCTGTTCAGATTGGTCTGCATCCCCCGTTTCATCATCTCAGCTTCATGCGGTGTCACCAAACTAATAAAAATCTTAGTGCCCCAAATCGCTCTAAACCTTTCCTGTCCATGTACCCGTCCAAATGTCTTTTAAATGTTGTTATTATACCTTGTTCAATCACTTCCTCGGACAGCCACCCACCACCCCCTGTGTGAAATAATTAACCCTTTGTGTGTCACGATGGCACAGTGGTAGAGCCACTACCTCACAGCGCTAGAGACCCAGGTTCAATCCTGACCTTGGGTCCTTTATGTATAGAGTTTGGACGTTGCTCCGGTTTTCTACCACATTCCAAAGACATGTGGATTTGTAGGTTACTTGACTTCTGCAGATTGTCACTAGCGTGTAGGATAGACCTAGTGTACGGGTGATCACTGGTTGGCACAGACTTGGTGGGCCGAAGGGCCTGTTTCCACGGCGTGTCTCTAAACTAAACTCTGGTTCCTATTAAATATTTTTCCTCTCATCTTAAACTTATGCCCTCTCATTCTTGATTCCCTTACCGTGCATTCACCCTCTCTGTTCCCCTCATGATTTTGTACACAATGACCATGTTTTAAACGTTGAATGTAAAGAGGTATCTTTAAGTTGAGACACAAGAATTGCAGATAATAAACAATAGACAATAGGTGCAGGAGCAGGCCATTTGGCCCTTCAAGCCAGCACCGCCATTCAATGTGAACATGGCTGATCATCCACAATCAGTACCCCGTTCCTGCCTTCTCCCCATATCCCCTGACTCCGCTATTTTAAGAGCCCTATCTAGCTCCCTCTTGAAAGCATCCAGAGAACCTGTCTCCACTGCTGAGGCAGAGAATTCCACAGACTCACCACTCTCTGTGAGAAAAAGTGTTTCCTCGTCCCCGTTCTAAATGGCACACTCCTTATTCTTAAACTGTGGCCCCTGGTTCTGGACTCCCCCAACATCGGGAACATGTTTCTGCCTCTAGTGTGTCCAAGCACTTAACAATCTTATATGCTTCAATGAGATGCCCTCTCATCCTTCTAAACTCCAGAATATACAAGCCCAGCTGCTCCATTCTCTCAGCATATGACAGTCCCGCCATCCCGGGAATTAACCTTGTAAACCTACGCTGCACTCCTTCAATAGCAAGAATGTCCTTCCTCAAATTAGGGGACCAAAACTGCACACAATACTCCAGGTGTGGTCTCACTAAGGCTCTGTACAGATACTAGACTTGAGCAAAAAAAAAAGTGTTGGACACATTCAGCAGGTCAGGCAGTTTACGTGGAGTGAATGGACAGGATCCTTCTTCAGACTGATGAAGAATATGGTCGGTCTGAAGAAGGGTCTCAATACAAAACATAGTCTGCCCATTCCCTCCACAGACACTAAATGCCCCGCTGAGTTCCTTCAGCAGTTTATCTTTAAGTTGAGAACTGGCCACAGTGGGAACATAACTTGTATGAGCCATTTATTAGTAATTGGATTAGAATTCAGCCCATCAAGTCTACTCTGCCATGGCTGATCTTTCTTTCCCTCTCAACCCCATTCTCCTGCCTTTTCACCATAACCCCTGACACCCTTACTAATCAAGAATCTGTCAATCTCCGCGTTAAGAATATCCATTGACTTGGGCTCCACAGCCGTCTATGGCAATAAATTCCACGGATTTGCCACCTTCTGACTAAAGAAATTCCTCCTCATCTCCTTTCTAAAGGTATGTCCTTTTATTCCGAGGCTGTGCCCTATGGTCCTAGACTCTCCCACTAGTGGAAACATCCTCCACAAGGATATGGAAGTGTTTTTACACTGCAGAGTAATTACAATTTGGTTGGTGCCAAGATTTGAAGATGTTCCTAGTTGTAATATTTCTCCCAGTCTCAATAACCTTCTTGAAACTATAGTGCTTCCCCTATCTTCATTTCCGAATGCAGATCCCAGAGCGTATATCACTTCCCAAGCCACGTCCGTCTTTCGTTATACTGGTCCAGTTAATAGTCAAGAGAGTTTAGAGATACAGTGTGGAAACAGGCCCTTTGGACCACCGGGTGCACACTGACCAGTGATCCCCCATACACTAGCACTATTCTACACAAAGGACCATTTACAATCTTTACCAAAGCCAATTAACCTTCAAACTGGTTTGTCTTTGAAGTGTGGGAGGAACCCAGAGCACCCAGAGAAAACCTACACAGTCGCGTGGAGAATGTACAAACTCTGTACATACAGCATCCGTGGTCGGGATCGAACCTGGGTCTCTGGCATTTTAAGGCAGCAACACTACCACTGCGCCACTCTACACATATAATTGTCTTATGTACTGGCAACAGAGCAATTACATTCTTACTTAATGCAGCTCTACAGGAAACAATAACACGATAACACACACAGATAAATATAATTATAAAAAATGCAATTAAACATTAGTTATGGTTGGTAACCTTATTGGTGCTACCAAAGAGACAGTCCATAGAAGATCATAGTTGCTGAGGTAAGTGTTGTGCCGTGTTCAAGAGCCTGATGGTTGTTGGGAAGATGCTGTTCTTGAACGCGGAGGTCACGATTCTCAGGCTTCTTCCCGATGGTTACAGCAAGATAAGAGCGTGGCCAGGGTGTTGTGAGTCTTTGATGATGCTGGCTGCTTTTTTGAGTCAGCACCTCTTGTAGATCCCTTAGATGGTGGGGAGGTCAGTACCCATGACGGACCGGGCAGTGTCCACCACTCTCTGTAGTCTCCTTCATTCCGGGGCTGAACCAGGCCATGATGTAACCAGTTAGTGTGCTCTCTACCGTACACCTGTTCAAGAGTATTTGTCAACGTACCGAATCTCCTCAAAGTTCGAAGAAAGTAGAGACGTGATGGGCTTTCTTTATGATTGCATCAATATGCTGGGCCCAGGACAGAAAATCATGCAATAGCTGTCTGGAACTCCCTCACCCAAAGTGATGCAAGGCTATCTCAATCCACAATAACCAGACAGAGGTAGATAAAAATGCTGGAGAAACTCAGAGGGTGAGGCAGCATCTATGGAGCGAAGGGATTGGGTCTCGACCCAAACGTCGCCAATTCCTTCTCTTCATAGATGCTGAATTTCTCCAGCATTTTTGTCTACCTTCAATTTTCCAGCATCTGCAGTTCCTTCTTAAACATGACCGGACAGGGATTGGACACCTCTCAGTCTGCCTTGGGCCACGTGATCTCCTGGTTGCCAAACACTTATACTGTCCTTGTTTAAGAAAGAACTGCAGATGCTGGTAAAATCGAAGGTAGACACAAAATGCTGGAGTAACTCAGCAGGTGAGAAGGAATTGGGTCTCGACCTGAAACGTTGCCAATTCCTTGTCTTCATAGATGCTGCCTCCCGCTGAGTTACTCCAGCATTTTGTGTCTACCCCCCCCATACTGACCTTTCTGTCCTGGGCCTCCTCCACTCTCAGAATGAGGCCACATGTAAACTGGAGGAAAAGCACCTCATATTTCACGGGCGATTTACAACCTAGTGGTATGAATATTGATTTTTCTAACTTCAAGTAACCCTTGCTTTCCTTCTCTCTCCATCCCTCCCCCACCTTAGTTCTCCAACTAGTTTCACTGTGCTCCTGTTTGTTTGAACTGATTGTGTGCCTCCTTGTTACCTTCCCCTCAGCTAACAATGATCCATTCTACATTTCCTTGACCGTTGTCTGCTGTTCATCAACTGTTGTTTTCACACCTTTACCTGTCACTCCCCTGACTCAGTCTGAAGAAAGGTCTCGACCTGAAACCTCACCCATTCCTTCTCTCGAGGGATGCTGCCTGTCCCGCTTCATTACTCCAGCATTTTGTGTCTATCTTCGGTGTAAACCAACATCTGCAGTTCCTTCCTATTCATACACACACATATATATCACACACTGTGAGCATCCACTTTATCCTTACCCCTCATGATTTTGTACACCTCGGCCTCCTACGCTTCAATAACAAAAATCCCAACCTCTCCCTGTAACTCAAGCGCGCAGCCCAGGTAGCAGATGTCAGAAGGCAGTACAATAGATGTTCTTATCACACCCTGGAAGAGGATGCAAACCATGGGGGAGATCGATTCGATGTCGCAGATAAGCAGGCGTTGCAGACAGTACAAGCACTTAACCAAAGTTCATCCGCACTTTCTTCAAGTCCTGGTAACAAAGAGATCTGAAACTTCAATCACCCTCCTGGTTAATAGAGGAACCAACATTCCCGGCTCGTGTTTACTAGGGCCTGATAGGGGCAGTGGAATGCACATTTTCTCTGTAATGTCAGAGGCTGAGAGGGGGACCTGATATATATAATTGTGGGAGGCATAGATAGGCCGGACTGTCGGAAACATTTTCCTGGGGTGGAAATGTCAAAGGCTAAAGGCGGCACAATGGCACAGCAAGTAGAGCTGCTGCCTCACAGCGCCAGAGACCCGGGTTCGATTCTGACTACGGGTACTCAATGTACAGAGTTTGTATGTTCTCCCTGTAACCGCATGTGTTTTCCCCGGGTGCTCCAGCGTCCTCCCACACTACAAAGACGTACAGGTTTGTAGGTTAATTGGCTTTGGTAAAAATTGTAAATTGTCACTAGTGTATAGGATAGTGCTAGTGTACAGGGATCGCTGATCCGTGCGGACCCGGTGGGCCGAAGAGCCTGTTTCCATGTTGTATCTCTAAACGAAACTAAACATTGAACTCTCCAATTTTAGTCATAGAGTCACGGAGTCATACAGCAGGGAAACTGGCCCTTCGACCCAACCAAGAAGCCCCATCTAAGCTGGTCCCATTTGCCTGCATTTGGTCCACATTCCTCTAAATTTAAATCAGTTACAACTGAACATTTAGATGAAGCCAGACTATTGATTTCATTTGCATTCTCCCAGTCTGTATCTGGTTGATAATCTTTTTTTTCAATCCTAAATTGTACAATTTTTTTTCCCAACGATGGCTATTTTCAGGTAATTTACGAAAACTTTTGAATATTACTTTTTTTGCTTTTTGTAATTAAAAGACATGCAGCAATCGCCATTGTTAATGAATGCAGTTACTCTTGGGACACCAATACATACAAATATGTAAACTTTGCCAACTGAAAAAAGTGTTCCTTCCTCATACTTCCTCTAAAGTGACCTGAAAATATAACGATTGGATTACAGCTCTTCATCGGCTTTTCTTTGCAGTAATCTTTTCAACTAAAGAATTCAGATGCCATTATCTTTCAACATGAATAAGAACAATTCTCGATGAAATTGTGTATTGAAAGCAAATGAAATATAAGACATTGAAGGTAAACATCTGCCCCTTTCTCCCTATCCCTGTCGCCCCCCCCTCTCTTCTCTGTGCCCCACCTGTGCACCCATTTCTTCTTTTCCCCGTCCTCCCTTCCACTTCCATCTACATTCTTTCGTCTGGCTTCGCATTTCATGCCTTCTATCCTTATCTAATACTTTTTATCTTTTCATCCCTGGACTTTGCCCCTCTATCTGCCTATGAAAACCCTCTTCATCTTTATCTACCTATCACTTGCCAGGTTTTGTCATGCCCCACCTCTCTTTTCCAACTTTCTCCCATGTCTGGGGGGAAAGAAAAGCTTTACATTTACCAAGCCAATTTACCTACATACCTGTACGTCTTTGGAATGGGGGAGGAAACCGAAGATCTTGGAGAAAACCCACACGGTCACGGGGAGAACATACAAACTCCATAAAGACAGCACCCGTAGTCGGGATTGAACCCGGGTCTCCGGTGCTGTAAGGCAGCAACTCTACCGCTGCGCCACTGTGCTGTCACCTATCTACGTTCTCCAAGGATGTTGCAAGAGTTACCCCAGAATTTTGTGTCTTTTTTGGTAAACCAACGTCTGCAGTTCCATGTGTTTACAAAAAAAAGGAAAGTGCTGTAGAAACTCGGCAGATCAAGCTGCTTCTGTGATGGTGAATGGACAGACAACATTTTCGGTCGTTTTGAGTCTGAAGAAGGATCATAACCTGAAACGCCACTTGTTTGTTCTCTCCACAGATGCTGCCTGACCTGCTGAGGTCCCCCAGCACTTTGTGTTTTGCAAATGTACAGGGTGTTGGTGAGGCCACACCTGGAGTACTATGCACCTTTTGTCTCTAGACTGCTGCAGCTCACACAAAGTGAATCAGGCAGGTTAGAGTCAAGGAAGGAACATTGTAGACACATGGAACTGCAGAATATTGCGTAGAACACAAGGTGCTGGCGTAACTCGGTGAGTCAGGCAGCATTTCTGGAGAACATGGATAAGTGATGTTTCAGGTCGGGACCTTTCTTCAGACTGAAAAAACGTCGCCTATCCATGTTCTCCAGGGATACTGCCTGACTGGCTGAGTTACTCCTTGTAGACACAAGGAACTGTAGAATCTTGCCTAGAAAGCAATGTCCTTCCTTGACCCTAACTTGCCTGATACATTTGCTGACTTACTCCAGCACTTTGTGTGCTTTTTTTTCAAGGAAGGACTTTCCCTGACTGTGGAAAACTTCTGTGGATGATTTATTTTGGTCAAAGTTGTATGGATGGAGTGAAAACTGGTAGAGCACAATCCAATAACTAGCCAAGGGTTCATGATTTAAATAATCATCATGAAATTTGTCTGGATTTAAAAAATACAGTCACAGAACAGTTCTTTGGATGTGTAACCTTTCTGGCAGATATACACAGCGTGCATATTTCTTGTTTGGCAAAATGTGCGTGAGAGAGAGAGGGAACAATTTATTCCTGGTCGGTCAGTTCAGCAGCTGGCAGCTTCATCCGCCCTCCATCAAAGAGACACACGCCATTGATTGCTTTTTCAGGCAAGTAATGCGGAGATGCATGACTGTACCTGTGAGCAGAACCTTTGGCCATGTGCTCTGGGTGAAGTAGGATTTGCAATGGTTGTTGAGCCCTGTCCAATGACGTCGAATGATTCCACTGACAGCCATCTGGCCCATTGGAAAATTGCTCAGTCTGGAATGAAGTTTAGTTCTTTTATCCTCTGGGAATGAGGTACTAAACCAGGAAGTGCTGGGAATGTACAGAAGATAGACACAAAATGCTTAGTTTAGTTCAGAGATACAGCGCAGAAACAGGCCCTTTGTCCCACCGAGCCTGCACTGACCAGTGAATACCCCGTACACTAGCACTATCCCACACACTAAGGATAATTTACAATTTTTACCGAAGCCAATTAACCTATAAACCTGTACGTCTTTGGAATGTGGGAGGAAACCGGAGCACCCGGAGAAAACCCATGCGGTCACGAGGAGAATATGCAAACTCCAGACATTATAAACTCTGTACAGACAGTGCCCATAGTCAGGATTGAACCCAGATCTATGGCACTGTAAGGCAGCAATTCTACTGCTGTGCCACCGTGCCGCCCCTTGCTGGAGTTGAAAATGCTGGAGTAACTCAACGGGTCAGGCAGCGTCTGGCGAAAAGGATTAGGTGACATTTTGGATCGGAACCCTTCTTTAGACTGAAAGATAGGGAAGGCCAGAACAAAACAGGGCTGGCAACAGATGACCTCGGGAAGGGTGAAGTCCATAATAGCCCATCGTTAGATGCGCTAATGACGGGTATGCAAGGATGCGCACAGGGTAGGAGAGGGGGAGAGAGAGGGGGGCAATACAAATATGGCCTTTGGTACCTGAGATCTGGAGAAGGGAAGGATTCACCCTACAACTTCTACAACGATGTTACCAAGGAGTTTAAGGCTTGTGGACATGTAGAGAGAGGTTGGGATTTTTTTCTTTGGCTGTGGGTTGACCTTATTGTGGTCAAGATCATGAGGGGCATGGTTAAAGGGAATACTTTTCCCCAGGGTAGAGGATACCAAAACGAGGGCATGGGCTTAAGGAAAGAGATTTAAGAGAGTCTTTTAGTGTGGTTTAGAGCAATTTATAGAGGGCCAATTAATCTACAAACCCCCCACATCTTTAGGATGTGGGAGGAAACCAGAGCACCTGGAGGAAACCCACGCGGTCACGGGGAGAATGTGCAAACTCCGCACAGACAGGATCAGGATCGAACTCGGATCACTGGCACTGTGAGGCAGCAACTCTCCAGCTGTGCATCTGTGCCCCCCTGTCAAGCTGATCAAGTCCTGAATCACAACATTGTCACTCAGAGGGTAGTCCATATCTACAATGAGCTGCCAGAGGAAGCTGTAGATGAGTACAATAACAGTTTTTAAACGACATTTGAACAGATATGTAGATAGGAAGGTACACAAAAAAGCTGGAGAAACTCAGCGGGTGCAGCAGCATCTATGGAGCGAAGGAAATAGGCAACGTTTCGGGCCGAAACCCCTCTTCAGACTGATCGGGGGTGGGGGGGCGGGGAGAAGAAAGAAGAAGAGTCTTTCTCTTATAGATAGGAAGGGTTTGGATGAGGATTAGGATGTGGAAGGGGCAGTACTGAGGGAGGCCATATGTAGAATTTTCCTGAGGTTAATTAGTTTCTCATCGTTAATTCAACTTTATATCGCTTCCATTAGTGTTTGGGACATCCCTGGGCAGAACACAGATACAACCCTTTCTTTACCCTCTCCTGGGCAGGACTCTAAGCTGTGCTTCTGATAACTGAAGTGTATTGCTGCTCCTTCCTACTGTCCTGGCGACAACATACAGTTAAATCCACACTGAGCCCTGGCAGATGGCCCAGACATTATCAGATATGGGATGGAGCTACATGACTGAGACTCAGGCATCTGCGTCCACCTGTATGAACTTGAGTAACTGGAGAAAATGACAGTGTTATGCTGCCAATCTTTCTGACTGCATTCACTGCCCAGTCTTGTTTTAATTCCCTTCGCACCGACAAGCTAACGCCAACGTTCAGAAACAAAAAAATCATTGCAGATGGTGGTTTATACCAAGGATAGATACAAAGTGCTGGTTTATAACTCAGTGGGACAGGCAGCATCTCTAGAGATGGGTGACGTTTCGGGTTGGGACCCTTCTTCAGACTCTGGAGAAAAAAGGATAGGTTTGTGTCGGGACACTTGTTCAGGTTCTGAAGAAGTGTCCCGACCCGAAACCTCACCCATCCCCTTTCTCTAGAGATGCTGCCTGACCTTGCTGAGTTACTCCAGCACTTTGTGTCTATCTTTGGTAAACACCAGCATTTGATAGATTTTATTGACAATAAATTCAACTTGACTTGACTTACCTTGATTTGAAGTTTATTGGTGTGGGAAATTCATTGAATGTAGTAAATTGGATATTTTTGAACCAGATTGAAACAGCATGCATATTGGAGACCTGTGGGGCAGTGGGATTAGTGTTTAGATTGAGACATGGTTGAGTAGAAAGAAGGGCAGTATGAATAGTTTGGGGATTGGTGCAGGACAGTGTAGAAAGTGGGGCATTGGGATTAGTTTTGGGTTTGATGCAAGTTTGGGTAGAAAGTTGGGAAGTGAGATTAGTTTGGGGGTTGATGCAGGACTGTAGAAAGTGGGGCTGCGAGAATAGTTTGGGGATTGGGGAAGGGTGGTGCAGAAAATGAGGTTGTGGGAAGTTTGGGGATTGTTGCAGGACAGTGCAGAGAGTGGGGCGGTAGGATTAGTTTAGGAATTGGGTTAAAACTGTGCAGAAATATAGACGGAGGGATTAGTTTGGGGATTAGTGTAGGACAGTGTTGGAAGTGGAGCAGTGCGCTATTATGTTTGGAACAGCACCCAGAGTGCGTGAGATTTAACCCCACGCACAGGCAACTCATCCTAACACCATGAACAAATCAGCAGAAAGTTTAAACACATTGGCCCTTCCATCATTTTGAAGACATAATTGCAACAAACATAAGGAAATGTGGACTGAGGACAGGATAGTCCGTCTGTTAAACCCATGGGGTAAGGGACACACTGCCACATGAGTCCTTGCTCAACGTATTATTTCTCAACTGGATATGATCAAACCTCACTTATTTCTGTCTCATGCGCAAATGTAATCCAGCCAAATCTCCCTCCCAGCAGTTATCACAGTAGAACGCTGCTGATGGTATTACCGATAATCCTAAAAGCATGCAGTTACAAAACGTCCCGTGATTTGCATTTGTTTTGAACTTTGTAACCTTGAGGAAATTATAATTTAGTTCAGTTTACGCATACAGCATGGAAATAGGCCCTTCGGCCCATTCACTAGGATGGTGGAATCAAGAACGAGGGCACAGGTTTAAGGTGAGAGGGGAAACATTTTAATAGGAACCTGAGGGGCAACGTTTTCATTCAGAGGGTGGTGGGTATATGGAACGAGCTGCCAGAGGAGGTAGTTGAGGCAGGTATAATAACATTTAAAAGAAAATTGGACAGGTACATGGATAGGAAAGGTTTAGAGGGCTCGGGGCCAAATGCAGGCAGTTGGGACTAGTGTAGATGAGGCATCTTGGATGAGTTGGGCCGAAGGGCCTGCTTCCCTGCTGCATGATTCTATGACTCTACTTGCTGATGGAACAAACCTAAAGAGCCAAGTGGCTTTCCGCCATGCCTGTTTACCATGTTTCCTCTCTGTCCCCCCCTCGTTACTGATTTTCCCTCAGTTCCCCCACATGCTTGGTGTTTGAGCGTGAACCTTCCAACTATTGTTGGGGTTGGTTAGGGAACTGATTGGAAGCAGATGTGGAAACAGCTGGCCAGGGCTGTGGCAGTTACTTCCACGCAAGGCAGTCGCTCTGGCATGAGGCACGAGGTTTATTCCGAGACCGGCAGCCACGTACCCAGCTGGAGCCTCCCCAGGCACCTATCCCTGGAACAGACGGGGTGAATGTAGAGTCATTTCCCCAGGGTAGAGGTTCAGGAACCAGACATTGGTTTAAGGCAAGAGGGAAGATATTTAATACGAAACTAAGAGGTAATCTTTTCACACAGAGGGGTGTGGGTGTATGGAATAAGCTGTCAAAGGCCATCGGGCCGGCACAGTGGCGCAGCAATAGAGCTGCTGCCTTACAGCGCCAGGGACCAGGTTTGATCCCGACTACGGGTGCTGTCTGTACGAAGTTAATATGTTCTCCCTGAGATCGTGAGGGATAACTTTTTTACACAAAGGGTGGTGGGTGTATGGAATGAGCTGCCGGAGGAGGTAGTTGAGGCAGGCATTATCACAACATTTAAGAGTCATTTGGACAGGTACATGGATAGGATAGCTTTAGGGGAATATGGGCCAAACACAGGCAGATGGGACTAGTATAGAAGGGGCATGTTGGTTGGCTTGGGCAAGTTGGGCTGAAGGGCCAACTTCCACACTGATTCTTAGAATATGAATGGAGGGATATGGATCATGTACAGGCAGAGAAGATTAGTTTAACTTGATACCATGTTCAGCACGGACATTGTGGGCTGAAGGGCCTGTTCCTGCACTCTTTCCCCCTCTGTGTTCCCAGCAGCGGGAGAAGATGGAAAGGTGGCAAGGTATTGAAAGGAAAACGGACATTTTCCCACTTCGCTTGACTTGCGCACATCAGGGAGCTGCGGGCATGCACATCTGCACAGCAGGTTGCGGCAGCTGCAGGGGGAGACATCCCAGGGGAGACTGCAGTGCTGACGTGTGCTGGCCGGGCAGCCTTCCAGCTTGAAACTAAACCCAACGTGATGTGTTCCCATGCCAAGATGCACTTGAAGCCCAGGACTCACATGACACACTCAACATTGCTCCATCTGTAGTTTTGCCATCACAACTTAAATATCAAAATTAAAATCACATCAAAAGTGTATAATTTGAACATAGAACAGTACAGACATGCATCTCTGGAGAACATGGGTAGGTGATGATTCGGGTCGGGGTTCTTTAGACGTTTTGAATCTGAAGAAGGATCATGACCTGAAACGTCACCTGTCCATTCCCTCCACAGATGCTGTCTGACCCTCCGAGTTCCTCCAGTACTTTGTGCTTTGTAAATGTACATGGTGTTGGTGAAGCCACACTGCATACTGAGAGAAGTCCTTTTGTCTCTAGACTGCTTCAGAGCACACACAGTGAATCAGTCAAGGAAGGAAATTGTCGACACAAGGAACTGAAGAATCTTGCAACACAAAGTGCTGAAGTAACTTTGTGTCAGGCAGCATCTCTGGGGAGCATGGATAGGTGACGTTTTCGGTTCAGGACCTTTCTTCATAGGTGTTGCCCGACCTGCTGAATTACTCCAGCACTTTGTGTCTTTTGTGTAAACCAGCATCTGCAGTTCCTTGTTTCTAAAATAGAACAGTAGACTACTAGAACAGGCCCTTCGGCCCACAATGTCCATGCCGAACATAATGCCAACACCAACTCTTATCTGCCAGTACATAATCCATATCCCTCCTTTCCCTGCATTTCCATGTGTCTATCCAAAAGTGTCTTACACAGCATTATGTATTAGAAATAATGGTATTTAATGCCACAAAATTATGCGAGGCATAGGTAGGTTGGGCAGTCAGAACCTGTTTTCCCTGGGGTGTAAGGGTCAAAAACTAGAGGTTTTAGCTTTAAAGTGAGAGGGGTAAAATTTAATGGAGATATGCAGGGGAATTTAATTTTACACAGAGAGTGGTGGGTGCCTGGAATGTGCTGCCAGGGGTGGGGGTGGAGGCAGATAACGATAGTGGCATTTAAGAGGCGTTTAGATAGGCACAAGGATATGCAGGGAATGGAGGGATACGGATTACATGCAGTCAGAGGAGATTAGTTTAACTTGGCATCATGTTTGGCACAGACTTTGTGGGCCGAAGGGCCTGTTCCTGTGCTGCACTGTTCTATGTTCAATATGTCAACTGGGTTTGGCAATCATGCACCAGCTGTGCTCCTACCTACAGTCCTAATCAGGGCCGGCCCCATTGAACATTGGGTAAAGACCCACACCACCCTGGCCACACACTCAGTTCAATCATGCCATCGGGAAAAAGAAGGTACAGGAGCCTGAAAACTGTAATGTCCAGGAGCAGCTTCTTCCCTAGTCTTCACAATCAAGTAAGATCAAATAGAACAAGTTGTCCTACAACTTTAGGCTGTGCACGCCATACGCAAGAAGAAGGAGAATAAGAAGGGTTTCCAACCGAAACATCACCCATTTCTTCTATCCAAAGATACTGCCTGTCCCGCTGAGTTACTCCAGCATTTTGTGTCTATCGTCAGTATATTCTGTCGTGCTGCTGCATGTAAAGAATTCATTGTTCTGTTTGGGACAATGGATAATAAAACACTCTTGACTCTTGAATGTGATCTCCCAGAGTTTATGCTGACAGCGATACAGGTTCTGTGGGATGAACAAACAATATAACGTTGAGCCCTCGATGTCTCTGAGCTTACTTGTGACCGATCACAAGTGGAGGTTTAATTCAGGTGTTTACACTGGCTCATTGTGGTGTTGTAGCCTCAGACACAAGACCCGCAGAACAAAGTCAGGCCACGGTGCTTAATCTTCTGTGTCTACAGCCATTTAACTTCAGGAAGAGATAAATGTCCAGCCTTTGTATGAATAGACTAGACACAATAAATCCAGCAACTTGTCTTAAACAAAATATCTTACTGTTATGGAACAAGTAGATCAACACATTAGAAAGGTCAGGCACATCGTTTGCAAGCAAGCTTCAACTGCTTGACTATAGTCAAGTCTTTTCTCGCCTCCAGCTCTTCCCCCCCACCCCACCCTCTACTTTCAGTCTTATGAAGGGTCCCGACCCGAAACATCACCTGTCCTTTTTCTCCAGAGATGCTGCCTGACCCACTGAGATACTCAGCACTTTGTGTCTATCTTTGGTATAAACCAGTGCCTGCAGTTCTTTGTTTCTACAAGATGATGAAGGTTCTCGACCCAAAACGTCACCTATCCATGCCCTGCAGAGATGCTGCCTGATGTACTGAGTTACTTCAGCTCTTTGTGTACTCTTGAGATGATTGTCCTATTAGTTTTTAGAAAACAAATCCAAGAGGGGGTCCATATTCCTGCTGCCTCACAGTGCTGGAGACCTGGGTTTGATCCTGACCTTGGGAGCTGTCTGTGTGTAGTTTGTACGTTCTCCCTGCGACCGCATGGGTTTCCTCCAGGTGCTCCAGTTTCATCCCACATACCAAAGACGTGCGGGTGTGTAGGTTAATTGACCCTCTTTAAAATTGCCCCGAGTGTGTAGGGAGTGGACGGGAAAGTGGGATAACATAGAACAAGTGTGAATCGTTGGTCGATGATTAGCGGAGACACGGTGGGCCGAAGGGTCTGCTTCCATGCTGTATCTCTCTAAATCTAAATCTCTCCAAAATTTAAAACAACTGTCAGTTTGGCGACACAAGAGACAGCAGATGCTGGAATCTTGAGCAATAAAAGCAAAGTGCTGGAGGACTTCACCGGGTTAGGCAGCATCTATGGCTGGAAATGGACATGCAACGTTTCAGGTCAGATTCTTCAGCTTAGATGGGGCATGTTGGTCGGCATGGATGAGTTGGGCCGAAGGGCCTGTTTCTGCTCTTTATGACTCTGTGACCCATTGAGTTCCTCCAGCAGTTTGTTTTTGGCACGTAGATCTACCCAGATTCCAGTTGCTTTGACTCAACCTGTCCAGTGTTGATAGATATCTCCTTGCAAGTAAGGCTGAGATCATTCATGGAGTGACATCACTGCCAAAGTAGAGTTGCCACAGAGATGATTATTTAAACAACAATAACTACAGATCATCCCAGCCTATCTCACCTCCCATAAATCTACCTCTGCAGAAGTTTTGTTGAATTTGTGTGGCAACAGTTGTGATTTTCAAAGTAACTGTAGACTGAATCCCGTAACTGTTTGACACTCCTTTTGAGTAATTCCAAACAGTTAAGACTTGAACAAGACTGTTATATTCAAACATTACCAAAATAGGCACCAATATAATGTCTGTCCAATATTTTAATCGAGACCATGATGATTTTTCTTGAAAAATAAAATAAACTGACTTTCTGCACTGAGATGCTTTGAATACAAAGTCAAGAGTGTTTTATGATCATATCCCAAAACGGAACACTGAAATTCTTACTTGCAGCAGCACACCAGATATGTAAAAATAGACACAAAGTGCTGGAGTAACTCAGCGGGTCAGGCAGCATCTCTGGACAAAAGCCAGACTGAGCCTAGGCCTACGTGATGTGCCGAACACCTCCACTCCGTCCGACTAGGCCTATGCGATCTTTAGGCAAACATGTTAACACCCCTTCCCATTCCCACACTGACTTTTCTGTCCTGGGCCTCCTCCACTGTCAAAGTGAGGCCACATGCAAACTGGAGGAACAAAACCTCGCAATTAGCTTCCCCCTTGACTCCATCCAAGGACCCAAGTAGTCTTTCTAGGTGAGGCAGAGGTTCACCTGCACCTCCTCCAACCTCATCTATTGCATCCACTGCTCTCGATATCAACTGATCTACATCAGTGAGACCAAGCGTAGGATTGGCGATCGCTTCGCCCAATATCTCCGCACAGTTCGCATATACCAACCTGATCTCCCGGTGGCTCAGCATTTCAACTCTCCTTCCCATTCCGAATCCGACCTTTCTGCCCTGCGCCTCCTCCATGGCCAGAGTGAGTCCCACCGAAAATTGGAGTACCTCATATTTCGCTTGGGTAGTTTACACCTCAGAGGTATGAACATTGACTTCTCCAGTTTCAGGTAGTCCTTGCTTTCTCCCTCCTTCCCCTCCACTTCCCAGCTCTCCCACAGCCTACTGTCTCCGCCTCTTCCTTTCTTCTTCCCACCCCCCCCCACCCCCACATCAGTCTGAAGATGTGTCTCGACCCGAAACGTCGCCTATTCCTTCGCTCCATAGAGGCTGCCTCACCCGCTGAGTTTCTCCAGTATTTTTGTCTACCCTCGTATTTAGCTTGGGCAGCTTACAACCCAGTGTTATGATAATGATTTCTCTAACTTCAAGTAACCCTTGCATCCCCTCTCTCTCCGTCCCTCCCCCACCCTAGTCATCGTACTACTGTCACTGTTGTCCTGCTTACCTTCCCTGGTCGTACCCATTGTTATCACCTTTTCCACTGCCAACAATGGACCATTGTGAGCTCCACCTTTCCTTGATCATCGGTGCTGGCTTTGATTTGTTCTTTTCATATGTTTCATTCATTTGTTCTTTGTACCTTTTCATACCTGTTTTCCCCTTCCCCTGACTCTCAGTCAGAAGAAGGGTCTCAACCCAAAACATCACCTATTCCTTACATCCAGAGATGATGCTTGACCCATTGAGTTACTCCAGCATTTTGTGTCTATCTTCGGTTCAACAGTTCCTTCCTACATATTTTATCCATCTACTTTGGTCCATAGGTCAAGGACCTTGATGTAACAGATTCCCCCATATCATTTATCCATAATTATAAATTTGTGTCTCTCGACCTTTGAATCATCCATCAATGGGAACAGCGTCCTTCTCTCAACCGTCTCTAAACCATTCCTGGTCATGGGTGAGAGGTATAGAGGTTTACAAGGTCATGAAAGGAATAGATCGGGTAAATGCACAGTCCTTTGCCCAGAGTAAGGCAATTGAGAGGACGTAGATTTAAGTTGAGGGGGGAAAGATTTAATTTGTGACTGTTAAATTAGTGACCTGAGGGAAAACTTCTTTACACAAAAGATGGTGGGTGTGTGGAACGAGCTGTCGTAGGAGCTCATTGAGGCAGGTATTATCATAACATGTAAGAAACCTTTGGACAGGTGCTTGGATAGGATAGGTTTAGAGGGATATGGGACAAGCACGGGCAGGTGGGACTAGTGTAGATGGGATATGTATTAGTTGGCGTGGGCTAGTTGGGCCATCCATGCTGTATGACTCTATGTCCACCACTCCACAAACCTCCTCTCAACCTCCACTAACCCAAGGAGACAAACCTCAGCTTCTTCACCACCAAGCCCGCAGTGCCTTTCAGGCCCCCACCACTCTCTGTTTTAAAAAAAAGCTTGCCCTGCACATCTCTTTAAACTTCACCGCTCACAACTTAAAGCTATACTGTCTAGTCTTTGACGTTTCCACTATGGGAGGAAAAAGGTTCTAACTGTCTATCCTAGCTATGCCTCACATAATTTTATATATTTTACTTTAGTTTAGAGATACAGCACGGAAACAGGCCCTTCGGCCCACCAAGTCCGCACCAACTAGCGATCCACGTTTTTTTAGTCTAGTTTAGTTTAGAGGTACACTAGCACTATCCTATACACTAGAGACAATTTACAATTCTTACTGAAGCCAATCAACTCACAAACCTGTACATCTTCGGAATGTGGGAGTAAACCAGAACACCCAGAGAAAACCCACGCTGTCGCGGGGAGAACGTACAAACACCGTATAGACAGCACGCCTCTGGCACTTTAAGGCAGCAACTCTACCGTCGCGCAACCTTTCCGCTCCGATTTCTGTCAGGTCTCCCCTCAGGCTTTGACATTCCAGAGAAAACAATCCAAGCAAACAACCACGTTCTCTGGTGTTGCAAAGTCTGTACACCCCCTCACCTCACCTCTACGAACAGCCTTTTATCTCCCATTGCAATAATTTGTATACCTGAGTTCCCTTGAGCTGTGATTACCTAGTATTTATCTCATTAGACTCTATTTATGCATAACTGTGAAACTGAATAACAGCCTTCAGCTACGGAACCTCTGATTAACATCAATAAATGTTGATCTCTGAACAGGTCTAGGAATATTTTCTTCTGCAATATTTCTGTATCAACAGTCACTAATTAAAGAGCAATTAAGACTGCAATTTCTCTTGTAGAGTCCTGTCATTTTCTTTATTCGGCTAATTTATTACTAATTTCCCCTTCAAATAAATACTCCATCAATTTAAGGGAGGTTAAGAACACTGTTATCACTTTGGGCTCGATATATTATTTTTTTGTTCATCAGCCTGATGAGAGAACCATTGTTCTGATTCCTCTAGGCCAGGCAGCTATAGTCTCCAGAAAGAGAAAGTGTAATCATTTCCCTTGGCATCCAGTGGCTTTGTTCGCACCAACTACTTACCGTCAGTATCCAGGGTGTTAACACAGAGCAGTGCAGCACAGGAACAGACCCCATGGCCCACAATGTTCGTCCCGGGTATTATGTCAAGAGTCAAGAGAGTTGTCATGTGTCCCGGATAGGGCAACAAAATGAAATTATGTCTACATAAACTGCAGTTAAATCAAAGTGAAAACTCTAAACAAATTTCATCCAGGGCCTGGAGAAAATGGGGGATTGACTTTCATGCTGAACAAAAGTAGGTGGGAAAGAGCATAAAGAGGTAAAGAGATCACTAACATATGACAGTACAGCACAGGAACAGGCCCTTCGACCCTGCATATCCATGTGCCTATCTAAAAGCCTCTTAAACACCACCATTATATCTGCCTCCACCCTGGCAGCACGTTCCAGGCATGTACTAAACACTTCATTTAAAAAAAATAAAAAATTATTTAATTTTATTAGAAGCAGTGTACAAAAGTATAAACCGCGGCATATGACATAACACATTTATTGTACAGCTTCAATTTTAATTTTTAGCTAAGATGAAAAAGAAAAAGAGAAAAAGCAAGAAAGAGAGAAAGTGAAAGAGAAAGTCAACACTTCATTTTTTAATTGTGTTTTGCTCTTATGTCTTTTGGTTGTGTGTAATTTAGGTATAATCTCTGTATAATTTTTTTATTAGGCGCTGTCGGCTATTTTTTTTATTGTATCTGTAGAAACAAGGAACTGCAGGTGCACCAAAAAGGGCACAAAGTGCTGGAGTAACTCAGCAGGTCTGGCAGCATCTCTGGAGAACATGGACAATCCGTGCTCTCCAGAGATGCTACCTTAAGGGCCTGTCCCAGTTTCACAACCTAATTCACGACCTCTGCCGAGTTTGGCCTTGACTCACATAAGCAGCGTGGCCATCACGAGGTCGTAGGAGGTCCTAGGTAGGTCGTAGCAGGCCGTGATGCTAGTCGTAGGTACTCGTGGCATCAAGTAGGTTGGGGCGTTTTTTCTAGCATGATGAGAAATGTTCACAAGTAAAAAAGGTTGTGAATTAGGTTGTGAAAGTGGGACAGGCCCTTTATTCACTAAGTTACTCCAGCACTCTGCGTCGTTTTTTAAAAATCATTGTACTTGTAGTTCACTACACTTGTGCGTATGACACTTAACTTGAACTTGAATTAGACTGTGGCGGTTCATGAAGGTGGCTCTCTACCTTCTCAACTATGGAAGAGCAATAAATCCTGGCCTTGATATTTACATCCTGAAAATGAATTAAAAATAATCTATTTAACGGTGTACATCTTCCCGGTTGTAAGTTCCATTGTATTATTAATGAACGCCTGTGTCTTTTTAACAGCTCTTCCATGTGGCTTATTTACTTATCAAGTTTGCTAACTCTCCTCGGCCAGACCTCTGGGCCCTTGAGCGCTCAGTTGACTTTGGAAGATCGTATAAGCCTTGGCAGTACTTTGCTCGTGAGTCTCATAGCTTTTATTTTCCTTTGTTTTCTACGTGATGCCTAGTTAAACTAGTCTCCGGTATATAGACTCACACAGAAACATAAATTGTACATAAATGATACAAAAAGGAACGACTGTGGAGAAAATAGTGCTGAAGATAAACACAAATGCTGGAGTAACTCAGTGGGTCGGGCAGCATCTCTGGAGAGAAGGAATGGGTGACGTTTTGGATCGAGACCCTTCTTCAGACTGTGAGTCGGAGGCAGGGAAATTAGAGATATGAAAAGGTACAGAACAAATCAGAGCCAGGACCAATGACAGGAAAAGTAGGGCCCATAATGGTCCATTGTTGGCTGTGGAAGAAGTGATAATGAAGGGACACCAACAGTGAAGCACGCAAGAGGGCTAAGGTGGGGGAGGGGTGCAGAGGGAGGGCAAATGCAAAGGTTACTTGAAAGTCGATAAATCAATATTCATACCACTGGTGTAGGAAAGAACTGCAGGTGCTGGTTTAAATCGAAGATAGACACAAAATGCTGGAGTAACTCTGCAGCATATCTGGAGAGAAGGAATGGGTGACGTTTCGGGTCGAGACCCTTCTTCAGACTGATGTCAGGGGAGTGGGCGGGACAGAGATAGAATGTAGTCGGAGACTAAGACTGGTGGGAGAACTGGGAAGGGGGAGTGGATGGAGAGAGAGGGAAAGCAAGGGCTATTTGAAGTTAGAGAAGTCAATGTTCATACCACTGGGTTGTAAGCCGACCAAAAGAAATACGAGGTGCAGTTCCTCCGAGAAAACAATGCTGCCGACCTGCTGAGTATATCCAGTATCCTTTGCATTCTGACAAGTGTAGTATTTTTCCATCCCAATATAATTCAGGCCGATGATCTTTCTTCAATTTCCTGATGATTTACATAACATAGATAGTACGGCACAGGAACAGGCCCTTCAGCCCACAGCGTCTGTGTTTAACTGATACCACGATAAACTAATCTCTGCCTGCACGTGATCCATGTCACACCATAACCTGCATGCCCATGTGCCTATCTAAATGCCTCTTAAATGCCTCGCATCTCAAAGACAATAAAATATAGGAGCAGAATATTTACTGGACTTTCCTGGACTTTATCTTGCAAAAAACATTACTCCTTTTATTCTGCATTTGTACACTGTGGACAGCTTGATTGTAATCGTGTATAGTCTTTTCGCTGACTGGATAGCACGCACCAATAAAGTTTTTCACTGTACCTCAGTACACGTGACACTAAACTAACCTAAACTACAATAAAAGGATAGGAAGGATTTAGAGGGATATGGACCAAATGCAGGCAAATTGGACTAGCTCAGTGTGCCAACTTGGTGAGCATGGAGCAGTTGGGCCGATGGGTCCGTTTCTGTGCTGCGTAGCTCTGTGACTTTATGCTAAAGTATGGGTAACAAGTCTCAGGTTTAAAAAGATGTCCTTGGCCTCTGTTCTCCCCAGATTCCAAACGAGACTGCGAAGAGCTGTTTGGGACGAGAGCACATGAACGGATTACGAGGGATGACGATGTTATCTGTACTACGGAGTATTCGCGGATTGTGCCTCTGGAGAACGGGGAGGTGAGGATCACGCCCGACATCGAGGGTCACTCGTGGAAGCGAGGCAGAGTGAAGTTCAACTTCTGTCATGCAGGCTGTCCGTGGACAGGGGCAATCACGCACCCAGTCTTTAGACTTTTAGACTTGAGAGATACAGCGTGGAAACAGGCCTTTCAGCACACGGAGTCCGTGCCGACCAGCAATCCCCGTACACTAACACTATCCTACACACTTGGGGCAATTTACAATTTTACCGAAGCTAAGTAACGTACAAACCTGTACGTCTTTGGAGCGTGGGAGGAATCTGAAGCACCCGGGGTAAAACCACTAGGTCACAGGGAGAACGCACAAACTCCATACAGACAGCAACCGTAGTCAGGATCGAACCCGGGTCTCTGGCGCTGTAAGGCGGGAACTCGACCGCTGCCCCACCGTGCCGCCCACTTTGCTGGCCATAGAACATGGAACAACAGCACAGCAACAGGCCTTCTTGCCCTCAATGTCTGTGATGAACATGACGCCAAGTTAATCTCTGCTGCCTGCATGTGACCATTTCCCTTCATTCCTTGCACGTCCATGTGCCTATCTGAATGCTTCTTAAATGCCACTGAGAACGGAGAGGAAATGAAGGATTCATGTGGAATCAGTGTAAATGGGCGGGTAATGGTCGGTATGGACCAGGTGGGCCGAAGGGCCTGTTTTACTGCTGCATCACTATGCACCTCGATGATATTAGGGAACTAAACATGTTTTTTACAACAAGGCATTGTTATTACCGAGAATAGTTTTTTCAATACAGTTGTAGATTTATTAAACTCCTTTAATTCAAGTAGTTAATTAGTTCAAGTAGTTAAGGGTGGAGCACAGTGGTTGAAGGGCAGCACTGTAGCGCCATGGTAGAGTTGCTGCCGCACACAACGCCAGAGACCCAGGTTCAATCCTGACTGCGGGCACTGTCTGTGTGGAGTCTGTACGTTCTCCCTGTGACCGCGTGGGTTTCCTTCTGGCGCTCCGATTTCCTCCCCCACATTCGAAAGGCATATGGGTTTGTAGGTTAATTGGTCCCTTGTATGATAGGACTAGTGAACGGGTGATCATTGGTCGGTGGGCCAAAGGGACTGTTTCCACGCTGTATCTCTAAAATTAAAACTAAATGCTCAGCAGTTTTGGATGCATGTGAAACTAGTTCTCTTAGAAATCTTCAGCAAAACACAAAGTACTGGAGGAACTCAGCAGGTCAGGTAGAATCTGTGGAAGGAAACGGACAGCCAAAGATTTGGGTCAGGACCCTTCTTTAGACTGAGTGGGGGGGGGAGGGGGGGAGAAAGCTGGAAATGAGAGGTGGGGATGAGGCAAAGCCTGGCAAGTGATACAGGTGAGAGGGGTGATTGGCAGATGGGTGGAGTAAGTGACAAAGGCTGGAGGTGACGAGGAGACAATAGGGTGTCAGATAAGGAGAGAAGAGTCATAGTATTACAGTGTAGAAACAGGCCCTTCTGCCCAACTTGCCCACACCAGCCAACATGACCCATTCACTAATCCCAGCTGCCCGCATTTGGCCCATATCTCTCTAAACCTGTCCTATCCGTATACCTGTCTAAATATTTCTTAAACGTTGCAATAGTCCCTACCTCAACTACCTCCTACAGCAGCTTGTTCCATACACCACCATACTTTGTGTGAAAAGTCATCCCTCAGGTTCCTATTAAATCTTTCCCCCTCACCATAAACCTATCTCCTCTGGCTCTTGTTTCCCTATTCTGGGCAAGAGACTGTGCATCAACCCGAACAACTCCTCTCATGATTTTGTACATGTAAAATGTAAAGGCGGAGGGAGGGAGGGTGGAAGGGGATGGGGGGATGAAGGGGGTTGTGGTGGTGGTGGGGGGGGGGGGGGGGGGGGGGGGGGGGATAGTGGGTGCGTACTGTGGTGGGTGGCAAAGGAGAGAATGAGGGGGGTGGTCGGTGTGTGTTACCCAAGCGGAACATGAGGTGATATTGCAGAACTCTTGTTGTGGTCCTACCATTCTCAAAAAGATGGGGAGATGATCTGGATTCTTGAAAGAGGAGATGATGGATGTGAGGGGCCACATCAGGGCCTTTTCTCTACAATACAGAGGGCTGAAGGGAGATCTGATTGTAAATTTACTCGAGGGGAATTACAATTATCGAGAGGACATTTCCAGCTGTAGAGATCTGCAACTGGGTCCTTTAAGAAATACAAAGTGAGAGCGTGTGGAACCTTGTACCTCATGGTTCAGGCTGTTGGCAGAGAGGGTTAGAAAGAGTAAGTGCAGGAAATTGTTTCCAGAGATGGAGGATTGCTCTTCAGAGAAACATGATTGGAAGGGGGCCATAACAAACTGTGGGTGCAGAAGAGATTCACCAGGATTCCTGAACGGGGCCAAGTCATTCAGAGTCTTTTGTTCCCTGGACTTGTGTGGGCTTTAGTTACAGGGGGAGACACTGGCACTTTTTTCTTTGGAGACGAGGAAGCTGAGTGGTGAACTTTTTGAGGTGTGCAAGATCAGGAGGGGCGTGGATAAAGTGAACGCTCACAGTCTTTTTCCCAGAGAGAGAAATATAAAACTCGAGGGCAGAGGCTTAAGGTGAGAGGGGAGTGATTTATGAGGGACCTCAGGGTAAACCTTTTCACTCCGGGTAGTCCGTATCTGAAATGAGCTGCCAGAGGGAGCTATAGAATCGGATACAATTTTGCCTTTTAAAAGGCATTTGGATTGGCGAGCTATGGGCCAAATTTAGGCAGATGGGACTAGCCTTTTGTGCCAACTTGGGCAGCGTGGACAAGGTGAGCTGAAGGGCCCATTTTTGTGGTGTACAATTTAACAACTCAATTTTACTTCGGAGTCACGTGAGTGACTACGTGAAGAGCCCGCTCAGCACGCATGCGCGGCATTGCGTTCAGCAGTGCAACATCGGCCGCATCGGGAGTCAGGCGCTCCCGCTACAGCGTGAAAGAACGGACCGTCAGGTAAGTACCCTGAGGTCGGGTTTTCTTTCACAGGAGAGCCTTCTGCTTTATTTCAGGCAGAGAACAAAGGCTCTTGAACAAACCTGTCCCCCGCTCGACTCCAACGGAGGAGCGTTCCATCTGGGGGGGGCAGGAACAGGCGGTAGGACCGCTTACCGGGCGCTCCGCCATTCCCGACACCGTGCCGAGCAGCGGGCTGGAAGTAAAGCTACCGAAGAAGCATCCGGCCAGTGGCTTCCGACTTGTCGGACGGGGACGTCTCTCCACCCGCACGGGGGAGAGACAGCTGCCTGAGCCGCATGGAGCGGCTCCTGGAGCAGGTGCTCCAGCGAGACACGCTTCGTGAGGGGCGCTCTCGCAGGGGGAGTTCAGGCACTCCCTCCACAGTGTCTTGTGCACTGCCCATTGCTTCCTCCTTACCCGAGGGTAGCTTTGATGACCAGGACTGGGCTGGTCAAGAAGAGGGGACGCTGGCTGAAGATGTCGGGAGTATGCAAGGGGTGCAGGAACAGGAAGAGCTGCTGGGTGTGGTGGACTGCTACGTGGCAGCCCAAACTAGCGGCCAGCATTAACCACCTCTCCAACAGGCCCCTACAGGAGCAGGTGGTCAATGAGGTCTTAGAAACGTATACAGCTCCAGAGAACTGTGAGTCCCTTAAAGTGCCGGCTGTAAACAGCCAAATCTGGGGGCACGTTGGGGCAAATATTCGGAACCAGGAGCTAAAACAGCAGCGGATCCTCAGGCTCCTGACGTCAGCCATCACATCGTTAGCTCGTTCCGTGGACAATACGGAGATGACCACAACCTTCGTAAACAAATCATAAGACCTGCATAAATCCTAAATTTGCGGGGTTGTGCAAAACCCCAGCCACTGAGCCAGACACACTGCTCTTTGGCAAAGACCTCACAAAGCAAATGAAGGATATGGAAGAGGCCTCAAAAACTTTCGGTCTCATGAGGGCAGGCCCCGGGACGAGCAAACCAAAAACAATCATTCCCAAGCAGCAGCACCCCATCGCGTCCACCAGTCGACGTCTACCATATGGGACTGGTGAAAGCTCGGGGTCCGCATTCTATCACCGGAAGTCTTCTTTAGACCAGGGCCCAGAGCGGACCCCATGGAAAATGCGCCACCCCCCAACATCACCGCCACGTCAGACAACGCGCAAGACTCGTTGGACCGGGAGGAAACAGAAGTAATACCCATAACCATGGAGGTAGGTGGGTCTGGTTCCTACCAGCATATAGAAAGTAGGGGCTTAATACTAACAGGGGGGAGATTACACCTGTTTAAAGAAGCATGGGAGTCTATCACGAGTGATCAGTATATACTCAATGGCGTTAGTGGATACAAAATACAATTCATACGAGAAAAATTGCCACCAGTTCAACATTCACCCCAGAGGGTATTTTCCCTCTCAGTTAAAGAAAAACGAGAGGGTCAAGCTGAACTGGTGAGACTAATTACAAAGGGTATCATTGAAAAAACAAAACATGAACCCTTGGAATTCGTATCAAATGTATTCACTAAACCCAAAAAAGATGGTGCATGTCGCACCATCATTGACTTAACTTCACTAAATATGTTTGTTAAGTATATACATTTCAAAATGGAAATGTTTGTTACTGCCAAACAACTAATTTCCAAAGGATACTTCATGGCAAGCATTGATCGTAAAGATGCTTACTATTTAGTACCCATTCACAAGGATCATCGCAGATACCTGAAATTTACCTGGATGGGGCAGCAATGGCAGTTTAAAGCGTTACCCAATGGGTTAACATCAGCCCCAAGATTATTCACCAAGATACTAAAACCAGCTCTGGCAATATTAAGAAGACAAAAACATGTTGTCATGGCATATCTTGATGATATCTTAATAGTAGGCAAGACCATGGAATTGACTATGTCAGCTGTATCAGCTACCAAACAGTTGTTCGAAACCCTGGGATTTGTCTTACATCCAGATAAATCTAAGTTGAAGCCATCCACAACCATGGACTACTTGGGCTTCACAATTAATTCAGTCTACATGACTGTAACATTGCCAAGAGACAAAACAGTTGAATTGGCACAATCATGCAACAATTTAATGGTCAACGAACGACCAACTATTCGAAAAGTAGCAAGAGTAATTGGGAAAATGGTAGCAGCATTTCCGGCTACACAATTCGGACCTTTGCACTATCAAAACTTACAAAGAGCAAAGGTACAGGCACTAAAACGACATGCAATTCATTATGATCGTGTCATAAAGTTACCCACTGAAGCAATATAAGAACTACAGTGGTGGGCAAAAAACGTTTGGCATAGTTTCAGCCCTATTATCATCACTAACCCTACGTTACTTATCCAAACAGATGCCAGTGCTCAAGGCTGGGGAGCAACTAACTCCATATCCAGCACAGGTGGTAGATGGACTAACCCAGAGTCATCATTACTACTTACACTGGGCATTAATTATCTAGAGATGTTGGGTGCCTTTTATGGTTTAAAAGCATATGCATCATTTGCATGTACGGTTACAAATAGATAATACTACGGTGGTGGCCTACATTAACCATATGGGCTGCATAAAATCGTTATCATGCGACAAGTTGGTCAACACAATTTGGCAATGGTGTGTCGAAAGACATATTTGGCTGTCAGCAACTTACCTGCCAGGTAAGCTAAATACAGTGGCAGACACCAGGTCACGTAAATTTAATGACAACATCGAATGGATGTTAAACCCCAAAATATTTGCAAAAGTTATCAAGCAATATGGCACGCCAGATATAGATTTATTTGCGTCAAGGCTAAATCACCAGGTACCTATGTATGTCGCTTGGGAACCAGACCCTGAGGCAGCAGCGGTAGATGCGTTCGCGCTGGATTGGGGAAATTCTTCTTCTATGCATTTCCTCCCTTCTGCCTCATCAGTCGGGTACTACGCAAAATACAAATGGACTCTGCTTCA
Organism: Amblyraja radiata; assembly: GCF_010909765.2. Taxonomy (NCBI): domain Eukaryota; kingdom Metazoa; phylum Chordata; class Chondrichthyes; order Rajiformes; family Rajidae; genus Amblyraja; species Amblyraja radiata. The sequence goes on along the minus strand of NC_045959.1, from coordinate 58,023,417 downwards.
GGTATTTTGATAGTACCCGACTGGCCTACGCAGCCATGGTTCCCAATACTCCATGACATGGTTGTTGAAACTCCGATGGTATTCCCCAGTGACCCAGAGTTATTAACACCCAGTGTCGGGCATAAACCACTCGTGTCATGAAAAAATCAAACTCCTGGGTTGCAGATTCTGAACAGACCACTTCTGGGACTGGGATTATCCGAACAAACCGTCGACACCATGTCAGCATCCCTCCGAACATCCACTAAAAAACAGTACTTGTCCAGCATCAAAAAATGGGAGAAGTACTGCTTGGATACAGGGACCACCTACTCAACCGCTACAGTTATCAACGTACTGGAATTCCTGGCGAACCTTCACCACAATGAAGGACTCAGCTACAGTGCCATCAACACAGCTAGAAGTGCCCTGTCTGTCTATTTAAAACCAGCTCCAGGACAACAGGCCATGGGGTCCCACCCGCTGGTGGTCAAACTAATGAAGGGTATTTACAACTCTAACCCCCTAGACCAAGGTACACCCATATATGGGATGTCAGTGTGGTCCTGACATACCTCAGGGGATGCCACCAGCCAGATCCCTCAGCCTGGAACAATCTATGCTCAAAACACTCATGTTGATGGCACTTGTATCTGCACAGAGGGTCCAGTCACTACACCTATTGCTACTGGACAGCATGCTCACAGCTCCAGACCAGATCTCTGTCATTATCCAGGGACTGATCAAACAGAGCAGACCAGGAACACCTAATCCAGTCGTGGAATTCCGGGCTTACCCGCCAGAACCACGGTTATGTGCCATGACCCACCTACTGTCCTACATAGACACAACCAAAAATATTCAAGGGAGTGAAAAAGCCTTGTGGGTCAGTCATAAAAAACCTTATGGTCGGGTGACGAGCCAAACCATTTCGAGATGGCTCAAGCAGGTGCTAAAAGCTGCTGGGATAAACACTAACATGTACAAATCTCACTCCACCAGGGCAGCATCCACGTCGACGGCCAAAGAATGGATGTGCCTATCGACCACATCCTGGTTACAGCAGGATGGTCGAGAGAAAGACCGTTAAGAATTTTTTATAATAAGCCGTTGGCAAAACCTGCTTTATTTGCAGAAATTTTTTTACAGACTGCAAATATTTAATTTAAGCCCAGGGGAGCAATTTAATTTCTTTGTTGTTATTGTTAAAAAATACCATTGTGTTTTTCTACAAACAGATTCATTGGTTGATTACGATAACACACTTCCTCCCTCAAGGACTTTGGCAGTGAGTGAAGTAATAACTGTTACACGGTTTGAAATCACAGAGCTTTAAAATCTTCACGTAGTCACTCACGTGACTCCGAAGTAAAATAGTAAGATTAAACGAGAACTTACCAGTTTGAAGTTTGATCTGTATTTTATGAGGAGTTACGATGAGGGATTACGTGCCCTCCGCTCCCACCCTCAATAATATGGGTCAAACTGATAACTGATGTCTCCTTTTCTTTACTATGTTTATTTCAATAACTGTGTCTATCTGTGATTCCACACCGCTGCTTTGAAGTATGCCGCTCATGCGTGCTGAGCGGGCTCTTCACGTAATCCCTCATCGTAACTCCTCATAAAATACAGATCAAACTTCAAACTGGTAAGTTCTCGTTTAATCTTACTATTTGTTCTGCTCCAGAGCACATTCTTGAAGGCAGGCGCCTCGCAAAGGTTGCCCATGAAAAAGAGAGATCTGTCGGGAAAGGTCATGATTACGGGATTGATTGGGGAGGTCTGTCAAACGGCTGGCACAGGCATGATGGGCCAAATGGCCTTCATTTTATCTTATACATTGGGTCATTGGCACCTCTGTCGGAGCATCCCCATCACTTCTCTTCACTCTCCTGTTTTCCCTGTACACCTTCCACTTGCTCTCTCTCTGCCCATCAACACCTCTTTGATTCTTTGCGCTATTGATCTGCACAGTCGGGCCAATTAATCCGCCAATCGCTTGCCTTTGGGATGTGGGAGGAAACCGGATCACCCGGAGGCAACCCGCGCGGTCACAGTGAGAATCAGCAAACTCCACATATACAGCACCCGTGGTCAGGATCGAACTCTGGTTGCTGGAGCAGTGAGGAATCAGAACTTAAATAAAACAAAGTGCTGGGGGAACTCAGTGGGCATCTGTGGTGGGAAATGGACCCCCAATGTTTTTGAATACCTTTATTGTCATTCAGACCTTACGGTCTGAACGAAATTTCGTGCCTGCAGTCATACATACAATAAAAAACAACAACAAACACAAATTAACATCCACCACAGTGTATCCTCCAAGCACCTCCTCACTGTGGTGGAGGCAAAAATCTTAGGGTTACTGGCTCTTCCCTCCTCTTCTCCCTCTGCGCTGAGGCGATTCCCCACCGGGCGATGGCACAAACAGTCCCGCGGCTCACCTAACCCCGCGAACGGGCCGGTTCAAACACCGCGGCCCGGGGTGGTCGAAGCTGCCGCCCTCCAGTCCAGCGGACGCAGCCGCTGGCCCGCGGCTGAACCCAGGACTCAGGTCACCGCCGCCAGAACGCCGTCCCAGCCACCGGAGCACCGTTCCAGCCCCGAGCCGGATCGCCCTCACGTGAGTGCCGCTCCTCCCTCGAGCTGGGCCACTCCGACGGGAGTGCCGTTCCTCCCTTGAGCTGGGCCACTCCGACGGGAGCGCTGTTCCACCTCGGGCTGGGCCACTCCGACGGGAGCGTCACAGCCCCTCACGAGAGAGTCTCAGCCCCTCGTCAGGCCGCCCTCATGGGAGCGAGCCCAGGGCGAGTCCTGACAGGCTCTGCCTCCGGAGCCTCGAGGTCGCCAGCTCCGCCATTAGGCCACAGCGCAGACGGAGGCAGAGAAAGGGGATACGACAAAAAGTCGTATTCCCCCGAAGGGAGAGACAGCAAGCCCCGTTTTGGGTCAGGATCCTCCAATCTGAAACGATGCCTGTCCATTCCGTCAACACATGCTACCCCCTTCGGCCCATCTTGTCCATGGCCGACCAAGTTGGCATACTGGGCTAGTCCCATTTGCCTGCATTGGCCCATAGTCCTCGAAACACTTCCTATCCCGATATCTGTCCCAATATCTTTTAAAAGTCATAATTGTTCTTCCAGCACTCTGTTTTTTGCTCAGGTTTCCAGCATCTGCATTTTCGTGTGACTCAGGGCAGCAGAATTAACTGCTGAAGATAGACACAAAAAGCTCTAATTCCATTAATTCAGCGGGTTAGGCAGCATCTCTGGAGAGAAAGGATGGGTGACGTTTTGGGTCGGACTGATGTTTCAGACTGAAGAAGGGTCCTGACCCGAAACGTCATCCATCCTTCTTCTCTAGAGATGCTGCCCGACCAGTTGAGTTACTCAAGCACTTTGTGTCTATCTTTGGTTTAAACCAGCATCTGCAGTTCTTTGTTTCCTAGAAATAATTGCTAGGTCACCGAGCTCTCTGATTCTGCTGTGGGATATTAAAAAAAACATTAAAATTGCCTTTTACTCACTCTGCCGTGAACGCCTCAACACGCATGATGATGTTTTCTGCAGATTGTCGTGTCCTTGGTTAATGGTCGGCCAGGGTCCACCATCTTCAACGACTCTCCCGTTTTAAGAGATTTCACAAAGGCCACGAACATCAGGCTGCGGTTCCTACGGACAAACACCTTACTGGGTCATCTCATCTCCAAGACTCAGAGGGATCCTACCGTCACTCGAAGGGTAGGTTCCGAGCTGACACGATACAAATGCATAAGATAAAGTAGACATAAAGTCCTGGAGTAACTCAACGGGTCAGGTGGCTCTTGTGGAGAACATGGATAGATGACGTTTCAGGTCAGGACTCTTCTTCAGATTGAAAGTAGGAGGTTGTGGGGAGGGGGAGTGGTGGGGCACGATGAAGAGCTGGAGGCCCGTTGGAGATGATGGGAACTTCTTCAAAGTAGGCATACCTTGAGGGGATAGAGGACGAAAACTTCTTCAAAGGAAGATAAGGTTGTCCTTTGTGTTGTATAACAGGCCATACAGCCCAACTGTTCCATGCCGACTAAGATGCCCCATCCAGGCCATACCCTTTGTTAAGCAGATGTTGTTGAGCAGAGGGATCCTGGAGTACATGTACATAGTTCCCTGAAAGTGGCGTCACAGGTAGATAGCGAGTGTTGTAGAGCAGAGGGATCTAGGAGTGCAGGTATACAGTTGTCTGAAATTGGCATCACAGGTAGATAGGTTGGTGAAAACGTCTCTATGATTCCAGTAGTGTCAGTCGGCCATCAATTCTCTCCATTCTCTCAGTATTACTACAGCATCAAGGACATCAGTATCGGTGGTCGGTGCGTTTGTAACGGGCACTCGGACATCTGCAATGCCCAGGATCCAGCAAGCCCCTTCCTGTAAGTATTTATCGTGTTCAGTGTGAACACAGTCAAAAAAATGAGTTGGCATCACCGCGGTTCTATGATCAATGTACCTGAGTAACAGGAACAACGTGCATCCCTCATGGATTAAACGTGACTTAGATTAATTTGGCTTAGTTTATTTTATTTATTGTCAAGTGTACAGTGATATGGTGAAAAGCTTGCTCTACACGCTCTCCTGTCCAATCATGAGTACAATACATCTTCTTCTGGACCGACACACCCAGAGTGTCGCCACGTTCTGGTACCATTTTGCAATTTCCACGTCTGATCTTGGCACAAGGGACAATGAACTGCAAATGCTGATTTACAAAAAAACCCCATAAAGTGCTGGAGTAACTCAGCAGGTTCTGGAGAACATGGATAGGAAGGAACTGCAGATGTTATACCGAAGATAGACACAAAATGCTGAGGTAACTTAGCGGGTCAGGCAGCATCTCTGGAGAGAAAGGATGGGTGACTTTTCGGGTTTGGACGCTTCTTCAGACTGAGAGAGGGGAGGGGAACTGGAGGTCTGAAAAAGCCGGAATAAAGGCCAGAACAAAGCAGGGCTGGCAACAGATGACCAAGGAAAGGTGGAGTCCATAATGGCCCATTGTTGACTGGGGAAGAGGTGATAATGAAGGGATACAAGGAGGTGAACAGTGGAACTAGTAGGATGACCAGGGAATGCAGGGGTTACTTGAAATTAGAGAAATCAACCTTCATACTGCTGGTTGTAAGCTGCCCAAGCAAAACATGAGGGGCTGTTCCTAAACAGTTCTACTAGATCCACTATTCACATCCTTGCATGCAAGACAAAGCTTTTCAACGTACCTCAGAACATGTGACAATAATAATCTTAAACCTAAACTAAAATGTTGTTGGCTTTTTTAACCACTTGGTGGACCTGCATGCTAACTTCAAAATAGCAACAGTGAACAGTGCTGAACTAACCATGCGAACAGAATGGTCAGACGGACTGGCGATGACACACCACGAGGTACATAGAGTCATACAGTCACACTATTTCTCAGCACATATGACAATAATAAACCGAAACCTAAGCCCGAAAACCTAACGATTGAAGTAGCTTCTGGAGAATGTAGAAACAAGGAACGCACAGAGTCTCTTACCCAGATTAGGGGATTTGATAGCCAGAAGGGCATAGGTTTAAGATGAAGTGGGAAAAATCTATAGGAATCTGAGGGGTAACTCACACAAAGGGTGGTGGGTGTATGAAACAAGTTGACAGAGAAGGTAGTTGAGGCAGGTACTATCACAACATTTCAGAAGCAATTGGACAGGTACATGGATAGGATGGATTTAGAGGAATATGGGCCAAACGCAGGCAAGTGGGACAAGTGTAAATGGGACATGTTGGTCGGTGTGGGCAACTTGGGCCGGAAGAGCCTGTTTCCACACTGTATGATTCTACGAGTCTATAAGGAACTGCAGATGCTGGTTTACAAAAAAAGACACAAAGCGTTGGAGTAGACCAGCAGGATAGGCAGCATCTCTGGAGAACATGGATAGGTGACCTTTCTTCCATCCGAAATTGCCGAGTTGCTCCGGCACTTAGTGTCTCTTTTTGAGGTACATTCTGGATTTTGTGCAGATGTTCATGTGTTGAAACGCGGTGCGGTTGAGGCCAGTGGTGTGTTACTGACGTGTGGTGTGTATGATGTCCAGGTTGCAGTGTGCGTGTCAGCACAACACATGCGGGATATCCTGCAGCCGCTGCTGTCCCGGATTCAACCAGGAACCATGGCAACCAGCGACGACCTCGTTGGTAAATCGATGTGAACGTGAGTCGATCAATGCTCCTTTAATCTGAGTCGGACACATCACTGTTAGTGAGGAGGCACCAGAGGCCGCAGATGTTGGAATTTGTAGCAACTAAAGGAATCCAACTGGACGGGACACTCCGGGAGGGAGGGGCACATTTTTCCACCGTTTCGCCAGACGCTTGCGCTCAGTCCGCGGATCTCCCGGTTACTAAACATTTTAACTCCTCTTCCCATCCCTACACCAACCTCTCTGCCCTGGGCCTTCTCCATTGCCATGTAGCCATATGTAAACTAGAGGAATATCACATCTGATTCCTCTTGGGTCACTTACAACCTAAAGGTGTGAGCATTCAATTCTCCAATTTTAGGTAACTAGGTAACTGACCTATAAACAACCAAACTTTGTTATTTGATAGACAAAAAAAGTTGGAGAAACTCAGCGGGTGAGGCAGCATCTATGGAGCGAAGGAATATGTGACGTTTCGGGTCGAGATATGTTGGTGGTCTGAAAAAGGGTCTCGACACGAAACGTCGCCTATTCCTTCGCTCCATAGATGCTGCCTCACCCGCTGAGTTTCTCCAGCATTTTTGTCTCCTTCGATTTTGCCAGCATCTGCAGTTCTCTCTTAAAAACGTTGTTATTTATTCATTTCTTCCTTCCCCCTCTGCTTCACCTAGACTTGCACCCATTTCGCCCGTCCTCCTTCCCTTCCACCTACATTCCTACCTCTGGCTTCACAAATCACACCTCTCCTATCCCAATCGCGCACTTCCCCTCACCTGTATCCACCTCTCATTTGCAGGGCATTGTCCTGCCCCTCCTCTCTTCCAGCTTTCAGCATCTGTCTGAAGAAGGGTCCCATATAATGATGAGAGGCAGAGAGGGCTGTCGGGGGTAATGTTCAATCAGAGAGGCATTTGGACAGGCAGGGAATGGAGGGATATAGACCATGTTCTGTAATTCCATATACCCACCAAGTCAAGTCAAGTCAAGTCACGTTTATTCGTCACATACACATACGAGATGTGCAGTGAAATGAAAAGTGGCAATGCTCGCGGACTTTTGTGTAAAAAGACAAACAAACAAACAAACAACCAAACAAACTACAAACAGAATGGAACACCAACCCCTGTGTGTAAAGATTGTCTGGGTTCCTGTCTCCCCTCTCACCTTGATTCCTACCTTCACCCTATCCAATTCCTTCATGATTTTGTATGCCATTATAAAGGGGAAACCTTGCTTGATAAATCTTCTGGAATTTTTTGAGGATGTAACAAGTAAAATGTAACAAGCATCTGCATCTTTCTTAAATATGACGAAAGAATGGGTGGACTGGGCTTGTATTCACTGGAATTTAGGATGAGAGGGGTTCTTATAGAAACATGTAAAATTATTAAGTGATTGGACACGCTGGAGGCAGGAAACATGTTCTCGATGTTGGGGAGTCCAGAACAAGGGGCCACAGTTTTAAGAATAAGGGGTAGGCCAATTAGAACTGAGATGATGAATAACATTTTCACCCAGAGTTGTGAATTTGTGGAATTCTCCACCTCAGAGTCAGTGGAGGCCGATTCACTGTATGCATTCAAAAGAGAGTTAGATAGAACTCTTAGAGCTAGCGGAATCAAGGGATATGGGGAGAAGGCAGGAACGGGGTACTGATTGTGGATGATCAGCCATGATCACATTGAATGGTAGTGCTGGCTCGACCTGCCGAATGGCCTACTCTGCACCTATTTTCTATGTATCTATGCAAAGGGTGTATCCCAATTATCTAATGTCCTACTTGGCAGAGATTTGGGATATGGCTGTTTTTCTCATATACCCACCAACCTTTGTGTAAGTAAGTTACACCTCAGGTTCCTATTTCCCTTCATCTTAAAACGATGTCCTCTGGTTCTCAATTCCCCAACTCTGGGCAAAAGACTCTGTGTGTTTATTCAATCTATTTCTCTCATGATTTTATACACATCCATAAGATCACCCCTCATTCTCCTGCGCTTCAAGGAATAATATTGTAGCCTGTTCAACCTCTCCCTATAGCTCAAACCCTCGAGTCCTAGCAACATTCTCGTAAATTTTCTCTTCACCCTTTCCAACTTGACAACATGTTTCCTATAACATGTTGCCCAGAACTGAACACAATATTCTAAACTGATGCGTAACGGCAGTGCATTTTATAGACAGGCCACTGAGAGGCACACTTGGCCTCTGGGACGGGTTATACAATCTATAGCTGTCATTGTATACCTTGTGCGGGGGAAGACAGGCATTGATATAATCTAGGCGATCGTTGAAAGTTAGCAACTGATTTTGATCAATGAGAAAATATTTTATCTTCAATCCTCTGCCTGCCCATGATCTAGATCCCTCCACTCCCTGCATACCCACGTGCCTATCTAAAAGCCTTTGAAACACCATTATTGTATCTGCCTCCACCAGCCTCTGTATAAAATACTTGCCCCACACTTCTTTAAACTTTGCCCCTCTCACCTTAAAGCTTTGCCCTCTACTCTTTAACACTTCCACCCTAGGGATAAAGGTTCTGACTGTCTACCATATCTATGGCCCTCATAATTTTATATACTTCTATCAGGTCTCCCCTCAACCTCTGGCATTCCAGCGAAAAGAATCCAAGTCTGTCCAACCTCTCCCTGCAGCTAATACCCCATAATCCAGGGTATCCAGGCAGCAATCTGGGTAAGGTCTTAATGAACTGATTGCCAATCAGGTTGAGTTGTAAAGTATATTCTTGTGTTCATGGCTTCCCCAAAATCCATGCACAAACCCCCATCACGCACCCTGCCCCAACACACCAGCCCATTCCTCTGTCCCGTCACCTCACTCTGCCCCAGTTTGTACCTTCTCCCCATGGCCGCGTGGGTTTTCTCTGGGTGCTCCAGTTTCCTTCCATGCTCCAAAGACATACAGATTTGTAGGGTAATTGGCTTTGGTAAAAAATTGTAAATTGTCCCTAGTGTGTAGTGTGTGCTAGTGTAATGGGGATCGCCAATCGGCGTGGACTCAGTGGGCCGAAGGGCCTGTTTCCACGCTGTATCTCTAAACTAAGCGAAACCACTTCACTCTGCCCTCTTAGTCAGGATCGAAACTGGGTCAATGTAAGTGAGTTAGTGGCTCAATGTACCATCTTAGTTGGCATAGAGAATGTGGGCCGAAGGGCCTGATATAAATGCACTATAGAAAACATCCTTTGAAGATGTATTGCAGTTTTCGGAATCGCTCTGCCCAAGACCACAAGAAATTGCAGAGTTGTGGATGTTGCCCAGTCCATCACACAGACCAGGCTCCCCACCATCTACACTTCTCGTTGCCTCTGAAAAGCAGCAAACATAATCAAGGAGCACTCGCACTCCCAGTTTTTCCCTCTTCTCTCTCCTATCATGCAGAAGATACAAAAGCACGTTCCACCACATTCAGAAACAGCTGCTTCCCCGCTGTTATTAGGTTTGTAGGTTGATTGGCTTTGGTTAAAAAAATTGTGAATTGTAAATTTTCCCTCGGTTGTAGGATAGTGCTCGTGTACAGGGTCGGACTGGCCAAAGAGCCTGCTGTATCTCAAAAAGTTTAAAAGTAAAAAAAAGTTCCTAATAAATCTCCCCCCCGAGCTCTATGACTCCTTGACTGGGGACCAACACCCCAAAGTGTTGGCATCAGTGACGTTTGGAAGAGAAGCGGTGCACTGGGTCAGGGAGGGGAGGGTTGGTAGTGAGACATGGGACATCCATGGCCTGCAATTACATCCCAGCGGTATGAATATTGATTTCTCTAACTTCAAGTAACTCTTCCATTCCCCTATCTCTCTCTCTCTGTCCTTCCCCCACCCTAGTTGTTGTACTATTACACTGGTGAGTTTTATTGTCTGTATAACTCGTTTACACCTAGACAACAGCCAACAATGCACCTCTACCTCGTTCCTTTTTTTGCATATCTTTTATTCATTTGTTCCATATCTCTCTATATCGCCATCTATATCCCTAACGAGTCTGAAGAAGTGTCTCGAACCAAAATGTCACTCATTCCTTCTCCACAGAGATGCTGCCTGTCCCGCTGAGTTACTCCAACTTTTTGTCTCTATCTTCTATATCTCTCTTTCCCCCTAACTCTCTGTCTGAAGAAGGGTCTCGACCCAAAACGCCACCCACTCCTTTTCTCCAGAGATGCTGCCTGGCGCATTGAGTTACTCCGGCACTTTGCGTCTGTCTGCAGTTACACTGCTGGGTTCTCCCCTGCAGCTGCATCAGGGAGCAGGTCACATCTGGCAGCTCGGCAGCTCAATCCTGTTTGCGCCTGGCAGCAATTAATAATTCAATCGACTGAGACAGACGCTGCGCCTTTAGTGCTGTGCTCTCTGTGTGGGGCCCCTTCTGCTGTGTCACTGTGGTGATGCACTAACATTAGGAGCATAGTGCTCTCCCAAGTCTGAGGAAGGGTCTCAACCCGAAACGTCACATATTCCTTTTCTCATAAGATGCTGCCTGACCCCCTGAGTTACTTCTGAATTTTGTGTCTGTCTTCAGTTTAAACCAGCATCTGCAGTTCCCCCCAACAAAGCCCAGTCACCCTGCTCCTTTTCCCCACCATAAGTTATCGGATCAGAATTAGGCCATTTGGCCCATCGAACCTGCTCCGCCATCCAATCATGGCTGATCTAATTTTCTCTCTCAACCCCATTCTCCTGCCTTTTCCCCATAATCTTTGACACCCATACTAATCATATGCCTATCCCCAAACCCCCGTTTCCCCTTCATTCTATCTCTCTCCACCCCCTCCAGTCCCCTTCAACCCATATCCCTACCTCCACATCTCCGTTTCACTCCTCTCCTTATCTGATACCATTTTGTCTCCTTTTCACTTCCAACCTTTGTCACTTATTCCACCCATCCAATCTCACCCCTCCACTCGTATCCACCAAATCACTCGCCAGGCTTTGTCCCTCCCCCACCGCTCTTATTCAGCTTTCTCACCCCTACTCCATCAGTCTGAAGAAGGGATACGACCCAAAACGTCCCCTGTCCAATCCCTCCACAAATGCTGCCTGACCCACTGAAGTCCTCCAGCACTTTGTGTTTTACTCAAGATTCAAGTAACGGAGTGTGCATTCATCCCATCACCAGGGTGAATGAATAGGGAGAGGTTGGGCAGGCTAGGACTTTATTCCTTGGAGCGCAGAGGGGTGATCTTATAGAGGTGTATAAAATAATTAGTAGATTAGATATGGTGAATGCACAGTTTTTTTACCCAGAGTAGGGGAATTACAAATCAAAGGACATACGTTTAAATTGAAAGTGAAACCTGTAGTAGAAACCCAAGGGCAAGATTTTCACTCGGAGGTTGGGGGTATATGGAACCAGCTGTCAGAGGAAGTAATTGAGGCAGGTACTATGACAGCATTTAAAAGCCATTTGGACAAGTACATGGATAGGTAAGGGGTATGGTCCAAACATTGGCAAATCAGAGTAGCTTAGATAGGGATCTTGGTCATCATGGACAAGTTGGGCTGTATGACCATCAATTCCTCTCATGATTTAATACACTTCTATAAGTTCACCTGTCAGCCTCCTGTGCTCCGAGGAATAATGTCACAGCCCAATGCTGCTTGACCTGCTAAATATGCCCAGCAACAGCTGGGTGTTAGGGCAGGACTATCATAACGTTTAACAAACATTTAGACTGGTACTTGGATAGGACAGGTTTAGAGGGATATAAGCCAAATTCAGGCAGGTGGGTCTAGTGTAGATGGGACATGTTGGCAGCTGTGGGAAAGTTGGGCTGAAGGGCCTGTTTCCACGCTGTAAGTATGATTCTGTGACAGTGACAGCTGGGTTAATTAAATAAACCTGGAAATTTAAAAAGTATTAACATCACTTAGGGGCAGGTCCTGGGAGGAAAGAAAACAGACGTCAGCCTGCCAATTGCACGCATGCTAAGCTCCAATTTATTTTTCTGTTACCACATTATTGGAGAAATGAATGTTGAAATAAAGCCGAGTCAAGTTGAGTTTATAGTTTGCATGCTATCCAGTCTCACGTCGGTCACTCCCTCTTCTCCCTTCTACCATCAGACAAGAGGTAAAACGCACACCCCCAGATTCAGGGGCGGTTTCTTCCCAGCTATTATCAAGCAACTGAACTATCTCAAGCAACAGTATCCCTCTTCTCATCAGAACTGCCCCTTCCATCGACTCCTTTAAGTCTAGACTAAAAACCTATTTTTACTCACAAGCATTTCTTGAGGTCCTCTGAGGGAGCACTGTAAACACTTTCTTTATGTATGTATTGTTAGATCTGTGTACCATTGTATGTAGCACGTTAGTATCTGCACTGATGTAAAGCACTTTGGTTAACAAGAGTTGTTTTTAAATGTGCTATAGAAATAAAATCGATTTGACTTGACTTGATCTTACCAACAACTCGAGAGTCATTATGACTTCTCCCTCTTAGAGACCTTTGAACTATCTTGTATCTGACTTTATCTTGCACAAAATGATATACCCTTTATCCTGTATCTGTACATTGTGGACGGCTTGATTTGTAATCATGTAGGCTTTTCATTGACTGGATAGCACCCAACAAAAAAGCTTTTCAATGAACCTCGGTACACATGACAATAATAAACTAAACTAAACTAATAATCATGCCATACCTGAGTACAATCAAGCCATGCACAAGTTCAATAAGTAGTGCAAAGAGAATATGGAAAATACCAGAGTACAGAATATAGTGTGGACACATGGAACTGCACTGTGCTGGAGTAGACAATAGACAATAGGTGCAGGAATAGGCCATTCGGCCCTTTGAGCCAGCACCGCCATTCAATGTGATCATGGCTGATCATCCCCAATCAGTACCCCGTTCCTGCCTTCTCCCCATATCCCCTATCTTTAAGAGCCCTATCTCGCTCTCTCTTGAAAGTATCCAGAGAACCGGCCTCCACCGCCCTCTGAGGCAGACAATACCACAGACTCACAATTCTCTGTGAGAAAAAGTGTTTCCTCGTCTCCGTTCTAAATGGCTTACCTCTTATTCTTAAACTGTGGCCCCTGGTTCTGGACTCCCCCAACATCGGGAACATGTTTCCTGCCTCTAGCGTGTCCAAGCCCTTAATAATCTTATATGTTTCACTAAGATTCCCTCTCATCCTTCTAAACTCCAGAATATACAAGCCCAACTGCTCCATTCTCTCAGCATATACTGCTCCACAATACTCCAGGTGTGGTCTCACTAGGGCCCAACACAACTGCAGAAGGACCTCTTTGCTCCTATACTCAACTCCTCTTGTTATAAAGGCTAACATGCCATTCGCTTTCTTCACTGCCTGGTGTACCTGCATGCTTACTTTCATTGACTGATGAAACTCAGTGCGCCAGGCAACAACTCTCGAAAACATGCATAGGTGATGTTTCTGGTCGGGACCTTTCTTCAGACCCGACCCAAAACATTCTGGGCGGCACAGTGGTGCAGCAGTAGAATTGCTGCCTTACACCTCCAGTGACGTGGGTTTGATCCTGAATACTGGTGCTGTCTGTACTGAGTTTGTACGTTCTCCCTGTGACCATGTGGGTTTTCTCTGGGTACTCCGGTTTCCTCCCACACTCCAAAGATGTACAGCACGGAAACAGGCCATCTCGGCCCTTCATGTCCGTGCCGAACACTTATTTTCCCCTAGTCCCATCTACCTGCACTCAGACCATAACCCTCCATTCCTTTCCCATCCATATACCTATCCAATATATTTTTAAATGATAAAATCGAACCCGCCTCCACCACTTCCACTGGAAGCTCATTCCACACAGCTACCACTCTCTGAGTAAAGAAGTTCCCCCTCGTATTACCCCTAAACTTCTGTCCCTTAATTCTCAAGTCATGTCCTCTTGTTTGAATCTTCCCTACTCTCAATGGGGAAAGCTTATCCACGTCAACTCTGTCTATCCCTCTCATCATTTTAAAGACCTCTATCATGTCCCCCCTTAACCTTCTGCGCTCCAAAGAATAAAGACCTAACTTGTTCAACCTTTCTCTGTAACGTAGTTGCTGAAACCCAGGCAACATTCTAGTAAATCTCCACTGTACTCTCTCTATTTTGTTGAAATCCTTCCTATAATTAGGCAACCAAAATTGTACACCATACTCCAGAATTGGCCTCACTAATGCCTTGTATAATTTTAACATTACATCCCAACTTCTATACTCAATGCTCTGATTTATAAAGGCCAGCACACCAAAAGCTATCTTTATCACCCTATCGACATGAGATTCCACCTTCAGGGAACTATGCACAGTTATTCCTAGATCCCTCTGTTCAACTGCATTCCTCAATTCGCTACCATTTACCATGTATGTCCTATTTTGATTTGTCCTGCCAAGATGTAGCACCTCACACTTATCAGCATTAAACTCCATCTGCCATCTTTCAGCCCACTCTTCCAAATGGCCTAAATCTCTCTGTAGACTTTGGAAATCTACTTCTTTATCCACAACACCACCTATCTTAGTATAATCTGCATATTTACTAATCCAATTTACCACACCATCATCCAGATTATTAATGTACAAGACAAACAACAGTGGACCCAACACAGATCCCTGTGGCACCCCACTAGCCACTGGCCTCCAAACTGACAAACAGCCATCCACCATTACTCTCTGGCAGCGTACAGGTTTGTAGGTTAATTGGCTTCTGTAAAATTGCATTTTGTCCCCAGGATAATGCGAGTGTACGGGATGATCGCTGGTCGGTGGGCCGAAGGCACTGTTTCCACGCTGTATCTCTAAACTAAACTAAACTAAGCTCGCTATCCATGTTGACTGGAAATGGTGCCTGACCTGCCGAGTTACTCCAGAACTGTGTCTTTTTTTGAAGAATATAATGTTACATTTCCAGAGATAATGCAGATATAAAAAAGTGCGGCCGGAAAATCAAAGGCACGTGGGCTCAGACACACATTGAACATAAATTGTATAGGACAATGAAAAGAAACAGACGGGAACAAGATATTAGTGCAAAACACAACTGGTCGTGTAAGGTGTGGTCCGTAGGTGTGGTCCGTTGCTGAAATAATGTGGTGTATCCTTCCACAGCTTGTAACTGCCACGGACACTCCATGGATTGTTACTACGATGCCGCAATCACCCAGAGGAGAGGGAGTATGAACATCCATGGGCAGTATAAAGGAGGTGGTGTTTGTCTGAACTGCCAGGTACGTTCAACCATTCACCTCAGAACTTATGCCTCCATTAGCCGAAGAGAGACTGCTGGGGGAACTGTGACTGTAGAAGATATATATATATAGAGTATGAAGAAGGGTCCCGACCGGTAATATTGCCTGTCAGGCTGAAGAAGGGTACCAACCCCAAATGTCATCAGTCCATTCCCTCAGCCTGTCCTGCTGAATTCCTCCAGCACTTTGATTTTAACTTTGGGTTCTAGTATCTGCAGTTATTTTTTGTCTGCTGAAGGAACTCATCTAGTTGGGCAGTATAAAGTGGTAAGGGCAGGACAACAGTGGATAGAGGTAAAATAGGTAAAACATGCATATGGGCCAGATGGGCACACACACGGATACACACACTCAGGCACACAGAGACACACACACATAAAGAGACACACACAGACAGACAGACAAAATATGAGGTTAATTTGCCTCTGTAAATTGCCCCTAATGTGTAGAGAATGGATGAGAAAGTAGGATAACATAGAACTAGTTTGAACGGGTGACTGATGGTTGGCATGGTGGGCCAAAGGGCCTGTGTCTGTACGGTACCTAAACTAAACTAAGTTGTTTATTTGTCTTGTTTCCAACTTTCTGTGCAGCACAACACGGCGGGGACCAACTGTGAGCGGTGCGCTCCGTTCCACCACCGACGGCCTGGGGTTCCCAAGAACGCACCTGATGGCTGTGTCGGTGAGCAGCTTCTCAACGTCTCACTGCCCTGCTGCACGGCCAAAGGCTGTTCCAGTGGGGCATCGCGGTCTGCATGGGCATCTCGGGCCAAAGGATGGGACATCTTCCTGAGTTCAGGACCTGTTCCTGCTCTGTAATGTTCTATATTGTATGTGGGGCGAAGGGCCTGTTCCTGTACTGTGCTGTTCTATTTTGGTTGGCCTGGCTGAGTTGGGTCAAAGGATGGGACATTTTGGTCAGCATGGATTCGTTGGGCTGAAGGGTCTGTTATTTTGTTGCATGACTTCGGCCCAACTTTTCATTGATAACCAAGATGCCTCCATCTAAGCTAGTCCCATTTGCCTGCATCTGGCCCATATTCATCAAAACCTTTCCTATCCATGTACCTGTCCAAATGTCTATTAAATGTTGTTATAATCCCTGCCTCAACCATCCCCTCCGGCAGCTCTTTCCATATATTCACCACCCTCTGTGTGAAAAAGTTGCTCCTCAGGTTCCTATTAAATCTTTCCTCTCTCATCTTAAACCGATGCCGTATGGTTCTTGATTCCTCTCCCCTGGGGAAAAGACACCATGCATTACAGCTGGATATCGGAACAAGCTCACTCCCAACCATGCTGGAGGCATGGAACTCAGTCTTGAGATTTGTGCTCCCAATCGTTAGTTGAATGAGTTCCACTTTTTGTGATTTACAGTCATTACAACAGCTCCGTTTAATTGCACATTTATCCACTGCTTCCAGCTATTATTGTGAAAGGATGACTTCGGCACATCAATTAAACTCAGGAGAGTCAGTGGTGCGAAGGGCTTCCTCTGGAAGTCTGATATAGACATAGAGTTTTACAGCACAGAAACAGGCCCTTTTCGACCCATCTCTTTGTGATCAATTGTCAGCAGTTTTGGGCCCCATATCTGAGGAATGATGTGCTGGCGTTGGAGAGGGTCCAGCGGAGGTTTACAAAAATGATCCCCGGAATGAGTGGGTTAACATATGATGAGCCTGTGATGGCACTAAGCTTGTACTCACTAGAGTTTAGAAGGATGAGTGGGGGGTCCTCATTGAAACCTACCGAATAGTGAAAGGCCTGGATAGTGTGAATGTTGAGAGGAAGTTTCCACCAACGGGAGAGTCTTGGACCAGACTCAGAATAAAAGGGCGTTCCTTCAGAAAGATGAGGAGGAATATCTTTAGTCAGAGGGTGGTGAATCTGTGGAATTCATTGCCACAGACGGCTGTGGAGGCCGTCAATGAATATTTTTAAGACAGAGTTTGACAGTTTCTTGGTTAGTAAGGGTGTTAGGGGTTATGGGAAGAAGGCAGGAGAATGGGGTTGAGAGGGAAAGTAAACTTGATAGGACAAACAGACTAATTCTGCTCCTAGAACATGATCTCATCAATGCCAACCAAGTTGCTTAACCTAAGCTAGTCCCTCTAAACCTGTCCTATCCATGTACCTGTCCAAACATTTTTAAGCATTGTGAGAGTACCTGCGCAACAACCTCCTCTGGAAGCTCATTCCATATACCTACCAACCTTTGTGTAAAAGTGTTTCCACTCAGGTTCCTATTAAATTTCCCCCCCCCCCCCTCACCTTAAACATGTGTCCTCTGGTTCTTGATATCTCTCTATACCTTTCTTATCCAAGTGTCTTTTAATTGTCACTTCTCTCACCTGTATCCACCTATCACTCACTCACTCACTATAGGTCCCACTCCCACCTATCTTCCAGCTTTCTTCTCCCTACTAAAGTCAGTCCGAAGTAGGGTCCCAACCAGAATGACCTATCCATGTTCTCCGTAGATGCTGCCTGACCCAGTGAGTTACTCCAGCACTGAGTGTCTTTTCTTGTATATGGGCATCTGCTGTTCCTTGTGTTTATATCTGTCTTTTAATTGTACCTGCATCTGCCACTTCCTCTGGCAGCTCGTTCCGTCCACCCACTGTGTGAAAAATCTCCAGAGCCGGTAACATCCTCGTAAATTTCTTTTAACACCCTTTCCGATTTAATGTCATCCTTCCTTCGACAATGTGACCAGAACTGTATACAGTACTGTAATGTGGTCTCACTAACACCTTGTACCTCCTCCCGATGGTAGCAGCGAGATGAGAGCGTGGCCAGGGCGGTATGGGTCTTTGATGATGCTGGCTGCCTTTCTAAAGCAGCACCTCCTGTCGATGCCTTCGATGATCTCCTGACAATGGTATCATCTTCTGTTCAGCCTGCAGGTGCCCTCCTGCGTTTGCCGAGAGCTGTGAGGAGGCGACGGGAGGCTGCCGATGCCGACCCGGCTTCAGTGGGGTAGACTGTGCTCGATGCGCGCCGGGATACTACAACTTCCCCCGGTGCACCCGTATGTACAACCGCTTCCTCCCTCCTGAGCTACAGACTCAACTTTGAGTCAAGTTGCAAAGGGTACAGAGAAGACTTATGAATATGTTGCCAGGACTCGAGGTTCTGAGCTCTCGGGAAAGGTTGGGCAGACTGGGAGTTTATTCCTTGGACCACAGGAGAATGAAGGGTGATCTTATAGAGGTGTATAAAATCATGAGAGGAATAGATCAGTAGAAGCACAGAGTTTCTTGCCCAGAGTAGGGGAACAGAGAACCAGAGGACATAGGTTTTAGGGTGAAGAGGAAAAGATTTAATAGGAATCTGAGGGGTAACTTTTACATACAAAGGGTGGTGGGTGTATAGAACGAGCGGCCAGAGGAGGCAGTTGAGGCAGGCACTATCATAACTTGTAAGAAACATTTAGATAGTTACATGGATAGGATAGGTTTAGAGGGATGTGGGCCAAATAAGGCATGTTGGTTGGTGTGGGCAACTTGGCCATGGGCCTGTTTCCATACTCTATGACTCTATAGCATGGAAACAGGCCCTTTGGCCCATCATGTCCATGCCAACTATCGAGTACCCATCTACACCAACCCATCTACCAGCAGTTAGAGTCTAAGAACACAGAAACAGGCCCTTCAGCCCATCATGTCCATGCTGACCATCGTATACCCATCTGCACCACCCTCATCTACCACCACTTAGAGTCATATGTCCATGCTGTACAGCTCTATGACTCAGTTCCGGACCACAAGCTTGATGAAGGGTCCTGACTCAAAACATCACCTAACCATGTTCTCCAGAGTTTCTTCCGAACCCATTGAGTTACTCCAGCACTTTGTGTCCTTTTAAGATTTAAGATCTGCAGTTCTTGGTTTCTACTACTTATACAATGATATTCTACCTATCAGTATCCAGTTCTATTAAAGGCCCGATTATAATCATGTACAGTCTTTCCGCTGACTGGATGGCAAAAGCTTTTTATTGTACCTCCCTGCACGTGACCATAAACTAAACTAAATTAAACTACTTGGTTATGGTGCACAATCTGCAATAATGGACACTATTCCCCCCCCCCCCCCCTCCTCCTAATCACATTTGTAGAGGCTTCCGGTGTTATTAATGTTGACCTGACCAACAATTAACCTTTGTTCTGCCAGGTGGTCCAGTTTACACCACACCCCATCCAGTGACTGTTGTCCCAACGCGTGGGCATCTCCAGAGTGAGTAGTTACGATGAGAAGCCAATGTTCCCATAAGCATTGTGGCAGGGCAGTTCCTCTGTCATACTGTTTAATCTTTCCGTGTGCTTTTGGGCTGCTGTATGGACAATCATGACACACTGTGGCAGAGAAAGAGTTAACTGTACAATATATGGGCAGGATGTGAACTAAACAGTGGCAGCTCAAGTAGATAGAATAGCAGAAGACGGCATGCATGCCTTTATCGGTCGGGGCATTGAGTATAAGAGTCAGGATGTCAAGATGCAGCTTTATACATCTTTGGTTAGGTCCCATTTGGAGTAGAATGTGAAATTATGCCCGCCCCCCATTACAGGAAGGATGTGGAGGCTTTGGGTTGAGAGTACAAAAGGTTTACCATAATACTTCCTGGATTAGAGGGTAGTGGTTATCAGAAGTTGGACAAACTTGGATTGTTTTCTCTGAAGCTGAGGCTGAGGCAGAGGCTGAGAGGAGACCAGATAGAAGTACAGTATGTGTAATTATGAGAGGCATAAATAACGTAGAGAGTCAATACCTTTTTCCCCAGGGTTGAAATGTCAAAGGCTAGAGGGCATAGCTTTAAGGCGAGAAGGGCAATGTTTAAAGGAGAAGTTTTTTTACACAGAGAGTGGTGGGTGCCTGGGACGCGCTGGCAGGGTTGGTGATGGAGGCAGATATGATAGTGGCGTTTAAGAGGGTTTTAGATAGGCACATGGATATGGAGGGATGAGGATCATGATAAGGAAGAGAAGCTTGGTTGAATTTGGCATAAAATCTGGCACTGACATAGTGGGCTGAAGGGACTGTTCCCATGCTGCACTGTTATGAGTTCTATAATCTATATGTTGTATTAATTTCTGTTAACATCTTCCAACATGTGGTGAAGATTCTTGGGTCTGTGGGCACCAGTGTGGTTCCTCACTGCCTAGTTCATTCAGGGAACAGCTTTCCATTGCGTGGGTCAGATGATTTCATTCATTAACTAAAGAGGATTATATAATGCCATTTGCTTCAAAACAGATTTTGAACATTTCTGCTACAGTCTTAAGTAAACAATGCTTACACCACAAACCATTATTATTTTACTTGGTTGGGGATTTAAATGAATACATCCCGCTGAGCTTAACTAAATGTAAAAAAAATTATGACTAATTCTGCCCAATACAATATTTCTTTTTCTCGGGTCATTTAAAGAACTGCACGCAATGTTGATGCTGAACACGATGCCAAGTTACACTAATCTCCTCTGCCTGCATGTGATCCAAATCCCTCCATTTCCTGCATATCCAAGTGCCTATCTAAAAACCTCCTAAACACCACTATCGTAACTGCCTCCACCACCACCCCTGGCAGCACGTTCCAGGCACTCACTCCTCTGTGTAATAAAACCTGGCCCCGTAGATCACCTTTGAACTTTGCCCCTCACACCTTGAAGCTATGCCCTCTTGTCCAATAGCTCCAAATAGGCTCCGAACTATATAGACTTTAGGACTTTAGGACATGATTTTTGACTGCACATATACAGTGTGTATATATATATCAACTGAACGTTTAAAAAATGTTTATTACGGGGTTTACAGTGTAGTATGTTTACATATCTGTTGCAAGTAAGAATTTCATTGTTCCATTTCAGGACATATGACAATAAAACACTCTTGACTCTGCACAGTGGAACAGTGGGTAGAGCTGCTGCCTCACAGCACCTGAGGTCATGATCAAACCTGGGTCTCCGGTGCTGTGAGGCAGCAGCTCTACCCGCTGTGCCACTGTGCTGTATTCTAGGCTGTTTTGAAGTGGAAGCCTGCAGAGCAGACTGACAGGCAGCTTTACATTGGTCCTGAGGCATTCATTTCTACATCGTTGGCTTTTGCAGATTGTAAGTGCAACGCGCAGGGCACGGTTGGGAACACCTGCCTGGTGAATCCTTACTCACAACGCTGTGACTGCAAGCCTCACTACACCGGACCCTACTGCTCCCGCTGCACCACTGGATACTTCGGGAAACACTGCCAACGTAAGCACACGCGCAGTGGAGAATAGATTGCACGTTCGTGTGGC
The DNA here is from genome assembly GCF_010909765.2 of Amblyraja radiata. NCBI lineage: Eukaryota > Metazoa > Chordata > Chondrichthyes > Rajiformes > Rajidae > Amblyraja > Amblyraja radiata. The sequence goes on along the minus strand of NC_045959.1, from coordinate 58,001,688 downwards.
AATGTACAAAGTGCTGGAGGAACTTAGCAGGTCAGGCAACGTTCGTGGAGGGAGATGGACAGACGACGTTCTGGTCGTGACCCTTCTTCAGGCTGATGGCGTAGTGGGGGTGGGGGGAGAAAGATGGTAGACAGAGGACAGGGTGCAGGCAGAGGAGAGTAGTTTAACTTGGCAATGACAGCATGGACCAAAGGGCCTGTTACTGTGCTGTGCTGTTAGCTAGAGTGGGTGTGGAAAGGCTGTTTCCAGTAATGGGAAAGTCTAGAACCAGAGGGCAGAGTCTCAGAATAGGAGATGAGGAGGAATTTATTTAGTCAGGGGGTGGTGAATCTGTAGAATTTATTACCACAGATGGCTGTGGAAGCCAAGTCATTGTTTTAGTATAGAGAGGAACTGCAGATGCTGGTTTATAACGAAGATAGACAGAAAGTGTGAGAGCAACTCAGCGGGTCAGGCAGTGTCTCTGGAGGACAAAGGATGGGTCACGTTTCGGGTCGGAACCGTTCTTCAGATGAATGAAACCTTTATCAGGAGTTTGAAGTAGAGTTCCGACCCAAAACGTCACCTATCCTTTTTCTCCAGAAATGCTGCCTGACCAGCTGAGTTACTCCAGCACTTTGTGTCTATATCATTGTTTAGTTTAGTTTAGTTTTATTGTCACGTGTACTGAGGTACAGTAAAAAGCCTTTTGTTGCCTACTATCCTGTCAGCGGGAAGACTATACATGATTACAATTAAGCTATTCCCAGTGTGCAGATATATTATTTTTAAAGTGGAGATTGACAGGTTCTTAGGTTAGTAAGGGCATCAAAGGTTAGGGAGAAAGCACGATAATGGGTTCAGAGGGTAAACTAGATCAGCTGTGATTGAATGACGGAGTCGAATGGCCCAATTCTGCTCCTATGTCTTACGCTTTTATGCTCTACGGATGGGGCAAAGCCTGGCAAATGATATGTGACATATTTCTGATATGGAAGTTGGTCTGGTATCTGTTTTGCCTGATACGAAACAGAGCAAAATGATTGCACAGAGAGTGTTTGATATCCAAACTTTATAGCCAGAGGAGGTGGTGGAATAAGGCACTAGGTTTAAGAGACATTTAAGCAGGCCAAGGAAATGGTTCCCACATAGGCAGCTATTGAATTGATTTGAAAGTACATCAGCATGGAAACAGGTTCTTCGATCCTGGAGTTTCTCCAGCATTTTGTGTTTTGCAATGATGCAGTGAGCTAGTTCCTTCATCTTATACAGAACTTTAACCCTCTCTAATATTGGGCAGGTTGCCAGTGTTACATCGCAGGAGTGTCTCTGCCAGTGTGTGACCAAGACAGCGGCCGGTGCTTGTGTCGACGAGGGGTGGAAGGCCACTTCTGCGAAAGGTGCTCGCCGGGATTCTCTCGCTTCCCCGCCTGCGTGCGTAAGTAACCTCCACTGGCCCACGGAGGGAATGGCGGCACGTGTGTTCATTGACAGGGAGGATGGAGAGAGGTTGCCAGGATTAGTTCACTTTAGTTTATTGTCACGTGTACCGAGGTACAGTGAAAATCTTTTGTTGCGTGCTAACCAGTCAGCGGAAAGACAATACATGATTACAATTGAGCCATCCACATTGTACAGAGTACAGGATTAAAGAGAGAGTGGCCAGTCATGTTGCAGTTGCACAAGATGTTGATGAATCATAGAGTCATATAGCGTGGAAACAGGTATTTTTGCCCAATTTACTATGCCGACCAACATGTCCCATCTACACTAAGCCCATTTAGCCCATATCTCTCTAAATGTATCCTATCCATGTATCTGCCTAAATGTTTCTTAAATGTTGCGATAGTACTTGCCTCAACCACCTCCTCCAGCAGCTCATTCCATGCACCTACCATCCTTTGTAAAAAATGTACCCCTCAGATTCCTATTAAATCTTTCCCCCCTCACCTTAAACCTATGTCCTCTGGTTCTTGATTCCCCTGCTCTGGGTAAACTGCACTTTGAGCAGAAACAAAGTACTGCAAATGCCGGTTTACAATAAACAGACACAAAATGCTGAGGTAACTCCGCGGGTCAGGCAGCATCTCTGGAGAATGTAGAGGTGATGTTTCGGGTTTGAAGAACAGAACTGTCTTGATAAGTTTCCCAATCTGAAACGTCACCTATCCACGGTCTAGAGGGATGCTGTTTGACCTGCTGTGTTACTCCAGCACTTCCGTGTCTTCACATTTGGAGTACTGTGTTCAATTTTGGTCACCCTCTATAGGCAGGATGTCATTACGCTGGAAAGAGTTCAGAGAAGATTTACGAAGATATTGCCAGGACTCGAGGGCTGGAGCTACAGGGATAGGTTGAGCAGGCTAGGACTTGATTCCTTGGAGCGGAGGTGGCAGAGGGGTGATTTTATAGAGGTGTACAAGATCATGAGAGAAATAGATAGGGTAAATGCACATTGTTTTTTACCCAGAGTAGGGGAATCAATAACATCGGTTTAAGGTGATAAGGGGAAGGTTTAAATAGAAACTTAAGGGCAACTTTATCCGACACAGGGTTGTGGGTATATGGAACAAGCTGCCAGAGGAAGTAGTTGAGACAGGTACTATAACAATATTTGAAAAATATTTGGATAGGTAGATGGATAGGAAAGGTTTAGAGGGATATGATGAGCCAGCCATGGCAAATGGGATTAGCTTAAACTTGACACCTTGGTCAGTATGGATGATTTGGGTTAAAGGGCCAGTTTCAATAGACAATAGGTGCAGGAGTAGGCCATTTGGCCCTTCGAGCCAGCACCGCCATTCAATGTAACCATGGCTGATCAAACCCAATCAGTACCCCGTTCCTGCCTTCTCCCCATATCCCCTGACTCCGCTATCTTTAAGAGCCCTATCTAGCTCTCTCTTGAAAGTATCCAGAGAACCGGCCTCCACCGCCCTCTGAGGCAGAGAATTCCATGCTGTATAACTCTGTGACTCTCATAGTTGTAGCAATGTTTTTCCATCTATGCTGATAGAAGTATAATAGAGTATGTATCTATATAGAATGACAAGTATATTCGAGGGACAAGGGTGTTTAAATGGCATAAGTGGACATTCAGAACCCTTTTTCCCCATGGTGGAAATGTCAAGGATTAGTGGGCATAGTTGTAAGATCAGAAGGGCAAAGTTCAAAGGAGATGTACGGGGCAATTTTTTTTCACACAGGTGGTAGGTGCAGCAGGTAATGTAGCGAAACCAGGGACTCTGCGGAAGAACTTGGACAGGTTGGCCGTGTGGGCAGAGAAGTGGCAGCTGGAACACAGCATAACAAAGTGTGTAGTCATACATTTTGATAGTAGGACTAAAAGCGTTGACTATTTTCTAACTGAGGTGATGTTCAGAAATCAGAGGTGCAAAGGGACTTGGGAGTGCTGGTGCAGGATTCCCAAAAAGTTAAGTTGCTAGTCGAATCGGTAGCAAGGAAGGCATGTCTCTCCTGAACTTTCCTACCTATCTCGATCAGCATTGTTGAGTCGGGACAACGGGCCTGTTTTGGTGCTGCATGACCCTATGATTCCTGTGGTATTCCGATTCCCACTGTGCTGCACTACCTCACTGTACTGTACTGGACTGTCCCACTGTGCTGTAGTATTGTACCAATCTGTCCTGTACCATCCTAGTGTGCTGTACTACTGTACCGTAGTGTACCCTACCCTCCTATTGCACTGTAATACTGTTCCATACTGACCTGTACCATCCCACTATGCTGTGTACTCTACCGTCCAGTGTGCTGTACTCCAGTACGTTACCGTGTTATTCCGCTGTGCTGTGTAGTGTACCATCCTACTGTGTGTGCCTGTGGTACTGTCCAGCGTGTGATGTGCCTGTTGTGCTGCAGCCTGCCCCTGTAGCAGCGCGGGGACCCTGCCGGAGCGGTGTGACAATGCCGGGAGGTGCCTGTGTCGGCCGGAGGTTGGAGGCAGCCGGTGCGATCGCTGTCGAGCGGGATATCACTCGTTCCCGCACTGCCGAGGTAGGACCCAGCGCCCAGCAAACAAAACATGCTCTGTCCCCAAACGTAATCCTATTCTGATACACCCTTCCTTGTCAATGGAAGCAAAATGTCAAGGACTATAGGGCATGGCTTTAAGGTGAGAAGGGTCAGGTGTAAAGAAGAGGTACGGGGCAAGTTTTTTACACAGAGAGTGGTGGGTGCCTGGAATATATATATATATACACATACACACATACATACACACACACTATATTTGTATCTATTTATATATGCATAAATATATGACCTATATGTAGATGTGTTGGTGAGTAAGTCTGCTGATGACATCAAAATTGGAGTGAGGAAGGCTGTCAGAAGATACAGTGGGATATAGATCATCTGCAGAAATGAGTGGAGAGAAGCCAGAAGGAGTATGATTCGAGCAAGTACGAGGTGTGGCACTTTGGGAGGTTGAATGTAAGTATACAATTCATGGCAAGACCTTTAACAGCATTGATGTGCTGAGGGAGTCCAAGTTCACAGCTTACTGAAGATGGCAGCACAATTAGATAGGGTGGTAAAGAAGCCTTTATCGCAAAAGGCATTGAATATGTCAGGAAGTCATGATTTTGCTCTGTAGGACTTCGATTGGGCCGCATTAGGAATATTTCCAAAGGAAAAAGTCGCAGCTCCGGAGTAATGTTGAGCTTTGTGAGAAGTGTTGGGGCTGTGTTTCTCCAGCAGGATGGTTGATGCTGAGGATGATGATTACTGTGTATTTGCAGCCTGCTCCTGTGACAATGTGGGATCAGTGAACAACAATTGTGATGCCTCGGGGCGGTGCGAGTGCCGGCTGAACTTCATGGGACATTCTTGCAGCCAGTGTGCGTACGGGTATCACCATCATCCCAACTGTTCATGTAAGTCCGCAGCAGTTATCCCAGTCGACAGCGCGGCTAGTGAACAGGCATTATGCTCTACTTCCTCAGAAGATGAAGAAAGTTCAGCAGGTCAGGCAGCATCTCTGCAGAACATGGTTCTTTGATGCTTTATTTGTCACTTATGCAACTGTATAGTGAAATTATTTTTGCATGTTTACACATGTGGATGCCACTATATTTTGAATCCATTTCCAAAGTCCGGTGCACCCGCACGCTAAGTCTACTGGATGGGCTCCCGATCCAGGTAAACACCGGGCTCCTGCGGGGCCTCCCTCCGTCCCCTTCAAGCAGAATGGCCCGCGAATCGACGTCCCTCTCCTCACCCGGCCATCTTCCTGTCTAGGGAGCTCCTCCTGCAGCCAAACTTGGCGGCTCTGGAGGCATTACCCCGGTTAATCCTCGGACCGGCCTTTGCTCCTCGCTTCCGACATCTCCAGCTGCTCCCTCCTGACACCGCGGTCCGCCTAGCCTTTGGGCGGGTTCCATCAGAAGAAGGACTGAAGATGGGTTTCGAGTTGAAATGTCACCTATCCATGTTCGCCAGTGATGCTGTTTGACCCGCTGAGATACTCCAGCATTTTGTGTCCTTTTGGATATGAACCAGCATCTGCAGTTATTTATTTCTCTGTGTCTACATGGAAGCTCCCCATCCACTTACCAACTTACCAACTTCTGCAGATGCACCTTAGCATCTTATTGGGATGCATCACACCTTGGTATGGCAACGGTTCTGCCCAAGACCATATGAAATTGCAGAGGGTTGTAGATGTAGCCCAGTCCATCACACAGACCAGACTCCCCACCATCGACCATCTACACTTCACGCTGCCTCGGGAAAGCAGCCAACATAATCAAGGACCACTCGCACACCACTCATTCCCTCTTCTCCCCTCTCCCATCGGGCAGAAGATACAAAAGTTTGAAAGCACATACCACCAGATTCAGGAACAGTTTCTTCTCTGCTATTACTATTCTAAACTAAAACCTCCCATCTACCACAAGGGAGACATTTGAACGATCTTCAATCGGACTTTATCCTGCACTAAACATTATTCTCTTTGTCATGTATCTGTCCACTGTGGATGGCTTGATTATAATCATGTATAGTCTTTCCGCTGGCTGGAAAGCATGCAACAAAATTGCTTTCACTGTACATCGGAACATTAATGAACAAAATAAACTAAAACCAAACAATATACTCCAGTACTTGGTGTCCTCTAGATGACCAATGTACCTGGAGTCTCGTTTTGCAGTCCCGTTAAACGCGGTATTGTTGTAGTCCGCAAAATTCCCATTACTCGGCCCCTGATTGATTGCAGACCCATGTAGTGGGATCCCCCCCCCCCCCCCCCCCCCCCCCGCCGCCTGCAATCACTTCCCATTCCCACACTGACCCTTCTTCCTGGGCCTCCTCCATTGCCAGAGTGCGGCCACACGCAAACTGGAGGAACAGCACCGCATTTTCCGCTCGGGTAGCTTACAACTCAGTGGTATGAACGTTGAATTCTCTAATTTTAGGTAACTTCCACAAACAATCCTTCCACCCCCTGCCCCCCTTCCTCCACTAAGTCGGTTAACCAGTTCCATAATTCACAACTATATATCCCTCTTGGGATCCACCAACCCTGGCCAACTATATCTCAGTACACGTGACAATAAACTAAATTAAAGTCAACAATCAGCCTATCTGGGAACCTCCTTGACTGAGGTCACCTGCTGCTGGCCCTGATTTGTCCTGGTCTTCTCTTGTTTCAAGATCCCCTCCCCCTCTACAATCAGTTTGGGGCTGGGTGTGGGGCTATCAGAAGAAGGATCCCGACCCGAAACGTCACCTATCCATGTTCTCCAGAGATGCTGTACTCAGTGGAGCACTTGATTGTAAGCATGCATAGAGTTTTTGCTGACTGGATAGCACACAACAAAAAGCTTTTCACTGTACACGTGACAATAATAAACTAAACTAAATTAAAACTGAGTTACTCCTGCATTTTGTGTCTCTCTATGAGGATGTTTGCTTGCGAGGCCTGTACTTCCTCACAGCATCAGAGGCCGTGGCTTGCTGTGAAGTTGTTGGTCGAAGCGATTGGTGTCTCTTTCAGCTGACCTGGCGATCTCTCTGTTGTTCATTAAAGCCTGCAGGTGTTCCACGGAAGGTTCCTATGATTCTGCGTGTGACCGGGCCACGGGCCGGTGTAAATGCCTACCACACTTTGCCGGGCACCGCTGTGATACCTGCGTCTCCAGAGCGAACGTCTTCCCTCGCTGTCAAGGTAACAATGGTCCTCTTGTTGCTGTTGCCCAAGGGGGAGACCTCTGACCAGCAGGTAGTTCTACTGTGACGTGCGTTTGCACAACGCTAGTTGGATATACAGTAAACTGTCTCGACAGCGGACCAATGATGACACTTTATTGTCACATACTGTATACCTAGGTACAGTGCAATGCTTTGTTTTTGCATACAGCCCGATATAACCACACAGCATAAGTTCCAGGAGAAGAATCAGGCCATTCAGCCCATCAAGTCAAATCCGTCATCCAATCATGGCTAATCTATCTTTCCGTCTCAATTCCATTCTCCTGCCTTCTCCCCATAACTCCTGACACCATGACTAATCAAAAATTTGTCGATCTCTGCCTTAAAAATATCTATTGACGGCCTCTACAGATGTCTGTGGCAATGAATTCCACAGATTCCCACCACAGAGTCACAGATTCATACAGCAGACCTCAGGTAGGCAGTACAGAAGTATCACCACGTTTCTGGTGCCGATAAAGTTACAACAGTTCACCGAGCAGTCCTATCCTCCGCCTGTCGCCTCCCCACTTGGTCCCCCTTCATTCTTGGTGATCCCTCGCCGGGTCCCCCCTTTGACCATGTGGGGGGGGGGAGGCGGTGTGTGTGTTATTGCCAATTGGCCGCTATAACCGAATGAGAGTTCAACTCAAGACCGGGAGGGAAGATGCCGGGCGTCAGGAGGAGTGGGAAGTCACAGGCCGGGGAAGCGAGTGACGGGCCCGGTACTCACTCCGCCTTCATGCTGCTCGCTTTCCCAGCTCCCGCACCATGAAGCTCCCTCGGCGCCAGCTCATTGGGTAACTGGCTGAAGGGGTGGGGCTGGCTGGGGGTTATCTGTGTGGGGCTGGATAATGGGGGGGGGGGGGGATGGGTGACTGGCGTCGAGGTGGGGGCAGAGATGGGTGGGCGGCGGCAAGGGGCTGGAGGTGGGTGGGTTGGCGTTGGGTAGGAAATGGTTGGGTGGGTGATAGATAGATGTTGTGTGTTGGGGTTGGGGATCGGTGGAGAGCATCTGACACTGAGGGCAATGAGAACTGAGAGCTGGGACAGAAGTGGAGGGGAGGCCTGGGGCTGATCAGCCATGACCATATTGCATGGCAGGATGGGACAGAGGGGCCAAGTAATCTCTCTACTCATGTACTCATGAGGTGGGTGAATGGGTGGAATTGCAGTCTTCATAGAGACTAATCTTAGAACAGCATCAAAGGCTGAATGGCCTCTTCCAAAGTCATAGTCAAAAACCTGTACAGCACGGAAACAGGCCCTTCAGCCCATCTTGTTCACACTGACCGTTGGCACACTGGGCTAGTCGCATTAGCCTGAATTTGGCTCATGTCCTTTTAAACCCACCCTATCCATATATCTGCCCAGATATCTTTTGAAAGTCATAAACTTCCTCTGGCAGCATATTCCAGATACGGTCCACCATCTAAGTGAAAAAATTGCCTGCGTTCCCTCTTCAATCTCTCCCCCCTTACCATTAGCCTGTGCAATCTAGTTTTAGACTGGACGTTCACATTATCCATGCTCCTCGTGATCTTGTACACCTCAAAGGGTTTAACAAACACTTAGACAGGTACATGGATCAAACAGGTTTCGAGGGATAAGGAACAAATGTAGGCAAGGGGGACTAGTGTAGATAGGACCTGTTGGTCGACGTGGTCAAGTTGGGCTGATGGGCCTGTGTCCATGCTGTATGACTCTATGACTCTAAGGTCACCCCTCAACCTCCTACGCTCCAAAAAGAAATGTCCATGGCTATCCAACCTCTCCATATAAGTCCAGCCCAGGTAACATCCTGGTGAATCTCTTCTGCAGCCTGTCCAACATAATGATGTCCTTTGGGATCTGGGGTTATAGTGTTGCGTCATTATCCAGTTGGCTGGAGGTCTGAGATAGATTATTAAATCTTTCTTTTCCTAATACTTGATGTTTCTTCCAGTGACCGACTGCCTCTCCCCTGGGACAGCGGGGCTTGCTCACTCTGTAAGTATACCTCGAGATTTTAATTTAATGTTTGTGCATCTGGGACTGTCCGTTGGCACCATATCAACTGCTTTTCTTCAGGAAAATCTTCCAAGCCCTTGGAGCTGATGGCTTGTTGCCAGTGGTTACGGCTCTCTGGAGGGTCTTTCTGCTCGTTGAGTTATGGCGTGGCTCCGATCCAGTTGGATGGAACAAACACGTCAGGGTTCAGGGCTAGGGTGTTCATGAATGTTAAATGTGTACTTGCCTGAAGTTTCTCACTCTCCCGATTTACCTGTGATGCCACTATCAGGGAATTATGTACCTGCACTCCTAGATCCGTCTGCTCTTATAACACTCACAAGGCCATGCCATTCACTGTGTAGATCCTGCCCTGGTTTGACTTCCCACCTAACACCCCACACTGAATTAAACTATTAGCAACTCCTTGACTCACTTGCTTAGTTAATCAAGATCTGCTTTAATTCTTGATAACCATCTTCACTATATACAATACCACCTACTTCATCTGCAAACTTAGTACGTCCTCAGAACGTACTAATGCCTAGTACTTTCTCATCCAAATTGTTGATATAAACCACAAACAACAGTGGGCCCAGCACTGACTTTTGACCATTTCAAAATATAATCTTCCACCATCACCCTCTGCGTCCTTCCATGAAGCCAATTCTCTACCCAGTCGGCTAGCTCTCTCTCTGGATCCCATGCAATCTAACCGTCTAGAGCAGCCCCCCCCCCCCCCATGCGGAACTTTATCAAAAGACCTTTGTGAAGTCCATATAGACAACATCTATTACCCTGCCCTCATCTGCCTTCTTGATTCCTTAAAAAAAAACAAGCAAATTTGTGAAGCCTGATCTCCCACGTACAAAACCATGCTGACTCCCTAATCAGCCCCTGTCTATCCAAATGCATATGTATCTTATCCCTCCTCTCCATTAACTTTCCTACCGCAGATGTTAGGCTCATAGTTCCCAGGCTTTTCCTTGCAACCCTTCTTAAATAGAGGCACAACTTTATCCTCTAGTCTTCTGGCATCTAATCCATGTCTAATGATGATTCATATATCTCAGCCAAGGAGGCTGCAATTTCATCTTGAGCTTCCCATTGTATCCTCGGATATATCTGATCAGGCTCTGGAGATTTATCTATCTTCATATGTTTTAAGACATCCAACATTTCTTCCATTGTAGTGTGGACTATCTCCAAACAATCTCCATGAATTACTCCCACTGATGTTCCAATCTGGTGAATTCAAATTAGAAGAAAAGTAAATAGTGTATTTTGTTAAAGTAAGAGCCAACATGGGCCTAGAGCCAACTTACCCAAGTGTAAAATACAGAAAATGACGTTAAGTATAAAAAAGGTTATTGAAAACTAAGCCAAGGAAAACTTGGCTTTTAAAGGACAAAATCCATTCTGTGTGATACTCACTGATTTGCTTTTGGACAGGCTTCTTGCCCCTGCCTTGCGAACTCCAATAGGCCTGGATGTGAGAGGTGTAGACCCCTGTACTGGAGGCCGGCTGAAGGGGAACTCGATGGGTGCATTGGTGAGTTATCTCAGCCCTTCCTTCTCGGGTGGCTGGGCGGTGTTGTAGACTTAAACACAGTGCTGGAGCAACTCAACGGGTCAGGCACTATGATCTGTTTTTGGGCAATGGCTCCACTAACCTATGTGACCTTAATTCTCTTATGTGTCATGCCATTAATTGTATATATTTCCCCTTACATTTGACCTCCCAAAGTGCAATACCTCGCATTTGCTCAGATTAAACACCATCTGCCATTTCTCTGCCCATTTCTGTAGCTGACCTATACCCTGCTGTATACTTTGTCAGCCTTCCTCACAGTCCGCGACCCCAGCAATCTTGGTGTCATCTGTAAACCTACTAACCAACCCATTTATGTTTACCCCCAAGTCATTTATATATATCGCAAACCACAGAGGTCCCAGCACAGATCCCGGTGAAACCCGTGTAGGAAGGAACTGCAGATGTTGGTTTACACCGAAGATAGACACAAAAAGCTGGTGTATCTCAGCGGGGCTAGCTTCTGGCTCAGCCTACCATGGGGGACTTTATCAAATCTCAATGTCATCTGCAAACTTACCAACCATCATCTATGTTTATGTCCAGGTCTGTATTAAGTCTGACCCAGTTGTCCTTTTGTCTCCACATTGCAGAATGCGGCTGTGTTGTGAGAGGTACGGTCAGTGGGATCGGACTGTGCGACCAGGTGAGTGTACTGGGGAGGGTGAGCGGGTATCAGTCACGGCTGGTGCACGGGAGCCAGTGTTCCACCCTGACGCTGCCAACTTCCTGTTTTAGACCCGGGGCAGGTGTTACTGCAAAGCCAACGTGTGTGGGCAGGACTGTGGGCGGTGCGTGGAAGGGCACTACAACCTCCGGGAGAACAACTACTTTGGTTGCCAAGGTGAGTGATACAGCTGGCCCTCATGTAATGGAGGGGGGGGGTCTGCAAGCGGTACCACCCTCAACTATCTCCTCCAGCAGCTCGTTCCATACACCCACCACTCTTTGTGTAAAAAAGTTGCCCCTCAGGGTCCTATTTCCCCCCTCACCTTAAACCTGTGCCGTCTGCTTCATCGTTTCCCTTACTCTGGCAGGAGACTGGACGTTTACCCAATATATTCCTCTTGTGATTTTGTACAATCTATAAGATCACCCTACACCCTCTGCCTGTAAGTCTGTTCCTTGTGTGTCTCTTCTACGTTCTAACTCTGCCGTCGTGCTCGATCTCCCGACAGGCTGCGGCTGCGACGTTGGAGGGTCTGCTAACCTAACATGCAGCACGATGTCTGGGGAATGCCAGTGTCGGGAGAATATCGAGGGACGTATCTGCAGCAAGTAAGTGACCAGAACTAACTTACCTGGCAGGGGCTCGATCTCCTAGGATGAGGCTATCCCATTGCACTTCAGATTTGCTAACAATGTCCCCAAACGTGGGATACTCATTGAAACATAGCAACATAGAAACATAGAAAATAGGTGCAGGAGTAGGCCATTCGGCCCTTCGAGCCAGCACTGCCATTCAATGTGATCATGGCTGATCATCCACAATCAGTACCCCATTCCAGCCTTCTCCCCACATCCCTTGATTCCTCTAGCCCTAAAAGTTCTATCTAACTCTCTTTTCAATGCAACCAGTGAATCGACCTCCTTCTGAGGCCTTCTGAGGCAGAGCATTCCACAAATTCACAACTCTCTGGTGAAAACATTTTTTCTCATCTCAGTTCTAAATGGCTTACTCCTTATTCTTAATCTGTGGACCTTAGTTCTAGAGTCCCCCAACATCGGTAACATGTTTCCTGCATCTAGCGTATCCAATCCCTTAATAATTTTATATGTTTCTATAAGATCCCCACTCATCCTTCTAAATTCCAGTGAATACAAGCCCAGTCATTCCATTCTTTCATCATATGACAGTCCCGCCATCCCGGGAATTAACCTGGTGAACCGACGCTGCACTCCCTCAATAGGAAGAATATCCTTCCTCAAATTAGGAGACCAAAACTGCACACAATACTCCAGGTGTGGTCTCACTACAGTACAACTACAGAAGGACCTATTTGCTCCTATCCTCAAGTCCTCTTGTTATGAAGGCCAACATGCCATTCACTTTCTTCACTGCCTGCTGTACCCGCTGCTTACTTTCAGTGACTGATGAACAAGGATACCCAGGTCTTGTTGCACTTCCCCTTTTCCTAATCTGACACCATTCAGATAATAATCTGCCTTCTTGTTCTTGCCACCAAAGTGGATAACCTCACATTTATCCACATTATACTGCATCTGCCATGCATCAACCTATCCGTCACCCTGTATCCTCATAGCATCTTCTTCATAGTTCACACTGCCACACAGCTTTGTGTCATCTGCAAATTTGCCAAATGTTACTTTTAATTCCTTCATCTAAATCATGAATACATATTGTAAGTAGTTGCGGACCCAGCACCGAGCCTTGCGGCACACCACTAGTCACTACCTGCCTTTCTGAAAGAGACCCATTAATTCCTACTCTTTGTTTCCTGTCTGCCAACCAATTTTCAATCCATGTCAGTACCCTCCCCTCATGTGCTCTAATTTTGCCCTCTAATCTCCTGTGTGGGACCTTATCAAAGGCTTTCCGAAAGTCTAGATACACTAAATCCACTGGCTCTCCCTTATCCATTTTACTTGTTACATCCTGAAAAATTTCCTGAAGATCAGAACCAAAGTAGCTGTTCAACTCGTCTGCCATTTCCTTGTTCCCCATAATAAATTCACCTGTTTATATCTTCAAGGGACCCACATTTGCCTTAACTAATCTTTTCCTCTTCACATACCTAAAGTAGCTTTTATTATCCTCCTTTATATTCTTGGCTAGCTTACCTTCGTACTTCATCTTTTCTCCCCATATTGCCGTTTTAGTTATTGTCCTTGACTTTCCTTGTTAGCCATGGTCACCTCCTACTCCCCCTTAGAATCTTTTTTCCTCTTTGGAATGAAATGATCCTGCATCTTCTGAATTATTCCCAGAAATTCCTGCTGTTCCACCGTCATCTGTGCTAGGGTCCCTTTCCAGTCAACTTTGGCCAGCTCCTCCCTCATGCCTCCATATTCCCCTTTGTTCAACTGACACTTCTGATTTTACCTTCTTCTTCTCAAATTGCAGACCTGATGGTCCTTTATCTTGAGTTCTCTTATCAAATCCGGTTCATTACACAACACTAAATCCAGAATTGCCGTCTCCCTGGTAGGCTCCAGTATAAGGTGCTCTAAGAATCCAACTTGGAGGCACTCTACAAACTTCCTTTCTTGGGGTCCAGTACCAACCTGATTTTCCCAGTCTACCTGCATATTGAAATCTCCCATAACCACCATAGCATTACCTTTGTTACATGCCAATTTTAACTCCTGATGCGACTTGCACCCTCCATCCAGGTGACTGTTTGGGGGCCTGTAGATAACTCCCATTAGGGTCTTTTTACCCTTACAATTTCACGGTTCTATCCATAATGACTCTACATCTACTCGACTGTAACATTTGTGGTAGTGGAGACTGCGTTCACGTTATGGGCAGCACAGTGGCGCAGCGGTAGAGATGCTGTCTTACAGTGCCAGAAACCCAGGTTGGATCCTGAGTACAGGTGCTCTCTGTCCGGAGTTTGCATGTTCTCCCTGTGACTGCGTGGGTATTCTCCGGTTGCTCCGGTTTCCTCCCACATTCCAAAGATGCACAGGTTTGTAGGTTAATTGGCTTTGGTAAAAACTGTAAATTGCCCCTAGTGTGTAGTATGTGCTAGTGTAATTTGGATCGCTGGTCGGTGCGGACTTGGTGGGTCGATGGGCCTGTTTCTGGCATTTATATCTCTAATTTATTAAATTCATAGGAGCAAAAATAGGCCATTTGGCCCATAAAGTTTGCTCTGCAATTCAATCATGGCTGATCTATCTTTCCCTTTCAATTCCATTCTTCCGCCTTTTCCCCATAACCCCTAATCAAGAATCTATCAATCTCCGCCTTAAAAATATCCATTGATTTGGTCAATGGATTAACTCCATTGATTCTCATTTAAATTGACTCCAATTCAAATTGACTCTTTTCTCTAAAAAAACCCCACTCTCCTTCCTAATTCATGAGAGGCCTGTGGATGTGGCTGAGTTGTGTCTGGGCTATGTCCATGACTCTCTGCAGTTTGGTCTCTGTGTGACATTGATTCGGTCATTCTAAGTACATTAGTCTTTACAGAACTAGAAGCAATTGCAAGGGGATGGTGGGAAACACTGGATAGGTTATGGTTCAGCAGACAACCGCACTGTCTCAAGGATATTCTGTGTTTGAACCAACGGCAACATTGACTAAACCAAACTAACACTAACCTGAACTTGTGTTTGAAGGCCGCGGAGCCAGCACTATTTTCCAGACCTTCACCATCTGAAGTATGAGGTGGAAGATGGCTCCACGCCCAACGGAAGACCCGTCCGCTTTGGCTTTGACCCGCAGGAGTTTGTTAACTTCAGCTGGCGAGGTTACGCCCAGTTATCGACGGTGCAGGTAGGTCCTCGGCGGTCCCTGTGAGCTGGGTCTGACAGCGGGAGGGTTGATGAAGGGAGCCCAGGGTGCAGGCTGTTTAAAGCCCCAGCATGGGACCTCGCTGACGTCTTTCTCCCAAGGCTAGTAGTGGACTAAACCTTGCAACACAGTACAGCAGAACACCGCTGGACGGCAGGAAACACGGCGGCACAGTGGTAGAGTTGCTGCCTCATAGTGCCAGAGACCCGGGTTCGATCCTGCCTATGGGTGCTGTCTGTACGGAGTTTGTACATTTTCCCTGTAACCTGCCTGGGTTTTCTCTGGGTGCTCTGGTTTCCTCCCACACCCCATAGACGTGCAGGTTTGTAGGTTAATTGGTTTCGGTAAACATTGTAAATTGTCCCTAGTGTGTCGGATAATTTTAGTGTGGGCTGAAGGGCCTGTTTCCTTGCAGTATATCAAAACTAAACTAAACTAAACACAGGAACAGGCCATTCGGCCCACTATGTCAGTGCCATGTCTGCACCAAGGTAAACTAATCGCATCGGCCTGCACGTGAGCCATATCCCTCCATTCCCTGCATATCCATGTGCCTATCTAAATGCCTCTGAAATGCCACTATCGTATCTGCCTCCACCACCATCACTGGCAGCATGTTCCAGGCATCCACCACTCTCTGTGCAAAAAAGAATTGCCCCGCATATGTCCTTACCCCCTCTCACTTTAAAACTATTTTTTGACATTTTCAACCAAAGAATAAGTTCTGTCTTTTTACCTTATCTATGCCTCTAATAATTTAATTTAATTCAATCAGGTCTCCCCTCACCTAGGACATTCTATAGGTTTAGAGGACTATGGGGAAGTATGGGCGAATGGGATTAGCTTAGATGGGGCACCTTGGTCCTCGTGGACCAAAGAGACTGTTTCCGTGCTGTATGACTCTATGACTATCTGCCCTTGATTCGACAGTTGTTTCTGAATGAAAGCTGCACATTTTCACCCTCTTTCTTCGTAAAAGTGCTTCTGGGCTTCACCCTCGGACGCGGGTTTTCATCTGTGGACTGTCCCAGACCCAATCCTCCACCAATGTGAATGATCTCTGCGTGTCTGTCTATCTCTCTGTCTTTATATCTTGGTCTCAGTCAAAGTGCTGGAGTAACTAAGCGGGTCAGACAGCATCTCTGGAGATCATGGATAGGTGACGTTTCGGGTCGAGACGGCCCTTTTGTGTATTAACCAGTATCTGCAGTTCTTTGTTTCATTCTCCCTCTCCTCTCCCTCTCCCTCTCCCTCTCCCTCTCCCTCTCCCTCTCCCTCTCCCTCTCCCTCTCCATCTCCCTCTCCCTCTCCCTCTCCCTCTCCCTCTCCCACTCCCTCTCCCCCACCCCCTCCCTCTCTCTCCTCCCTCTCCCCCTCCCCCTCCCCCTCCCCCCTCCCCCTCCCTCCCTCCCCCTCCCCCCCCCCCCTCTCTCTCTCTCTCTCTCTCTCCCTCCCTTCCATTGGTAAACTAAATTCCAGGGAATATCGGCCTAGTTGGTGAATTCCTGGTTCATGTGACCTCTCCACACATGTGACCTCCGCACACCCTTGGAATCCTGTTATTAATTCACTGTATTAACAGAGCGCCTGCTCTGGGACCACATGTGCTCCCTCAGGCATGAGGCCCAGAGGTGTTCACTGGTGGTGGATACACCAGGGACTTGATGTTACCGTCTAGCACCTCCTTAAAACACAACATGGCACTGACCTCTCTGACTATTCCCACTGCCCCCTTGATCTCTGCACCTGTACTACTTTGAGCTCTTCCCCATTTGGAAAGCGCCCAGTTTGATGCATTTCTTATGTCCGCAATTAATTACCTCACATTTGCTTCCCCGTGAAAGCCCTTCTGCCACAATTGTTCATTTTGTTGATCACGTCATATTTCTCTGTAGCCCATGGCTTCCAGCTATAAAGGCCTAGAAGGTCATCGTATCATTGCCAAACCTGGAAATCTGATTTTAAACAGAAATTGCATGTAAAATTCTAAATGATAGAAGGCACAGCTGGTAGAACCACTGCCTCACAGCAACAGAGAACCGGTTTTGATCTTGATCTCTGATGCTGTCTGTGTGGAGTTTTGCACGTTCTCCCTGTGACCGTATGGGTTTCCTCCGGGTGCTCCGGTTACCTCCCATGTCTCATAGACATGGGGGTTTTCTAGGTTAATTGGCCCTCTGTAAATTGCCCCGAGTGTTTAGGCAGTGGATGAGAAAGTGGGATAACATAAAACTAATGTGAACGGGTGATCAATGGTCTTGCAGCTGTCCTTGAACCTGGAGGTCATGGTTCTCAGGCTCCTGTACCGTCTTCCTGATGGTAGAAGCGAGATGAGAGCCTGGCCACAAATGGTGTGCATCCCCTTTGATGATGCTTACTATCTTTTTGAGGCAGCTTCTCCTGTAGATCCCTTCAATGGCGGGGAGGTCAGTGGCCGCGATGGACCGGGCAGTGTCCACCACTCTGCAGCCTCCTTTATTCCTGGGCGTTCGAGTTGCCGAACCAGGCTGTGATGCAACCAGTCAGTGTGCGCTTTACTGTACACAAGTAGAAGCAGGTGTATCTGCAAATTTACATCTTTGGGTCTGAAGTGCATTTGTGTATATCTAGTATTTTTCACCTCTCTCTGCTGCTACTGTGGGCCGGGGTGGGGTGCATTGTTTGCGCTGTGGGGTGTGAGTGCTGCCTCTGAGGCTGATGTCAGGATTTTCCCTTATGCTGCTTTGACTACTTTTCTTTTCCCAGCCAGAGGTGGTCATGTCTATCTCTGTGACCTCACCCAATCTGTTCCACATAGTCTTCCGTTACAAGCACCGCGCCCCAAAGCCTATTAGAGGAAGGATCTCAGTCACTGAGGAAGTAACTGTTGGGTCTTGCTGTAACTGTAAGTGGTTACTCTTCTGCGTCTGACTTCCCCACTCACACTTTGCACCTAACCCACTGAGCCTTTCCCTGACATTCCCACACAAGGTCACTCCCCACAGGGGACACTGTGTATGGTGCATGAGCTCCCAGGCACAGCCGCTAACTCTGTCCCCCTCTCCCACCAGTCACGTGTCCATTAACTTCACTCTTGCAGAGTAACGTGAGGGTAATGGTGCATGCGCCGAACCGCAACCTCAACGCGTTCCGCCTCACCCTGCGATATATTAACCCCGGGTTCACCACCGTCTCTGGTCGGCTGACAATTTACCGAGTCCAGCAAGGCACAGGTAAGCCACAGAGGGTTCTAATCTCACCTGCTCCTGGTTCCATTGCCACTCATGGTAAGTAATTAAGGAACATTTTTTCCTTGCATCTCCTGAGTTTCGTCTAAACGTTTGAATGCAGTGTGTGCATGGGCAACTGGCAGAGCGTAGATATTGGCACAGGTTTACTATTGTCACATGTATTTAGAAGCAGTGATAAAGCTTTATTTGCTATCCAATTAAAGTAGATCTGAATCTACTTGAGTACAATTAAGCTGGTAGTGCAACGGGTAGTGCAAAGGGAAAAATACCAGAGTGAAATATATAGTTTACATACGGCTACATAGTGCTACAGTTACAATGTAGCTTATGGGAGGACCATTCAGTTAACTGATAACAGCGGGGAAGAAGTTGTTCCTGAATCCGATGGTTCATGCTTTTAAGTTTTAGTTTCTTCTGCCCGACGGGAAAAGGGAGAAGAGGGAATGACCAGGGTGTGAGTGGTCCTTGATTATGTTGGCTGCTTTCCAGAGGTAGGGTGAAGTGTAGATAGAATCAATGGTGGGGAGTCTGGCCTGTGTGATGGACTGGGCTACATCTGTAACCCATGACCACAATTTATTGTGGTCTTGGCCAGAGTTGGTCCCAACCCAAGCGGTGATGCATCCCAATAGGATATTTTTCTATGGGAGCATAGAGTCATGGAGCCATTCCACATCAATGGTCTGAACTCCTGAATACAAGTCCATGATATTCCCCGACCGTATTTACAAGTGATTCTTACAGTTTATGGCTCTGAAAATGTAACGCTTCTTTGCATGAGGTTTGTGTGAGTTTTTTTAATGATGTGCCAAACTTCCCCACAATCCTAAAAAACTAATGTACGTATGGATTGTAATCCTCTTGGGTAAGTGTTTCAAAATAATAGGAATTTGTTTTTATTTTTGGAGATATTGGTGAGATTTCTTTTCAGTTCCTGACCTTAACTTCACCCATTCGACAGGGTTAGGAGTACTAGTTAAGTGCTGCCAAACACAAGAGACGGCAGATGCTGGAATCTTGAGCAAAAAATAAAGTGCCGGAAGAACTCAGTTGTAGTAGGTGTAAATGTGGGAAGAAAAACAGAGCTAACAGAATTCAGCACGGAAACAGGTCCTTTAGACCAACCCGTCCATGCCAACCAAGATACCCATCTAAGCTAGTCCCGTTTGCATCACGTTTGGCCCATTTCCCTCTTAGGGCGGCACAGCTGGTAGAGCTGATAGAACTGTTGCCTTACAGCATCAGAGACCTGGGTTCAATTCTGACAATGGGTGGTGTCTGTGTGGAGTTAGAACATTCTTCCTGTGACCGCATGGGTTTTCTCCGGGTGCTCCAGTTTCCTCCCACATCCCAAAGATGTGTGGGTTTGTAGGTTAATTGGCTTCTGTAAGTTGCCCGTCCTGTGTAGGATGCAAAAGTGGGATGACATAGAACTAGTACGAGCAGGTAATTGATGGTCGGTGGGCCAAAGGGCCTGTTTCCATGCACTATGGTTTCTATAGAACTAATGTGGAAACAGGAATTTTCAGACTGGTTTATAAAATAAGTCACTCGGGGCTAGAATTATTTAGTGGGTCAGGCAGCAGCTCTGGAGAACATGGATAGGTGACGTTTCAGGTCTGAAACCTTCTTTAGACTCAACCAGTGTGAACGGGTGATCGGTGGACTTGATGGGCAGAACGGCTGTCACATGTACCGAGGTACATGTTGTCACATGTACTGAGATACAGCTAAAAGCTTTTGTTGCGTGCTAACCAGTCAGTGGAAAGACAATACATGATTACAATCAAGCCGTTCCACAGTGTACAGATACATGATAAAGGGAATAATGTTTATGCAAGACAAAGTCAGGTAAAGTCCGATTAAAGATAGCTTGAGGGATTCCTCAGATATGGGATGTGGAGAGGGTGTTTGCACTAGTGGGAGAGTCTTGGACTAGTCATAGCCTCAGAATTAACGACTGTTCTTTTAGGAG
This sequence comes from Amblyraja radiata, assembly GCF_010909765.2. Lineage (NCBI taxonomy): Eukaryota > Metazoa > Chordata > Chondrichthyes > Rajiformes > Rajidae > Amblyraja > Amblyraja radiata. Next base: position 57,981,229 of record NC_045959.1, on the reverse strand, counting down.
AAATTTATTTAGTCAGATGGTGGTGAATCTGTGGAATTCTTTGCCACAGAAGGCTGTGGAGGCAACGTCAGTGGATATTTTTAAGGCAGAAATAGATAGATTCTTGATTAGTACAGGTGTTAGAGGTTATGGGGAGAAGGCAGGAGAATGGGGTTCGGAGGGAGAGATAGATCAGCCATGATTGAATGGCAGAGTAGACTTGACGGGCCGAATGGCCTAATTCCACTACTATTCCTTAGAACCTTATGACCTCCAATGAGGTAGATGGTAGCTTTCAATCAATCAAATTAAATCTCAGTCTTTCACGTGCTGCAGTGTTTACTCATGCTTTGGTCTCTTCCTTCGCAGTGTCTCCACAGACAAAGGAGATCACCTTCGCTCGCAGTAGGGAACCATCCTTCGTTACTGTCTCAAGGAACAACTATGGTGATCCCTTTGTGCTCTCACCTGGAACCTGGACGGTCAGCATTGAGGCGGAGGGTGTTCTCTTGGTGAGGATCAGCCTTGGGAACGATGCATTACGTTATTATATTTTACTGATTTTATAATTCAGGCAGTTCTTTGGTCAGGTTTAGGTTTATTGTTGTCACGTGTACTGAGGTACAATGAAAAGCTATGTTTTGCAAGTTCTCCCTGTGACCGCTTCGCCAAACACTTGCGCTCGGTCCGCCAAGGCCTACTGGATTTCCCCGGTTGCTAACTCCCCTTCCCATTCTCATACTGCCCTTTCTGTCCTGGTCGTCCTTTATTGTCAGAGTAAGGCCACACATTCCTCAAATTCCACTTGGCTAGCTTACATCCCAACAATATGAACAGTGAATTCTCCAATTCAAATACTACTCCCTCTCTTGGCCTTCACCCCATCATGGTCGCACCCATTTCTCCCACAATCTCACCGCTCTTCCCCACACACTGCCCTGCCCCCTTTCACTCATATCCCTCCCTATGCTTCACATGTCATTCCTCTTCGCTCGGTATCTGACACCCTTTTGAGTCCTTTTCACCTCTATCCTGTGTCACTTTTTCCACCACCTCCCTCACTGTAGCCACCCCTCAATTACTGGGCTTTGTCCCAGCCCCCACTATCTTCAGCTTTCTGACTCTCCTCCATCAGTCTGAAGAAGGGTCCCGGCCCGAATCATCACCTGTCCAATCCTGTCACAGATGCTGTCTGAGATTTCAAGGGTCACGAATGTTTTAGTGTTATTTGTCCCGAAATGGAACAATGAAATACTCATTGCCGTTTTTGTGTTTTGCTCTGTTTTCCATCCCATTACCTAACCCTTCAATGTCTCTTTAATTCTACCCTCCAGGATTACCTGGTGCTGCTGCCCAGTGAATATTACGAGGCTCCAATCCTTCAGTTTCAAGTCACTGAGCCCTGCATGTACTACGCTGACCCACAGCAACAGGGCCAAAAGTAAGCAAACCGCACAGAGCAAGGGTCAGGAGTGTTTACTTGTTTAAACTTTAGAGAAACAGCATGAAATCAGGCTCTTCAGCACACCGCGCCGCGCCGACCAGCGATCACCCCGTACACTAGCATAATCCTACACTCTAGGAACAAGTTACAAATTTATCATAGCCAATTAACCTACAAACTTGCATGAAGTGTGGGAGGAAATTGGAGCACCCGGAGAAAACCCACATGGTCACAGGGAGAACATACAAACTGCGCACAGACAACACCCGTAGTCAGGATTGAACCTGGGTCTCTGGCGCTGTGAGGCAGCAACTCTACCGCTGTGTCAATGTGCCGCCCATTGTTCGATGCAGAGGGAACAAAACAATGAAACCCCTATAGAACATAGAACAGTACAGCACAGGAACAGTGCCCACAATGTCCATGCCGAATTCAGATTCAGAAAACTTTATTGTCTGTCGCAACAGAAAATCTTCTTTGGCGCGGCTCCACATACAAACATACGGGAGCAACGCGCCGCGAGTCGCTCACAGAGTAGCGCCCCGCCCCTTGGGTTGTCAGCAGCGATACAATAATAAAGAACACACAAAATGTAACACAAACATCCACCACAGCATTCATCACTGTGGTGGAAGGCACAAAAATTTGGCCAGTCCTCCTCCATTTCCCCCCCGTGGACCAGACCCGAGTCCAGAGTCAGTCCAGGATCGGCTCTTCCTCACCGGAGACCGCGGCTTTAAGTTGTTGTAGGCCGCAGGCCGGCGGTCAAGATTTAAAGTCCCCGCCACAGCCAGAAGCACCGTAGACTGCAGGGCCGGCGGTCGAAGCTCCCCTCCAGGGGTGATGGTAAGTCCATGCCGGACCCGCGGTAGAAGTTGGTCGCGGGCCAGCAGTGATGGCTTCTTCTTCCCCCGGGTCCCCCACGAGGGATCCCGGGCTGTAGACGCCACACCAGCTGGAGCTCTGCAGACCGCGGCTTCAGGCTGCGACTTCAGGCTGCCGGCTGCCCCGGGCCAGCGAAACGGAGCGCTCCCCTCCAGCGAGCCCCAGCGAGGGTTCACCCGCTCCACACCGTGAGTCCACGCTGCGCCCGCCGCTGAAGCCCCGGGCACGTCTCCGGGAAAGGCCGCGCCGATCCTTGATGTTAGGCCACGGGGGAGGCGACCTGGAAAAAGTCGCCTCTCCATGGAGGAGGCGACCGAAGCGGTTTCCCCCTTACCCCCCCACACCACCCCCTACACAGGACACACCGAGAAACACAAAATACATACTCTAAAACACACTAAAAAATAAGAAAAAGTTGAAAAAAAAACTGAATATCATGCCAATTTAAACTAATCTGAAGAAGGGTCCTGCGCAAAACATCACCTATTCATCATATTCTCCAGAGATTTGCCTGACTCACTGAGTTACTCCAGCATTTTGTGTTTTTTTGCTTAAACTAATCTCTCTGCCTTGTGCATGATCCATATTCCTCCATTCCCTGCATAACCATGTGCCGATCTAAAAGCCTCTTAAATGCCACGATCGTGTCTGTCTCCACCACCACCCATAGCAGTACTTTCTGGGCACTCTGCGTAAAATAAACTTGCCGCGCACATCTCCTTTACATTTTGGCCCCCCTCACCTTAAATCCATGTCCTCTAATGTTGGACATTTCCACCCTGGGGAAAAGATTCTGACCGAATACCCTGTTTATGCCTCTCATAATCTTAAATACTTCTACAGTTCTTCCCTCAACCTCTGACGTTCCAGAGAAAACAATCTAAGTCTGTTCAACCTCTCCCTGTAGCTGAAACCCTCTACTCCAGGCAGCATTCCGGGAAGCCTCCTCTGCACCCTCTCCAAAGCCTCCACATCCGCCCTGTGATGGGGTGGCCACAACTGCACACAATGCTTGCACTTTCTAAAATCTTTGGCCCATATCCTTCCAAACCTATCCCATCTATGTACCTGTCCAAATGTTTCTCAAACGTTGCGATAGTACCTGCGAGTGTTGCTGCAACACTATATTCCGCACTCTATAAAAAAAGTTTTGCCTTGTGAATTAAGGGCAGGAGTGTGCTGAGAAGGGTGTCGTGAGAGTTTGCAGCTGACTTCAGGCCGCTTGTCTTACTTGTGTTTCTTGACTCATTTCTGTTCCGCAGCTGCTTGTTGTATAAATACCTGCCCCTGGGCAACTTCCCGAGTGCTGGAGCCAGCGATGGTCACTACACTGTGGACGGCAAACTCCAGCCTGTCGACCAGCTGCTGACATCTGCCCGGGCAAACATGGCCGTCCTCACAGGCAGACAGGTGCGAAAAAATACCGATCAAACTTCTCTTTCTGTCAAATCAGAATAAAAGGGCATGTAGTTTAGTATTGAAGATAGGCACAAATGCTGGATTAACTCAGTGGGTCAGGCAGCATCTCTTTAGTAAAGGATTAGGTGACGTTTCGGGTCTGAACCCTTCTTCAGACTGCTAGTTTAGTTTAGTGCGGTTAGTTAATTGTCACGTGTACCGAGGTACAATGAAAAGCTTTTTTGTTGCATGCTATCCAGTCAGTGAAATGAAAATGCATGATTACACAGTATACAGATATAGGATAATGGGACTAATGTATAGTGCTATAGAAAGTCCAATAAAGTCCAATTAAAGATAGTCTGAGGGTCTCCAATTAGATAATTGTGAGGTCAGGACCACTCTCTAGTTGGTGATAGAATGGTTCAGTTGCTGGGAAGAAAGTATCCCTGAATCTGCAGGTATGCGTTTCACCCTTCTGTACCTCTTGTCTGATGGGAGAGGGGTGAAGAGGGAGTGACCGGGGCGAGACTGGTCTGTGATTACCCTGTGATTACCCTCTGGACTGACCTTCAGAATGTAGATGAGGTGGAATTTCTTTAGCCAGAGGGCGGTGAATTTGTGGAGTTAATTGCCAGAAACGGCAGTGGAAGCCAAGTCATTGGGTATTTTTAAAGCGGAAATGTACAGAATTGTGATTAGTAAGGGTGTCAAAGGTTACAGGGAAAAGGCTGGAGAATGTGTTTGAGAGGAAAAGATAGATCAGCCATGCGGAGTGGACTTAATGCGTCGAATGGCTAATTCTGTTCCTATGACATGAATTTATGCTCCAGTTTCCGCCCACATCCCAATGATGTACAGGTTTGTAGGTTAATCGGCCTCTGTAAATTGTCCCCAGCATGTAGAGTGTGGATGAGAAAGTGGGATAAGTTAGAACTACCATGCACAGGTGATTGATGGTCGGTGTAAACTTGGTGGGCCGAAGGAATTGTTTCCATGCTTTATCTTTCAATCAATCAATCAAAAAATCAAAGCGTAAGTACAAAATCATAATTGTAATAGATAAAGAAACAAGTCCAGGGCAGTGCAAGAGGTGGTCCGTGGTGTTCCGTTGTTGAGGTAGGATTAGGGTTGTGCGGGTCGGTTCAAGAACCTGATGGTTGTAGGAAAGTAGCTGTTCCTGAACCTGGTGGTGTGGGACGTCAGCCTTCTGTACCTCCTGCCCATTGGTAACAGTGAGAAGAGGGCACGGCCCAGATGGTGGTGATCCTTGATGCCACCTTTTTGAGGCAGTGCCGGGTGTAGGTGTTTTTGATGGTGGGGAGGGAGGTGCCTGTGATGCACCGTGCTGAGTCCACCAACCTCTGTGTTTAAAGGCAGGTTTTTTTACACAGAGGATGGTTGGTGCTTGGAATGTGCTGCCAGGATGGTGGTGGACGCAGATACGGTAGTGACATTCAGTCCTGGTTGACTGGGAAGACTAATGACAACTGGGACAATAATTAACCTAAATCTAAAAAGCCAGAGTGCAGAATATAATGTTGCCCTGTTATGGTATTCCAGTTCCAGAGAAAGTGCAATAAAAAAGTGCAAGGGTCGCAGTGAAGTGGGTTGGAAGATCGGAACAACAACCTAGCTTATGGGAGGATCGTTCAGTTAGCTGATAACAGCGGTGAAGAAGCTGTTCCTGAATCTGGTGGTGCATGCTTTCAAGCTTTAGTTACTTCTGCCTGATGGGAGAGGGGAGAATGAATGAACAAGTTTATTGGCCAAGTATTCACATACAAGGAATTTGCCTTGGTGCAAAAAGGGAATGACCGGGCTGTGAGTGATCTTTCATTTTGTTGGCTACTTTCCTGAGGCAGCGTGGTGTAGATGGAGTCGATGGTGGGGAGTCTGGTCTGTGTGATGGACTGGGCTACATCCACAACTATGCAATTTATTGCTGTCTTGGGCAGAGCTGTTGCCAAACCAAGCTGTGATACAACCCGTTAGGATTCTTTCTACGGCCAAGATGGAGTTTGTGGCTCCGTCATGGTGGATATTCAAGACTAAGATCAATAGATGTTGAGATATTAAGGGAATCAAGGGATATGTGGTTAGTGCAGAAAAATAGCCCTGAAATATTAGGCACAGACCTGACTCCCCACCGTCGACTCCTTCTATACTTCACGCTGCCTTGGGAAAGCAGCCAACATAATCAAAGACCACTGTAACACGATATTCTGTACTCTGTACAAGGAACTGCAGATGCTGGAATATTGATTAAAACAAAGTGCTGGAGGAACTCAGTAGGATAGGCAACGTCTGTGGAGGGAATGGACAGATGACGTTTCGGGTCAAGACCTTTCATCATACTGGTCAAAAATCGTGTCTGTTCTACATTGATCTTATTAAATGGTAGATACATAGATACATAGACAAAAGGTGTAGGTGTAGGCCATTCAGCCCTTTGAGCCAGCACCGCCATTCAATGTGATCATGTCTGACCATTCACAATCAGTACCCCATTCCTACCTTCTCCCCATACCCCTTGATTTTGCTAGCCCTAAGAGCTCTATCTAACTCTCTTCTGAATGCATCCAGTGAATTGGCCTCCACTGCCTTCTGAGGCAGAGAATTCCACAAATTCACAACTCTCTGTGTGAGAACGTTTTTCCTCACCTCAGTTCTAAATGGCCTACCCGTTATTCTTAAACTGTGGCCCCGGTTCTGGACTCCAGCAACATCGGGAACATGTTTCCTGCATCTAGCGTGTCCAATCCCTTAATAATTTTATATGTTTCTATAATAAGCCCTCTCATCCTTCTAAATTCTAGTGAATATAAGTCCATTCCCCATCGTCGACACTATGTACGCTTCATGCTGCCTCGGGACGGCAACCAATATAATCAAGACCACTCTCAGCCCTGCGTTCATTCTTCTCCCCTCTCCATTGGTAGAAGGAATAAAGGTGTAGACTCTTAATGATGAGAGGATTCAGAAATCGGAAATGCAAAAGGGACTTGCGAGTGCTGATTTAGGATTCTCAATCAGTTAATTTGCAGATTGCAAATATACAAGGTTAATTCCCAGGATGGCGGGACTGTCATATGCTGAGAGAATGGAGCGGCTGGGCTTGTATACTCTGGAATTTAGAAGGATCAGAGCGGATCTTATGGAAACATATAAAATTATTAAGGGTTTGGACACGCTAGAGGCAGGAAACGTGTTCCCGATGTTGGGGGAGTCCAGAACCAGGGGCCACAGTTTAAGAATAAGGGATAAGCCATTTAGAACGGAGATGAGGAAACACTTTTTCACACAGAGATTTGTGAGTCTGTGGAATTTTCTGCCTCAGAGGGCGGTGGAGGCCGGTTCTCTGGATGCTTTCAAGAGAGAGCTAGATAGGGCTCTTAAAGATTGCGGAGTCAGGGGATATGGGGAGAAGGCAGGAACGGGGTACTGATTGGGGATGATCAGCCATGATCATATTGAATGGTGGTGCTGGCTCGAAGGGCCGAATGGCCTACTCCTGCACCTATTGTCTATTGAGTCAGTGGTTATGAACGCAAATACAATGTTAGCATTCATTTTGAGGGGACTAGAATATAAAAGCAAGGATGTAATGTTGTGGCTTTATAAGGTGCTGGTGAGGCCATATTTGTAATGTTGTGAGCAGTTTTGGGCCTCATATCTGAGGAAGGCTGTGCTAGTTTTGGAGAGGGTCCAGAGGAGGTTTACGAGAATGATCCTGGGGATGATTGCATTTATGTATGAGAAGCATTTGATGGCTCTGGGCCTGTACACGCTGGAGTTTGGAAGGGTGAGGGAGGATCTCATTGAAACATCCCAGATAATGAAAGGCCATCAAAGAATGGATATTTCTACTAATGGGGGAGTCTGGAACAAGAGGGCGCACTGTCAGAATAAAAGGACGTACCTTTGGAAAGAAGATGAGGAATTTCTTTAGCCAGAGGATGATGAATCTGTTGAATTAATTGTCACAGAAGGCTGTGGAGGCCGTCATTTGGTATTTTTAAAGTGGAGATTGACAGGTTCTTGATTAGTAAGGGCTACAAAGGTTACAGGAAGAAGGCAGAAGAATGGGTTGTGAGGGAAAAATAGATCATCCGTGATTGAATGGTGGAGCAGACTCGATGGGCTGAATGGCCTAATTATGCTCCTATGTCTTATGGTCTTCTGTCAGGCAGCAGGCACAAAAGCTTGAAAGTGCGTAGCACCAGGTTCAGGAACAGTTTCTTCCCTGCTGTTATCAGACTCTTGAATGGTACTCTATTAAGCTAGGGTGTAGTCCTGATCTACCAACGTACCTCCTTGCAGCTCTTGGACATTTTCTCTGTAACTGTAATGCTATAACACAGTAACACCATATTCTTCAATCTGGTTTTGTTCTCTTTGCACTCCCTCCATCCTCAAGTCCCCCATTTCCTTTTTATTTCCCCTCTTCCCAGTCCCCTTTCACCCATATCCTTCCCACTGGCTTTACATTTCACTCCCCCCTTCTCTCCTTATTTGACACCTTTTTGTCTCCTGTTCACCCCCAGCCTTTATCACCCATCTGCTAATCAACCCCCTCACCTGTATCCACCTATCACGTGTAGAAAGGAACTGCAGATGCTGCTTTATACTGAAGATAGACTCAAAGTCTTGGAGTTCCTCAGCAGGTCAGGGCGGTATCCACTTATCACTTTCCAGTCCTTGTCCCTCCCCACCTTTCTTTTCCTGATTTCTGCACCCTCTATAATCACTCTGAAGAAGGGTCCCACTCTGAAACATCACCTGTCTATGTCCTCCGCAGATGCTGCCTGACCCGCTTGAGTTACTCCGGCACTTTGTGTTTTGCTCAGGATTCCAGTGTCTGCAGTTCCTTGTATCTCTGCAGTGCTCTGATTTTCACGCCACTTCTCGTGTCCCCAGGTTCAGGTGCGTTTTTCCATCCGCCTCCCCCAGCTGGACCAGTATGTTCCTGTCATCGAGTACGCCAACCAGGGTGAGCAAGTGCACTCCCTCAAGATGGCTTTGCAGAGTGCACAGGGAACAGTCGCTGGTGGGAAGTTTAATCTGTACGGCTGCAAATACAGGTATGGCACAGCGCAATGATCCCGACATCCACTGGTTTAACAAATGTGCAAAGCCTTCCCTAGGCAGAACCCATCGGCATTGTAATCTCATTGGGGGGGGGGATTAGACAGTGTGAATGCACAAAGTCTTTTTGCCCAGAGTAGGGGAATCACGAACCAGCGGGCGCAGTTTTAATGTTAGAGGGAAAAGATTTAATAGGAACTTGAGGATGCGGCCTGCAGCGGCACGGAGCGGTGGAGCAGCAGTGGAGGCCATCGACAACATTGCTTGACCAGGCCGAACCCTGCAACTCTGACCCAGTGTTGTTGCCAGGACAACAGGCCTTTATGGCCATGTTGAGACGAACATTTTTAACAATTCCGAACTTGAAAGGAACAATATGGTGGCAGAAACTTGGTGACACTTGGCTTGTGTAATCTACTTTTAAGTATAATTGTCCCTACATATAGTCTGCAACAAAAAGGTATTTCACTGCTCTAGGTGCGACGTGACAATAAAGTGGCACTGAACCATTAAACCTTTTCACACAGGTAGTTGAGGCAGGTACAATGAGAACTTTTAAAATACATTCCCGCACCTCCCCCCCCTCCCTACCCCTCACAACCAGGGAGTTTCAGTTGGTCCTCTGTGTGACAGGTCTCCCTCTGTCCCCCTCTTCAGAGAGTGGTGAATCTCTGGAACTCTCTGCCACAGAATGTAGTTGAGGCCAGTTCATTGGCTATATTTAAGAGGGAGTTAGATGTGGCCCTTGTGGCTAAAGGGATCAGGGGGTATGGAGAGAAGGCAGGTACAGGATACTGAGTTGGATGATCAGCCATGATCGTATTGAATGGGGGTGCAGGCTCGAAGGGCCGAATGGCCTACTCCTGCACCTAATTTCTATGTTTCTATGTATCCATATCCGATTGATTCTCCGGCACCTTGAATTGTCTGCTGAGGGGGCACCGTTGTTCCATTCAGCCCAACTGGCCCGATCCCATCACCGACGGCTACACCACAGTCCACTCTACCAGCACTTGTCAATGGGAGCCACCAGTCTACTGGTGATGCTGGTACGCTGCCCGACTGTACATGTGAGAGGTTTCCGTGCCCCCTGCGTGTGAGAGGTATCATTGCCCTTTGTGTTCCCACAGTTTCCTGTGTCGGAGCGTGGCGATTGATCAGCACGGCCGCATCGCAACCTTTGATCTGTCCTCGAATGTGGAACTACATCTGCAGGGAACGTCAATCAGCTTCTTACTGGTACGGCCATCCTGTGTGTATCTCTTCACACTGTGTTTTTGATTTTCTGTTTTTGGATTGAATTCTGTTTTTAATTTGTGTCTCTGTGATGTCTTTATTATTTGTTATATTCCGATTATATGTTATTCCGATTAAATGTCTATTATTGTTATGTCTGTATTCTTTCTTTATGTCCTGCACGGAGAGGACGCTGGCGCTGTTTGTTCGCCGCTTCTCCGTTTGCTATTGTCTGTTACTATTGTAAAGCGACTTTGAGTCTTAGAAAAGCGCTATAAAAATAAAATTTATTATTATTATTTATTATGTGCGCGTGTGTGTGCGCGTGTGTGTTTGTGTATGTGTGGTATGCGTGTATGTGCACATGTGTACATTTCTGCTTATTTTTATGGGCCTGGGCGTGTGTGTGTGTGGGGGGGTCTTTTTGTGTGTAATTTTGGCTGTGTATGTGTGTGTGTGTGTGTGTCTGTGTGTCTATGTCTGTGTTTATGTCTATGTCTCTGTGCATTTGTCTGTGTGTATTTGTGCATGTGTGTGTGTCTGTGTCTGTATGTGTGCGTCTGAGCATAAGTTCTTGTTCATTAGTGATAGGAGCAGAATTAGACCATGTGGCCCACAGGGCCGGTGCTAGGAATTGCGGGGCCCAATTAGAAAACTGATGGCGGGGCCCCTACTCTAGAAAAGTAAAAATTTATGTATGTTTATATTTCGTGTAGTTTCGGGAATTTTAAGGCAAGCTGGTTGGTGATTGGATGCAACCCCCTTAGAGACAGCGTTTGATTGGCCGCCAAATAAATTTGTCAAATCTGTAACAAAAATCGCTGGTCGGTGCGAACTCAGTGTACTATCTGGTTGTATCTCCAAACTAATCTGGTTGTATCTCCAAACTAATCTGGTTGTATCTCCAAACTAATCTGGTTGTATCAACCAGACTATCTGGTGGTATCTCCAAACTAAACAGTATAACATGCAGGTACATTCATTTAAAATTAAATTCAGTGCTTATTTCACATGATTTCTCACTGTGTAAAGCTCAATATCTGACCAATTTCTGTTTAACACGTTTGGTCTGCCGTGAGCATTTTTCGTTGCATCTCGTTGCATCTCCCCTTTTCCTAATCGGCCACAATTCAGATAATAGTCTACTTTCCTGTTTTTGCCACCAAAGTGGATAACCTCACATTTATCCACATTATACTGCATCTCCCATGCATTTGCCCACTCACCCAGCCTATCCAAGTCACCTTGCAGCCTCCTAGTTTAGAGGGGTTTAAACGGTTTAGAGATGTTTAGAGGGCTTCAGATGGGTTCAGGTGTGTTTACAATTGTTTAGAGGGGAATAGAGGGAAATAGGGGGGCTAGAGGAGTTTTAGAGGTGTTCAGAGGGTCCCAGAGGTGGTTTAGAGACGTTATAAGCCCCCCGTGAGAAATTGTATTTCTCTGAAATTGAAGATAGACATAAAGCTGGAGTAACTCTGCAGGACAGGCAGCGCAGCGACTTTAGAGAGAAGACCCTTCTTCAGACTAAACTGAACTCTCGTTGGTGAGATTAGTTGTGATTGTCTGAAGAAAGGTCTCGACCAGAAACGCAACCCTCTCCCCAGAGCCCTTGCGCGTCCCGTTGAGCCACCTTCAACTTCAGAGCCAAACAAAAAACACAGAGTGCTGGAGGAACTCAGCGGGCCAGGCGACTGCCTCACCCGCTGGGTTTCTCCAGCATTTTTGTCTACCGCAAAACGTCAATGATTCCGGGAATGCTGAGGCGACAGTGTGAGAGAGCTAGAGAGAGACGAGATGGGGAGCGGGAGAGGGAGAGAGGGAGGGAGAGAGCAAAACACAAAGAGACACAACGTGGGTCGGTAGGTGAATGACTAACCTGCACACCAGGAAGAAGCCCCTTCTCGCGCTCCGGGGCCCTCACTCATGATGGTGAGTTTAAAGAAATTCTCAACGTGTCATCGATCTACATTACATCTACATGTAATTGTGTTTTAAACAAGTATTAATGACGCCGCGTGAATTGTATTCAAAGGAACACGACGTTATTAATACTTGTTCAAAACACAATAACATTTACTGAGGAAGGCGGATGGATGCATTGATGACATGATTGTATAACAACGAGTTAAGTACTTGCTGATAAGAAGTGCTAACAGTACTAGTTAACACATCGTTTGTGTCTGATGGCCGTGCAGCGGTTGTTATACACAAAGATCCTATAGCGGAGCTCTGCTAGAAGATCTTTGGTTATACATGTTCGTTTAAAAAAAAAATCCGGATGGCGAATTAAAAAAAACTTTAGTTAACAAAGAGAATTCGTATTTCCATACGAAGTACGGAACATTAGTGCGGGGCCCCCCTAGGCGCGGGGCCCAATTGGGAGCAATCGGTCAAATCGGCTTAAAACCGGCCCTGGTGGCCCATCAAGTCTACTCCGCCATTCAATCATGGCTAATCTATCTTTTGCTCTGAACCCCGTTCTCCTGCCTTCTCCGCATAAGCCCTGACACCCGTACTAATCAAGAATCTTATCTATTTCTGCCTTAAAAATATCCTTTGACGACCTCCACAGCCTACTGTGGCAATGAATTCCACAGATTCACCCACCCTCTGACTAAAGAAATTCCTCCTCATCTTCCTAAAGGAATGTCCTTTAATTCTGAGCCTATACCCTCTGATCCTAAACTATCCCACTGGTGGATACATCCTCTCCACATCCACTCTATCCAAGCCTTTCACTATTCGGTAAGTGTGTGTACGTGAGTGTGTGTGTGTGTCAATGTCTGTGTTTATGTCTCTGTCTCTGTGCGTCTGTTTGTGCCTCTGTGTCTCTGATGGTGAAAATCAACAGCAAAACCCTGCAGACGCTGGAAATCTGAATTAAAAACAGAGAAAGCTGGAAACACTCAGCAGGTCAGGCAGCTTCAGTTGAGAGTTAACATTTTAAGATGATGACTATCCACTAAGGGAGTGGTTCTGATGAAAATCCTTGAGGACTGCTCTCTTGAACAGGGAAAATAAATGATGGGGTGTTGTTCTTTCAAGAGAGGCTAAATAGTTTGGATCTACTGCTTGGAGTTTAGAAGTGTGAATGAGGAATTATATAAGCATATCAGAAACACTGTATGGAAACATCTGTGCAGATGTCCAGTGTACGGAAATATCTGTACATTGTCTGTACGGAGTTTGCACGTTCTCCCTGTGACCGCGTGGGTTTCCTCCCACATCACAAAGATGTGAGGGTTTGTAGGTTAATTTTCTCTTCTTCTGTAAATTGTCCCTAGTGTGTAGGTTAGAACTAGTGTGTGGATGATTGTTGGTTGGTATGGACTCAGTGGGTCCAAGTGCCTGTTTCCACACTGTATCTTTAAACTCAGCAGTGACTGGGTAGATGTGGCGATGTATCCACTGTAGTGGGAGTGTCACAAACATGGGGACATGGCTGTGAGTTATGGGAGCACTCATCTAAAACTGATGTGGATAAACATTTCTTGCTGAGTGTGGTGATGCACTGGGCAGCTTTTTTAAAAACCAACTGGGTACTGATACTTGTTTTGCTTTATTGGAGAGTCAAAAGAGCACTCGGCACAACAACCGGCTCCTCTCCCTGCCCTGTAGAACGGAGCGGTTCAGGAGATCCTTCACCCCTGCAGCCATTAGATTTTATAATTCGGACCGCTAGGCTGTAGGGGGATGCATTTTGCAATTTTTAATTTTTAATTGTTTATTATTGGTCTTTTTAAGTATTTATTGCTCTCAGGTAGTGTCCACAATGTATTCTATGTATTTTCTGTCTGCGTTCGTTTTGAATCTGTGGGTTTGTTGGTTGGGGGTCTCTGGACATCTGAATTTCCCTGAGGGGATCAATAAAGTATTTATTATTATTATTATTATTATTATTATTATTATTATTATTATTATTATTCCTGTTCATGGACAGCACCGAGTTTACTTGATACCTGCCAATGAATACTGCAATGAGCACGTGGAACCGAAGGTGCATTGTGTGGCTCTTCACGGTCCCATCACCAACCGGAGGTAAGTGCTGCACAATGGCAGAAACAGGCCCTTCAGCCCACCGTGTCCACACCGACCAGCAATCACCCCGTACACGAGCACTATCTTACACACTAGGAACATTTTACAATTTTTACAATTTTTACCAAAGCCAGTTAACCTACAAACCTGTAAGTTTTTAGAGTGCGGGAGAAAACGGGGCACCCGGGGAAAACCCAGACAGTCACAGGAAGAACGTACAAACTCCATACAGACAGCACCTGTAGTCAGGATCGAACCCGGTCTCTGTCGCTGTAATGCAGGAAAGGGCCTGTCCCACTTAGGCGATTTTTTAGGCGACTACAGACGACTAGGCTGTCGCCACATGGTCACCGGGGTGTTGCCTGTATGGTCGTGAGTAGTCTCCTGAATCACCCAAAGAGTCGTAGCATCTTTCTGGTCGCTGCTAGATTTTCAACATGTTGGAAATTTTTCGGAGACTGTCGGCGATAGTTAGTTTGACGCCAATGTGTGTAGCTTGACTTCTCCTGACATAGGTGCTGTCGTAGTTGTCGCCAGGTTAACGGAGGTTGTCACCAGGTGACGTAGGTTGTCGCTGGTGCTGACTTTGTTTTGTTGTTGTTAAAGTAATGATTCTATTTCAAATTTCAAAAACAACTGATTGACCAGCGGCAGGTGATATTGCATCGTCCACTCTCCATGCCCCAACCTGTCGAGTGATCCATTGTGTAGCCCCGTAACCTGGACTCACTCTTTAATGATTAAGGATTAGTGACCTTTCCTTGGGCTCAGAATGGTCTGATTCGGCACCTTGAACACCCAGAAATGATGGGGATAGCAGAGAGTGGTAGACACTGCTGGGCCCATCACAGGTACTGATTTCCCCAGGTACAGGTTCAAGAACAGCTTCTTCCCAGAAACCATCAGACTCTTGAACACTACACAACACTAACCTCATCAATTATAATCCACCATGGACTGTGAGTTTGGTTGCATTGCGGACTTCAGTTTTTACACTAGTAGTGCTATTGAGTCATACAGCATTGAAACAGGCCCTTCAGCTCAACTTGCCCATGCCAACCCAGAAGTCCCATCTACACTAGTCCCACCTGCCTGAGTTTGTCCCATATCCCTCTAAACCTGGCCCATCATGTACCTGTACAAATATCTTGTAAATGTTGTTATGGTACCTGCTTCAACTACATCCTCTGGTAGCTTGTTCCATATACTCACTTTGTTATAGTATTTTGTATATGCATTTACTGATTTTTTAAATTATTATATTCTCTGTGTTATTGGTTTACTGGGCCTTTAAAGCTGAAGCAAGTAAGAATTTAATTGTCTTTTGCCGGTACATATGACAATTTGAAACTACGTAGAAACAAAGAAATGTTGATGTTGGTTTATACTAAAGATAGACACAAAGTGCGATGGTAACTCAGCTGGTCAAGCAGCATCGCTGGAGAAAAAGGATGGGTCTGAAGAAGGGACCTGACCCAAATTGTCACCTGTCCTTTATCCAGCACTTTGTGACCATCTTTGGTATAAACCAGCATCTGCAGAGAGTCATGCAGCGTGGAAACTGGCCCTTCAGTGCACCGAGTCCGCACTGACCAACAAGTGAGTTGAGTTACTCCAGCACTTTGTGCCCTTTTGTGTAAACCAGCATCCGCAGTTTCTACATTCTGTACTATCCGATGAAGTTAAGCATGCAAAATACCTTCTTCACTACCCTGTCTACCTGTGTCACCACATTCAGGGAATAAGATACCTGCATGTTGTATTTATGTTTAGTTTGGCTGGTATGCAAAACAAAGCTTTTCCCTGTACCTCGACATTAATAAATATAAAACTATACCTATCCAGGGCCCTGCCATCCACTGTTACCTTTGGCCAAAGTGACCATGAATAAATACTTTATTGTCACATGTGAAAGTCTTTGTTTTGCGTACACAAGGTAATCAAATAGTCGCCACATAAAGGGCACCGACAAAGTTACAAAGTACCCACGCCAGGTCCTCCTCCCATCCCCATCCCTCTCCCCCTGCCCTCCCAACCAACCCGCCCCCACCCCCACCCCCACCCCCAGCCCCGTGCCGGATCCTCCTTTGTACTCCCCCCCTCATGGCGGCTCCCCCAAGTCTGGTCTTCCTTTGAATTTCCATTGATCAGTGGGTGTGTCAGGGCTGCTACTCCATGTCTCTCAGCTCCTGTCAGAGCATAAGCCATCCACTGTTTGGCCGTCAATTTGTGATTTTAGTTTGTTATTGCACTGATGTAAATGTGTATTATCTCCGTCAATTGAATCCCCAAAGCAATTCGTAGTCTTGTCTAAACTTGGTAAGTTCCACAGGACTTGCAGCAAATTCCTAGTGTGGGTGCGGCTTAGACCCGAGGCAGACTTGGCAACATTTCAGTTTGATGATGGGCTGATTTGTAATTTAAGTACAATATCCTTTCCTTCGAGCTACGCATAGAAGCTCTGAGGCATACAGACATTGTTGGTAGGGTGCAGCAAGGAAGAAAAAAAGCTTGGTTTTCTTAGTTGAGCACTTATCCTGGTGTTATGGCACAAGTACTTTGTGGTTTAATTGTAATTTAACATCTAGCCCAGCTAGTGACTGCTGTGATCAGAGCAGCTGACAACTAGGGAAAGTCCATGTGACAGCTTGGAAAAACAGCTGACAGGAGAGAATAGACCTCACTGGAGCTGTTATGGGTTAGCACCTCATTGCAGCAGTGGCGTAGATTGCAAACAGTCTCGCTGCACACCTTAAAAGCTACGACGTATAAAAGAAAGATACCTAGAGTCTGTGAGAGCGGGGCGGAAGATGACTCACAGGTGGAGTACCCAGCTACAGACCACGGAACAGAAAAGACTACGAGTAGGATTAGCGCATCAATGAAGGACAGTGGCTCAATGATAGGGGGAAAGAAGCTCCAGGTCTATTCTTGTAGTTGGCAGAAAGTAACTGCAGCAAAGGGCCTCAGAATTAGTGTTGCCAACTGTCCTGTATTAGCTGGGACATCCCGCATATTGGGCTAAACTGGGTTATCCCATACGGGACCGCCCTTGTCCCATATTTGACTGCTACTAGCAGGTGCTCCTAAATTTACGATAGGGTTACTTTCCGATAAACCCATCGTAAATCGAAAATATGCATTTGATACACCTAACCTACCATCACCAGAGTGTTCAGGGTTGGACCGCCAGGCGCTTGTGGGTTTTCATTCCCTGGGTTAGTTCCCCCCTCTCACTCCTCTTCAGTCCTCTGCCTCTGGGAGTGTTTTTAATTTCCACGTTTTAATTATGAAATCTCTTTGGCGTCTCTCAACCACCCACTCCACCCCCACTAGCGCCACCGTTCGGTCGGAGCGCTCACCAATTCCCTGAGCACCATTGTCCCTTAAATCACCCGAGTGTCAGTCCCCGCAGGAGCGAACACATGGCGAATTGTCACAGCAGGTAGCAGCTCTGAGACTTCATCAACGGGCTCATCAGATCTGTTGCCGTTCGATGTCCATCTCGCCTCCTGCAAGATTCCTCAAGTCTCTCCCTCATCGCTTCCTCCCACGGAAAGGCTAACACGGTTCTCTTATCTCCCTGCAAACTCTCGCCGTATGCCAGCCTCTTCTTCGGTCCTGAAGCTCGCCCCTTCTGTATCCACTGCACGCTTTCTCTCTCTCTCTCTCCTCTCTCCAGCCTCAGCTCAGATACCTCACATATAAAACAGCTGACTCAATCAACCTTACATCATGATAAATAGGAGCAAGTTCACAGGCTAGCATTAGATACTAACAAGCCAGCTCAGGCGAGCGAGTGCGTCTGCTCAACAGAGCAGGCGTAAATCTAAATATACCACAGGAAAGCAATTTTAATTAAAAAGTAAAGCATTACCGCTTAAATTATCAATGCAGCCCAACAATGCCACGAGGCCAGGCTAGTGAATGTGTATCGGTTTTGCACCATCGTAAAGTCTAAATATCGTAAGTCGAAGCATCGTAAGTCGAGGAGCATCTGTGCTCTGTAATCATCAGAGGACACGCTTACAGACAGATCCTAGATCTGATACAACAGCGTGCGTGCGTGTTGCATGTGCTGTTGACGCCACACACAAGTGATTCACCTGTCATTCTATCACAGGCCCCCTTATGCACATCAGTTGTACGCTATATTTTGCCAATTCCTGCCAAAACAACAAATTTCAGTAACGCCTGGTGTTGTTCGGTCGGTTTGACATATGCAAATATGGATAAACCTGCAAAAATGAAAAGACTGTGCAGCTGTAACAAGCAATGGGAAGCAAAAAAGACATGGGTTAAGCCCATCAGCTGTGACTCGACGAAGGCCTTCTGTTCTTTATGCCGCCGGGAATTTGTCCCTTATTTTGACATTTTGTTGAGTCTTCCTGAGATGTCGTGGACCTAACTCAATGAAACACCATTGAAGGGAGGTGCCCATTTGATAACCCCAATGATATACTTGCATCTACAAGATTAGTTTTTTTTTTAAAGATAATTAATATGTAGGTAGTTGGGGTTTTTTTTGCATATGGGGTAATTTTTTGTAAGTTGGTGTATTTAGTTAGATAATACTTTGGTTTTGGGCTTGATTTTTTTAGTTGAGCGCATATCCTGGAGTTATAGCACAAGTACTTTGTGTTTTAATTGTAATTTACGCCGCACCAACAGAGCCTCAGATCTTTCTTCTGCTCGTCAGAGGGTTGTAAAGTCCCTCGGACGAGCAGAGAGATGTAATCATGTACATAGAATCATGTAGCATGGAAACAGGCCCTTCAGCCCAACTCATCCATTCTGACCAAGCCTCATCTATCCTGGTCCCATTTTCCCACCATTGACCCATTTCCTTCTAAACCTTTCCAATCCATGTACCTATCCGAATTTTTTATATGTCATTATAGCATCTGCCTCAACTGCCTCCTTAGTTTAATTTAGTTTAAAGATACAGTGTGGAAACAGGCCCTTTGACCCACCGAGTCCACGGTGACCAGCAATCACACCGTACACTAGCACTATCCTATACACAAGGGACGATTTACAATTTTACTGAAGCTAAGTAACCTAGAAACCTGCATGTCTTTGGAGCATGCACCTGTAGAAGTTCAAGAGAACTCTGGGGAGGCACAGTGATGCAGTGGTAGAGTTGCTGGCTCAGCGCCAGAGACCCGGGTTCAATCCAGACTACGGGTACTGTCTGTACAGAGCTTGTATGTTTTCCCTGTGACCACAAGGGTTGTCTCTGGGTACTCCGGTTGCTTACCAAATTTTGCAAAAGTGAGAAAACGTAGAACTAGTGTCCTGGTGATTGATGGCCGGCATGGACTCGGTGGGCCAAAAGGCCTGTTTTCATGCTGTATCTTTAAACCCTAAACTCAAAAGAATTTTAGAACGTGTGGACTCCATGCAGGTAGCACCGGAGATCAGGATTGAACTTGGGTCTCTGCCACTATGAAGCAGCGACTCTACCTTCTGTACTGCCGTGCCAGTGTGCAGTGGACTCTTAATTAGCTCCTCAGCTCAGGGGCCATTGGGGTTGAGCTGTAATTGCCAGGAATGTCTGCTTCCTGTGAACAAATAAATCTGAAAGGGTTTTCATGGAATTAATCAGGATAATCTATTTCCAGTGGGACATGGGTTATTGTGATCCAACAGCTAACTACACAAAAGCCTCTCAATTAATGTACAAAATATACAAGTTTGCTTTTGGCATCGGTTTGAAAATATCCTTTGAGTAAACGGCGGTTGAAATGTTTTTTCCCTTCATGCCGAGATTGCGTTTCTGTGATATGGACACAGAAGTGCGATTGTAAATGACATTTGTGCGTTGACTCCAGATAGTGTTGAGTGAATAGCATTATTTATTCAAGTCACTCAGTCATAAACAGCTTCTATTGTACTGCGGGCGAATAAAAGTCATAAAGGCAGCACGATTGATTAAATCAGGAACAACTAGGCCACAGGAGCTTGGCAGAACTCCAGTCTGTGAGAACACTCCCTGTAGACCTATGGCTCAATGCACAGCACACTGGCATTGCATTCTCAATTGTCACAGTCATACTGCACAGAAACAGGCCCTTTGGCCCAACCCATCTCTGCTGAGCAAAAACTAAGCTAGGCCCATCTTCCTGCATTTGACCCATAGCCCTCTAAACCTTTCCTATCC
Source organism: Amblyraja radiata (assembly GCF_010909765.2). Taxonomy (NCBI): domain Eukaryota; kingdom Metazoa; phylum Chordata; class Chondrichthyes; order Rajiformes; family Rajidae; genus Amblyraja; species Amblyraja radiata. The sequence goes on along the minus strand of NC_045959.1, from coordinate 57,960,998 downwards.
ATCTACCATGTCTGAATGACTTTTAAATGTTGTTATTGTACCTGCTTCAACTACTTCCTCTGGCCACTCGTTCCATATACCCAACACCCTCTGTGTGCAAAAGGTTGCCTTTCGGGTTCCTATTACTTCATATTTCTCTCAACTTAATCCTATATCCTCTATTTTTTGATTCCCCTACGCTGGGGAAAAGACTCTGTGCATTCACCTTGCCGATTCCCCTCATGATTTCATGCACCTCTATAAAATCACCCCTCAGCCTTGTGTGCTCCAGGGAATAGAATCCTAGCCTGCCCAACCTTCTCCCATAGCTCAGAACTCGAATTCTGCAAATATCCTCTTACTTGTTCTTTGCACTCTTTCCAACTGAATGGCATCTTTCCTACATCAAAGTGACCACAACTGAACAATGCCCTGTGCAGTCTCCCTGTGTTGGGAGCGGTTGAGAAAGTTGAATAATCCGTGATTGATGGTCGGCTGAAAGGGCCTGTTTCCGTGCTGTATCGCTAAACTGAAATACATGTTTGAAAATCATTTGGACAGATTCAAGGACGGAAAAGGTTAGGGAGATATTAGAGGACGTTCTTTTAGGAAGATGAGGAGAAATTTATTTAGTCAGAGGGTGGTGAATCTGTGGAATTCTTTGCCACAGAAGGCAATGGAGGCCAAGTCAGTGAATATTTTTAAGGCAGAGATAGATAGATTCTTGATTAGTACTGGTGTCACAGGTTACGGGGAGAAGGCAAGAGAATGGGGTTAGGAGGGAGAGATAGATCAGCCATGATTGAATGGCGGAGTAGACTTGATGCGCCAAATGTCCTAATTCTACTATTCCTTACGAGCTTATGACCTTATATGGGGCAAATAGTAGTTCAGGTAGACGCCCTGGGTGAATTGGGCTGAAGGGCCTATTTACATGCTTGAAAGGTTTTTTTTAACATGGGTGGCACAGTGGCGCAGCGGTCGAGTTGCTTGCAGCGCTAGAGATCCAGGTTCGATCCCGACTACGGGTGCTGTCTGTACAGAGTTTGTCAATTCTGCGTGGGTTTTCTCAGAGATCTTCGGTTTCCCCCCCACACTCCAAAAACGTACAGGTTTGTATGTTAATTGGGTTGGTATAAGTGTAAATTGTCCCTGGTGTGTGTAAGATAGTGTTAATGTGCGGGCCGGGGATCGCTGGTTGGCAGGGACTCGGTGGGCCGAAAGGCCTGTTTCCGAGCTGTATCTCTAAACTAAACGAAACTAAAGATGGTGGGTGCCTGGCACATGCTGCCAGGGGTGGTGGTGGGCAAATAGGCGTTAAAGAGGCTTTCAGATCGGCACATGGATATGCAGGGAATGGAGGGATATGGGTCACATCCAGGCAGAAGAGATTTAGATCTTAGAGAGACACAAAACGCTGGAGTAACTCAGTGAGACAGGCTGCATCTGTGGAGAGAAGGAATGAGTGACGTTTCGGGACGAGACCCTTTAGATCTTAGACTTTAGAGATACAGCACGGAAACAGGTCCTTTGGCCTACTGAATCTGTGCCGACCAGCGATCACCCCGTACACTAGCACTATCCCACATACTAGGGGCAATTTTACAATTTATGAAGCCAATTAACCTACACACGTGTCTCTGGGATATGGGAGGAAACAGGAACACCTGGAGAAAACCCACACGGACACAGGGAAAACAAGCTATCTCTGTACAGACAGCACATGTAGTTAGGGTTGAATCCGGCTCTCTGGTGTTGTAAGGCAGCAACTCTACCGCTGCGCCACTGTGCCGTTCCTTCGCACCTCTGTGCCACCCCTTATTTTAACTTTAAGATTAGTTTAAATTGGCATCATATTCAGTACATGTACTGTAACATTCTATGTTCAATGTCCAAGCATGCCAAACGCATTCTTCACCACTGTCCAAGTGACATGGGACTGTGAACCCTCCAAGTAAGTTAGGGTGGCACGGTGGCACAGCAGCAGAGTTGCTGCCTCACAGCGGCAGAGACCTGAGTTCAATCCTGACGACGTGTGTTGTCTGAATGGAGTTTGTAGGTTCTCCCCGTGACCTGCATGGGTTTTCTCTGGGTGCTACGGTTTCTTCCCATACTCCAAAAACCTACAGGTCTGTAGGTTAATTGGCTTCTGTAATTTGTCCCTAGCGTGTAGGATAGAACTAGTGTGAACAGGTGATCGCTAGTCGGTAGAGACTAGGTAGGCCGAGGGGCCTGTTTCCATGCTGTATCTCTAAACTAAACTAAACTAATCTAAACTAAACTAAATCCTGACTACAATATTATTTTCATAAACTGCACCGTTTTTATTTTTGCAATTTTCCACAGCTCCTGTGTTGCATCCAAGTATGAAACGCCCATCTCCGCAGTGAGGGTGGAGGATGGAGTCCTTTCAACAGCCAGCGAAACCCTTCAACACAACCCTGATACTGATCTGCAGATCTCCCAGCACCCTCTAACCATGGTGGAGCCTGGAGACATCATTTTACTGAAAGCACCACAGGTAATCAACTCTTGGTCTTGTTTGCAGTTTCGTTTATTATATTGTCATGTGTACTGAGGTGCAGAGAATAAAGTCCTAGCTTTATTTTTGCGTGCTAACCAGTCAACAGAAAGACTATGCATGATTACAATAAAGCCGTCCACAGTGTAAATATACAGGATCAAGGGTATAACGTTTAGTGCAAGATAAAGCCTGATTAAAGATAGTCCGAGGGTCTCCAATGAGGTAGATGGTAGCTCAGGACCGCTCTCTAGTTGGTCCGCTCTATAGATGGTTCAATTGTCTGATAAAAGCTGGGAAGAAACTGTCCCTGGATCTGGAGGTATGCGTTTTCATACCAACTCCTCTTGCCTGGTGGGAGAGGGGAGAAGAGCGAGTGACAAGGGTGAAACTGGTCCTTGCTTATGCTGGTGGTCTTGTCATGGCAGCGTGAGGTGTAAATGGAGTCAATGGAAAGGTGGTTGATTTGTGTGATGGTCTGGGCTGTGTCAACAATTCTCTGCAATTTCCTGGATGTTTTATGTATTCACACGGTGTGTCTGCCCTTTGTCTTCCAATCGAAGATTGGAGGGACCAGGAATATGTGCAGTTCTGGTTGCCCAACTATAGGAAGGATGTAATTGTTGCACAAGAGATTCACTAGGATGTTACTTGGACTTGCGGGCTTGAGTTATTGGGAGAGGTTGGATAGGCTGGGACTTGGATCATAGGAGGCTCAGGGGTGAGCTTATTAAAACATAGAACGTATGTTCTATAGAAGAGTACAACACAAGAACTGGCCCTTCAGCCCACAATGTCTTTGCTGAACATGATGCTAAGACCAATTCTCATCTGCCTGCACATAATCCATATCCCACCATTCCCTACATATCCATCTACCTATCCAAAAATCTCTGAAGCATCACTGGCACATCTGCCTCCACCACCACCACCACCACTGACAGCATGTTCCAGGCATCCACCACCCTCTGTGGAAAAGAACTTGCCCTGCATATCTCTTTTAAACTGTGTTCCTTTCACCTTAAAGTTGTGCCCTCTAGTCTTTAACATTTCCACCCTGGGGGAAAAGGTTCTGACTGTCTACCCTATCTACGTCTCTCACAATTTTAAATATTTCTGGCAGATCTCTCCTCAACCTCCTACGTTCCAGAGAAAACAATCCATTACTTAATACAAGAACATAAGATGTTGTAGCAGGGGCAAGGCCATTCAGCCCATCGTGCCTACTCTGCCTTAACATTCAATCATTTTTTGCAAACCAGAATCTGCAGTTCCTTGTATTTCATTAAATCGCGGCTCATCCTTTACCTCAGAACTATTTCCCTGTATGAACATTACATCTCTTGATATCGTTAATATTTAATAATCTATCGATCGTTTTTACCCTCAGGTTCTCATTAAATCTTTGCCCTCTGACTTTCAACCTATGGTTCTCGATTCCCCTACTCTGACTAAAGCCTCACCCCTCAGCATCCTGCACTCCATGGAATGAAGTCCTAGACTGCTCAACCTCTCCTTATAGCTCAGGCCCTCAAGTCCTGGCAACATCCTCGTAAATCTTCTCTGCACCCTTCCCAGCTTAATGGCATGTTTTCCCATAGCAGAGTGACCAAATGTGAACACAACACACTAAGTGCGGCCTCACCAACGACTTAATTTTCATAGTCATACTGTGTGGAAACTGGCCCTTCAGCCCATCTTGCCGACACCTACCAACAAGTTCCATCTATACTCGCCTCACCTGCCTGCGCTTGCCCCATAACCCTCTAAACCTGTCCTATGCATGTACCTGTCTAATTGCTTCTTAAACATTCCGATAGTCCCTGCCTCAACCACCTCCTCCAGCAGCTCATTCACCACACCCACCACCTTTTGCATGAAAATGTTACCCTTCAGATTCCTATAAACTCTGTCCTCCTTCACCTTAAATCTAAGTCCCACTGGTTCCCGATTCCACTGCTCTGCATAAAAGACTCTGTGCATTTACCCAATCTATCTCTCTCATGATTTTATACACCTCTACAGGCTCACCCCTCAGCCTCCTCTGCTCCAAGGAAGAAAGTCCTCGCCTGCTCAATTTCTTGAGTCTTGGCAACATCCTCGTAAATCTTCTCTGCACTTTCTCCAGCTCAATGCTGTGTTTTCCTACGGCAGGCTGACCAAAACTGAATGCAGTGCTCCAAGATAGACACAAAATGCTATCTCAGTGGGTCAGACAGCATCTTTAGAGAAAAGGAATAAGTGGCGTTCTGGGTCGAGACCCTTCATCAGACTACTCCAAGTGTGGCGGCCTCACCAACGTCTTGATTTTCATATATGTGGGAAATAAAATGATTGTATAAAACTTTTTTTTTTTCTTTTTCTCACAGAATCGGGTCACCTTTAACACCAGTGTGCCAGATACAGGCAGATATGTGGTGCTTGTGCATTTTTACCAGCCTTTGACCCCCTCATTCCCAGTGGAGGTGACGGTGGATGGAGCAGGCTCCTACAAAGGTGAGTTAGCCACCCACAGCTACGCTGCTGTGCAAACCTCTCGGCAGTGTTCCTCAGGAAGGAGAGATCAGCCGGGATGACACGGTGATTCAGTGGTAGAGTTGCTGCCTTACAGCGCCAGAGAGCCGGGTTCGATCCTGACTACGGGTGCCGTCTGTGCGGAGTTTGAACATTCCGTGATCGTGTGGGTTTTCTCCGGGTGCTCCGGTTTCCTCCCACAGAGCTTGAGCTCAACGTTTGAGTTTATTTTATTGTCACGTGTGCTGCGGTGCAGTGAAAAACTTCTGTTGCGTGCCAACCAGTCAGCAATACATGATTACAATCGAGCCATCAACGGTGATCAGATACACGATAAAGGGAATAATGTGAATAGCGCAGTTAAAGTATGAAATGTTGCTGTCAGAGTAGAGATTTAAAAGAGTGGAACAATTGTAATGCGTGATTGCAGATCAACTTCTGTGACTAGCACAAAGAGCCGCCTGGGTTGGGTGCAATCTTAGATAAACACTCCAAAAATGCGTGGGTTTATAGGTTAATTGGCTTCTGTAAAATTGTAAATTGTCCTTAGTATGTAGGACAGTGCTAGTGTACGGGGTGATGGCTGATCGGCGTGAACTCGGTGGGTCGAAGGACCTGTTTCCTTGCTATATTCCTAAAAGACTAAATCTGCTGGTGAGGGTACTATGGACGGCTTGATTGCATTTATGTATAGCCTTTTTCACTGAATGCTCTCTGCAATTGCTTGCGGTCTTGGGCAGAGCTGCTTCAAAACAAAGCTATGATGCAACCCAATAGGATGGATCTGCAGTAGTTAATAAGTATCGTGCGAGACAATGATTGTAGTTTCTAATGCCCCTGTCCCACTTAGGAAACCTGAACAGAAACCTCTGGAGACTTTGCGCCCCACCCAAGGTTTCCATGCGGTTCCCGGAGGTTTCCAGAGGTTTTTGTCAGTCTCCCTACCTGCTTCCACTACCTGCAATCTCCGGCAACCACCTGCAACCTCCGGGAACCGCACGGAAACCTTGGGTGGGGCGCAAAGTCTCCAGAGGTTTCCGTTCAGGTTTCCTAAGTGGGACAGGGGCATAAGTGTCAAAGATGAAGCAGAGATCAGATGGAGGTGTTCCAGGATTTATCAGAACAGCGTAGATTGCGTATGGAGTAGTTGGGCTAATGGGCTCGTTTCCATGCTAAACGACTATGACTGGATTTAGTTTTGGTTAACAACAAATTGCTGGATAAATATTATATAGACACAAGGAACTGCAGATGCCAGAACCTGGAGCAAAACACAAAGTGCTGGAGGATCTCAGCGGGTCAGTCAGCATCTATGTAGATTTTGGGTCGGGATCCTTCTTCGGACTGATGGAGAATTCAGTGTTAACACGGTGTGTTTACTTGGTTCCCAGGATCCTTCAACGCTGCCTTCTGCCCTCACGGGTTTGGATGCCGCAGCCCGATTACTTCAGGACAGAGAACAGAGTTGGACTTAAAGAGTCAGGATGTGTCTCTGACCCTCACTGTTCCAAAAGACAAAGCACTTTGGGTGGTAAGTTCAACAAAAATCAGTGCTGGAGGAACTCAGAGGGTCAGGTAGCATCTGTGGAGGGAATGGACACACGACGTTACGGGTTGGGACCCTTCTTCAGAATGATGGAGTTGTGGGGGGGGGGGGGGGGGTGGGGAAGATGGAAAAGAGAAGTGGGGGCAGGACAAAGCCTGGCAAATGATAGGTGGATAGGCATGAAGTGCTGGAGTAACTCAGCGGGTCAGGCAGCATCTCTGGAGAAAAAGGATGGGTGACGTTTCGGGTCAGGACCCTTCTTCAGACCCTTCAGATTTGAAAAAGCGTCACGAGCCTAAATGTCACCTATCCTTTTTCTCCAGAAATGCTGCCTGACCCTCTGTTATTCCAGCAATGTGTGTATATTTTCAGTATAAATCAGCATCTGCAGTTCCTATCTGCATAAGTGATAGGTGGATACAGGTGAGGGGGCGGGGTCATTGGGTGGAGTATGTGACAAAGGCTAGAGGTGAAAAGAAGACAAACAGGTGTCATATAAGGAGAGAAGATAAATATAAAGCCTCTATCCCCCAAACTCCTAACGTGAGATCTTAGCAATTATAGCAGAACTATGCAATTGGGATACTAGGGAAAACGAAGCGAGGGTGTAGAAAAAAACATTGGCAATAAGTTTAAAGAAACTTTGAAGGAATACAGAGAAATGTGAGATTTTGCATTTTGGGAAGTCTAACATGGGCAGGATCTACACAGTAAATGGTAGGGCTCTGGGGAGTGTTGTAGAGCAGAGGGATCAAGGCTTGCAGGTACATAGTTCTTTGAAAGTGACGTCACTGGTGGTCAAAAAGGCTTTTGGCACTATGATCTTTATCAGTCAGAGCATTGAGTATAGAAGTTGGGGATTCATGTTGCAGTTCTATAAGACATTGGTGAGGCCACAATTAGAGTATTGTGTTCAGTTTTGGGCACCATGTTATAGGAAAGATGTTGTCAAGCTGGAAAGAGGGCAGGGGAAGACTTACGAGGATGTTGCCAGGACTTAAGGGACTGAACTACAGGGAGCAATTGAGCAGGCTAGTATTCTATTCCTTGGAGCACAGGAAGATATGGGGTGAGCTTAAAGAAATGTACATAATCATGAAAGGAATAGACTGGGTACACACGCAGTCTCTTTCCCAGAGTAGGGAATCAATAACTAGAGGGTTTCGACCCGAAACGTCGCCTATTTCCTTCGCTCCATAGATGCTGCCTCACCCACTGATTTTCTCCAGCATTTTTGTCTACTAGAGGAATTGGGTTTTAGGTGAGTGGGGGGGGGGGGGGGGGGGGGAAAGAGGGGGGGATTTTTTAATAGGAACCTGAGGGGTAACTTTTTTGCACAAATGGTGGTGGATGTATGGAACGAGCTGCTGGAAGAGGTAGTTGAAGCAGGTACTATCGCAATGTTTAGGAATAGGTTATGTTTCGGGTCAAGATCCAAAAACCAGCATCTGTAGTTCCTTCTTGCACATTTAGACAGGTACATGGATAGGATAGGATTAGAGGGATATGGGCCAAACTCAGGCAGGTGGGACTAGTGTAGATGGGGCATGTTGGTCGGTGTGGGCAAGTTGGGCCGATGGGCCTGCTTCCACGCTGTATGACTCTGTGACTCTACAAGCCGAGGGTATCAGGGAAGAACGGGTAGTCTGTCCATGAAGTTCCAGCTGTCTGAGAGGCTGAATTGTCTGCTGCTACCCCCGCTGGTACTGACTCACATAACTGTTTCAACCTGCTTTCCTTTTATAGGAATACATCTTAATTGTTCCTTCAGAGAGTTACAGTCCTGACTTACAACATGAGAAGCCTCTGGATAAGTCATTTGACTTCATTACTGCCTGTGGAGGGAAGAGCTTTCACAATGAGTGAGTATAACTGACATGCCTAGATCATAGAACAGAACAGTACAGCAGAGGACCAGGCCCTTCTGCCCACAATGTTAAACTAATCTCTGCTTGCATGTGATCCGTATCCCTCCATTCCCTGCACGTCCATGTATCTATCTGAAAGAATCTTAGACACTACTATCATAGCAGGAACATTGTGGGCCGAAGGGCCTGTTCCTGTGCTGTACTGTTCTTCGTACAATATAAAATTCTGATGCTTTAATAATATTTATAGCTAGGATTTTTGCCATTCTTGGGGAGGGAGGGGATTGTGGGAAAACAGTAGTCAATGTAAAGGGCAAAAAATAAAGTTTAGTCTAGAGATACAGCGTGGAAACAGGCCCACTTCGGCCCACTGAGTCCAAGCTGACCGACGATCACCCGTACACTAGTTCCATCCTACACACTGGGGCAATTTACATAAACCAATTAACGTACAAACCTGTACGTTTTTGGGATGTGGGGGGAAACCGGGACCCCTGGAGGAAACGCACACGGTCACAGGGAGAACGTGCAAACTCCGTACAGACAACGTACAGATATTTCCGTGCACTCGACATCTGTACAGATGAGAGAGGTGGGAAAGGCAGCACAGTGGCACAGTGATCCTGACCTTGGCTGCTGTATGTGTGTGGAGTTCACACGTTCTCCCTGTGACCGCATGAATTTCCTCTGGGTGCTCCGGTTTCCTCCAACATCCCAAAGACGTGAGGGTTTGTTGCTTAATTGGCTCCTGTAAATTACTCCCAGTGTGCAGGGAGAGGATGAGGAAGTGGGAAAAAATAGAACGAGTGTGAGCAGGTGTGAATGGTCGGCTCCGACTCATTGGGCCGAAGGGCCTGTTTCCATGCTGTGTCTCTAAACTAAACTAAACTAAATTTGCACAGGGAGTGTGGGAATGTGGAGGTCACTCACAGAGGGGTGGGACCTCATGGAGGGACTAAATGACCCGCCTCAATACTGATAACTCCATGGAACTCTGCCCCTCTAGTCCTGCTACCTCGCCCAAGTTCTGCCTGGACTCTGCCAAGTCGCTGGTGGCCTTCTATAACGAGGGCGCGCTGCCCTGCGGGTGCAACAGCGACGGTGCCACCAGCCCTGACTGCAGCCCGATCGGAGGGCAGTGTCCCTGCCGGCCGAATGTCATCGGACGTCAGTGCGATCGATGTGCAACCGGACACTACCTGTTCCCCAGCTGCCGCCGTAAGTCTCCCTGTGTTACAGCGTCGCCGGCCGCGGAGAGTGCGTGACGTGCTCGGGCACAATAGAGTGATCAGTTAAATTCAGAATAAAAGTGCCAAACAAACCTGCTGACGTTGGGGATGGAGTATAGAGTCATGGAGGAGCCTTGGAGGAGGGATGGAAGATGGTGGGCAGGCCACACACTCACACAGCTCGGAAACAAGCAAGGAAAGATTCAGGGATAGTTTAACGCCATTAACGCAATAACAACAAATAAATGTACAATCATCAATAATACATTTAATGATCAGAAGTGTGAAAATGTACACCTCCGGATTCAGGGACAGTTTCTTCCCAGCTGTTATCAGGCAGCTGAACCGTCCAAGCACCAACTTGCGAGCGATCCGGAACTACCATCTACCTTTACACAATATACAATACAATACGGTTTTATTCGTCACGTTGCACATAAAGTGCAAGTGAAATAATAATAATAATAATAATAATAATATCTTTTATTGTCATTTCACATAAGTGCAATGAGATTTGGGTATGCAGCTTCCATGAATTTGCCAGCAGTGGTACAATGAGAAAGAACACACAATACACAATAAAAATTTAACACAAACATCCACCACAGCATTCATCACTGTGGTGGAAGGCACAAAATTTGGCCTCTGTGGTCGGGACCTTTGTGGTTTAGCGATACAGCGCAGAAACAGGCCCTTTGGCCACCATGCCCACGCTGACCAGCGATCACCCCGCACACTAGCACTTTCCTGCACACTGAGGACAATTAACAATTTTTTAACAAAGTCAATTAACCTACAAACCTGTACGTCTTTGAAGTGTGGGCGGAAACCGGAGCGCCCGGAGAAAACGCATGGAGAGAACATACAAACACCATACAGACAGCACCTGTAGTCAGGATCGAACCCAGGTCTCTGGCGCTATAAGGCAGCAACTCTACCGCTGCGCCACTGTACCTCATTGGAGATCTTCAAACTATCTTTAATCAGACTTTACTGGAATTTATTTTGCACTAATCATTATTCCCTTTATCCTGAAGCTGTACAATGTGGACGGCTTGATTGTAATCATGTATAGTTTTTCCCGCTGACTGGATAGCACTAAAAAAAAAGCTTCTCACTGTACCTCGGTACGCTTGACAATAAAATAAACTAAACTAACCTAGACTTTTCAGCCCAACTTGCCATGCCGACCAAGATTCCCCATTTACACATATTTCCTTCACCTCCCCCTCGATTCTACCGCTCAGCTGCATACCAGGGGCAATTTACAGTGGCCAATTAAATCACCACTCTGCTCATCTTGGGGATGTAGGAGGAAACCAGAGCACCCGGAAGAAACCCTGCTCTAAGATCAACGCCATTAAGCTGGAAAGAGTGCAGAGAAGGTTTACAAAGATGTTGCCAGCACTCGAGGTCCTGAACTATAGGGAGAGATTGGGCAGACAGGATGCTGGGGAGAGATCTTATTGAGGTGTATAAAATAAAGAGGGGAATATATGGGGTGAATGCAAAGTATTTTTGGCCAGGGTATGAGAATCATGAACCAGGGGGAATAGGTTTAAGGTGAGGGGGGAAAGATTTAATAGGAACCCGAGGTGCAAAATTTCCGTACAAAATGTGGTGGGTATGTGGAACAAGCTGCCAGAGGAAATGGCTGAGATGGATACAATAACATTGAAAAGACACTTGGACAGGTACATGGATAGGAAAGCTTGTGGGATATGGGCCAAACGAAGGCAAATAGAACTAATGTGGATAGGGCATGTTGGTCGGCCTGGACGAGGTGGTCCGAAGGGCCTGTTTCCATGATGTTGCCTTGATGACTCTAAGCGGCATGGACGACTTGGGCCAAAGAGCCTGTATCTGTGCTGTATGATTCAATACCTCACTGAAACACTTGCGAACACAGTTAGAACATGCAAACTCCGCACAGACAGCACCAGTAGTCAGGATTGAACCCTGGTCGCCAAAGCTGGAAACAGTGGCCTCATCCACTACATCAGTGACATTTTATTTTTTGCATACAGTTCAGTAATGTATTGCCATACCTAAGCACAATCCTAAATTAGTACAAAGAGCAGAGAAATAGTCCACTGAGACTGCACGCAAGAGTGGCCTGGTTTTGCCGCCATTTCCAAAGCCCTGTCATCCCTATTCCTGATCTCTTCAGAGCCTCCCATGTGCATGGTCTTCCTCAGGGGAAGAAAGAGTCCCAGAGTTATAGAGTATCGAAACAGGCTCAACCTGCCCGCACCGACCAACATGTCCCATCTACAGCAGTCCCACCTGCCTGTGTTTGGCCCATATCCCTCTAAATCTGTCCTCTACACGTACCTGTTCATTTGTGTAAGAAATATCTCTAGATGTTGGTTTACGGCTCTCAACCCGAAACATCGCCTATTCTTTTTCTTCAGGGATGCCGCCTGACCCGCCGAGTATACTCCAGTATTTTGTGTCTTATCTGCCCACCTAATTGTTTCATAAAGGTTGCAAAAGTCCCTGTCTCAACTATCTCCTCTGGCAGCTCATTCCATATGTGTGAAAAAGTTTCCCTTCAGGTTCCTATTAAATCTTTCCCCCCCACACCTTAATCCTATGTCCTCTGGTTCTCGACTCCCCTACTCTGGGCAAGAGACTCTCGGAAGGTAATCCCAGTGTGCTCGCGGTGAGCCAGCCAATCACCTCCACGGACAATTTGGCTCAGCTAGTCAAGCCCCGGTCACTACTCAACAAGGTGAAGATAAGCAAAGTCTGATCTGGTCTTCTCATGGTTTTATAGTCAAGTGCCTTACATTTGTATCTCGTCCTCAGGTTGTAACTGCGGCCAGCGGCTGTGCGACGAGGGGACGGGCCGCTGCATCTGCGCACCGCAGACGGTGAAACCCAAGTGCGAGGCTTGCGAGAAGCAGACCTTCAGATATCATCCTCTGGTCGGCTGTGAGCAGTGCAACTGCACGCGAGAGGGCATCATCAAACCCACCAACCGTGACTGCCACCGGAAGACTGGGCAGTGCCGGTAAGCACTTTAGTTTAGTTTAGAGATACAGCGCGGAAGCAGGCCCATCGGCCCACATAGTCCGCGCCGACCAGCGATCACCCCATACACTAGCACTATCCTACACACTAGGGACAATTTACAATTTTTACCAAAGCCAATTAGCCGACAAACTTGTACATGTTTGGAGTATGGGAGGAAACCGGAGCACCCGGAGAAAATCCACGCAGTCACGGGGCGAATGTACAAGCTCCGTACAAACACCCGTAGTCAGGATCGAATCCGGGTGTCTGGCGCTGTAAGATAGCAACTCTACCATTGTGCCACCGTGATTACCCAAAACTGAGCGTAGGCCACTCAGTCCCTCTAGCCCATTCCATACCTCAGATAGACACAAAATGCTGGAGTAACTCAGCGGGTCAGGCAGCATTTCTGGAGAAAAAGAACAGGTGACATTTCGGTTCTGGACCCTTTTTCAGACTGCTGTTCCATGCCTCAATTGGTCACCTGTTTAGGTTTAGGTTTATTATTGTCACGTGTACTGAGATACAGTGAAAAAGCATTGTTTTGTGATGATGCCCAAACCCGGCCATTCTCTGTGTGCTGGTCCTAGAAGTAGATCTGAAATCATTCATTACAATTGTCTTTTTCCACTGACTGGACAGTGTGCAACAAAAAGCTTTACACTGTACCTCAGTACATGTGACAATAAACTAAACTCACTAAACTAAGCTAAGCCAGTCAAATTATGGCATACACTTTTACATCAGGTTAAGCAAAAGAGAAACTAAACAGAGTGCAGAATATAGAGATACAACTATAGAGAAAGTGCAGAAATAAAAAAAAGTGCAAGGGCACATGGATATGCAGGGTATGGGGGAGACATCTCCTTTTCCTCTTTGACCTTAAAGCCATGCTCATATTTTACATTTTTACCCTGGGGATTGGTTCTGACTGTCTACGCTATCTATGGGGGAATATGGGTAATGTGCAGTCAGATAAGAGTTGGTCTTGGCATTATACTCGGCACAGATATTGTGGGCTGAAGGGCCTGTTGCTGTGCTGCCCTGCTCCGTGTTCTATGCTTCGGTTTAGTAATGCCTTATGGACCGTACGGCCTGTTCCTATGCAGTACTATGTTCTGTATTAATGGGTCCCACATCTCTTGTTTTAACACGTCAAGAGTACTTCACCAATCTGGCAGGTTATCATAGCTTCTACAACTGAAAGAAAGTATTCTCTGTTGAAGGCCCTCCCACATTGGAATCACTTTAATTATTCACACATGCAGAGGCAAGGAGCCAGGGGATGTTAAAATTCGCCACGAACTTCAGCTTTTACTGAGCGGAATTTTGTCACGATATTCATCAAAAGATAAGAACACAAGAAACTAAGAGCAGGATTAGGCCACTCAGCCCATCAAGCCCTCCCTGCCCTTCAATATGATTCTGGCCCATCTGCCCCATCTCCTCTGTACCAGTTCCCCACACCCCTCAATATCCCTTTCCTTCTCCTCCCCTTTTTTATCTCACCTTTAAATGCCCCATATTTCCCCCTTCATCAACTAGAGACGCACACAGTGGGTGTATGGAACGAGTTCCCAGAGGAGGTAGTTGAGGCAGTTACTATAACAACAGGAGGCTGAGAGGTGATCTTATAAAGTCATGAGGGGAATAGACAGGGTGAGTCTTTAACCCAGAGTAGGAGAATCAAGAATCAGAGGTCATGGGTTTAAGGTAAGAGGGGAAACATTTAATAGGAACCTGAGGGACAAAGTTTTCAGACAGAGGGTGGTGGGTGTATGGAACAAGCTGCCAGAGGTGGTAGTTGAGGCAGGTACTATAACAACATTTCACACAGAGAGTGGTGAATCTCTGGAACTCTCTGCCACAGAGGGTAGTTGAGGCCAGTTCATTGGCTATATTTAAGAGGGAGTTAGATGCGGCCCTTGTGGCTAAAGGGATCGGGGGGTATGGAGAGAAGGCAGGTACGGGATACTGTGTTGGATGATCAGCCATGATCAGATTGAATGGCGGTGCAGGCTCGAAGGGCCGAATGGCCTACTCCTGCACCTATTTTCTATGTATCTATGTTTCTAAGCCATTTGGACAGGTACATTGATAGGATAGGTTTAGAGGTATATGGGCCAAACACCGGCAGGTGGGACTAGTTTTTTTAGTTTTAGAGATACAGCGTGGAAACAGGCCCTTCAGCCCACAAACTCCGTGTTGACCAATGATCACCCCATACACTGGTTCTATCCTACACACAAGGGACAATTTACAGAAGCCAGTGAACCTATGAACCTGCACATCTTTGGAGTGTAGATGGAGCATCTTGGTCAGCGTGGACGAGTTAGGCCAAAGGGTCTGTTTCCGTGCTGTATTACTCTGATGGTGCTGTGAATCCTGTTGAATTTCATAGAATATTTTCCAATTTAGATGCAAGCCAGAAGTCACCGGCCGGCAGTGCGATAGATGTTCGGTGGGATTCTCCCGCTTCCCAGACTGCTTTCCATGCGATTGTAAACCCGATGCGACGCAGCTCAGCGTGTGTGACCCCGTGACCGGGCGCTGTCTCTGCAAGGTCAGTCGTTAGATGTTGGTGCAGCTGGGGATGTCATATGGAATTTGTACGTTCTCCCTACGACCGCAAGGGTTTTCTCCGGGTGCTCCAGTCTCCTCCCCCACTCCAAAGATGTGTAGGTTTGTAGGTTAATTGGCATCTGTAAAAATTGTAAATTGTCCCTGGTGTACTGGGATCTCTGGTCGGCACGGATTCAGTGGGCCGAAGGATCTATTTCCATGCTTTATAACTAAACCTTGTCCTTCCAACACCCACTCCCTCACGATCTTCAACCCTCCGTAAAGCCTGTTAAACCCTCTCTGTGTATTTGGGCTAATAACGGGAAAAAAGCATACTCAAATTCTGGAAAAACGCTCCTATACCAACAATAAAAATGTGGATTTCAAACATGTTCGAAACATTACACCTGGAAGATATGAGACTCCTCCTCGCAGGCAAAGCAGACCACGTCCAAAAGACGTGGTCTGCATTTATGGGCTTACTACAAGCATAAGGTGCAACAGTAATTTAAAAAATAAATGGTGCCAGGATCTGGTAACGGGGGATGAAAAATATGGTTGGTATATCCCTTTTTGCAGAGTTTTTTATAATAAAGCAATTGTTTCTCTTTCTTTCTTTCTTTTCCAGTGTCTATTTCTTAACTTTCTTCTCTAACTCTCTTTCTAATGGGCTTTCTTTTCCCAACACTTTCTTGCACTATCACGACTCTTTCTCACTTTCCTTACTTCTTTTATTTCTATCTTTCTTAAAACTCAAAAAATGAAGAGGTACAACAAATGTAATAAGATATATGTGGTGTGTATTACTGTAACTTATTGTACTTCTAATTAAAAAAAATAAAATAAAATAAACTAATTTTTTTTTTTTAAACCCTCTCTGTGTACGAGGAATCGCCCCGCTTTTATAGTTTCCATGCAGAACACAAGGTGCTGGAACTGATGCTCTACAACGCTAAAAGAACAATGTTCTGTACTCTATCCTACCTATTGTATTTGAGTTTGACTTGATTATATTTATGTATGGTATTACCTGATCTGTTTAGACAGTGACTTTACAATAGATAGAGCAAAGGGGAAGCTACAGAGTGAAGAATATAGTTCTCAGCATTGTAGCGCACCAGTTGCTTAGACAAAGCCCATTGGCCGCAATAGGATAGAAGTGAATCGGACAGTACCCTAGCTTATGGAAGGACCGTTTGGAAGCCTGCAGTTCCGGTCACCATACTGCAGGGTGGATGTGATTGGACTGGAGACAATGCAGAGGAGATTCACCTAATAATGGAGGGGAAGAAGCTGTTCCTGAGTGTGATGGTGTGCTCTTTAGTTTATTATTGTCACGTGTAACGAGCGGCATTGCAAATCTTTTTTGTTGCATGCCATCCACTAAGACTATACATGATTACAATCCAGCCACAGTGTACAGACACAGGATAAAGGGAATAACGTTCAGTGCAAGATAAAGTCCAGTGAAGACCAATTAAAGATAGTCCGAGGGTCTCCAATGGGGTTGAGAGGAGGTCAGGATCATTATCTAGCTGGTGGGAGGATGGTTCAATTACTTGATAATAGCTGGGAAGAAACTGTCCCATAAATGTGGAAGTATATTTTTTTGCATTTCTTTACCTCTTAGGAGAAGAGAGAGGAAAGAGTGTCCGGGGTGAGACTGGTCCTTGATTATGCTGGTGGCCTTGCTGAGGCAGTTTGAAGTGTAGATGGTGTCAGTGGAAGGGAGGTCGGTTGGCATGATGATCTGGGCTGCGTCCACAATTCTCTGTAATTTCTTACGGTCTTGGATGGAACTGTTCCCAAACCACGCTGCGATGCATCTTGATAAAATACCAAACTTCCCAAGCTTTCTAAGGAGGTAGAGGCATTGGTGTGCTTTCTTAGCTATTGCTTCCATTGGCTAGTCCAGGGCAATTTGGTGGTGGTGATATTTACTCCTCAAAACGTGAAGATTTCCACCATCTCTACTTTGGCGCCGTCAATGCATACCGGGCCCGGTATGTGTTCCGCTTCGCTTCCTGAAGTCGATCACAATCTCCTTTGTCTAGCTGACATTGAGGAAGTAGTTATTGCCTTGGCACCAGGTTACGAGGCTCTCAATCTCCTTGCTGCGCTCCGCTTCGTCATTATTTGATGTGTACGCTTTAGATTTTCTGGAAGAGGGGAGGAGGAGGGTTACCCACTTGAATCGTTGTCTTTGACCATTGTAGGAGAACGTGGTGGGTGCCCGGTGTGATAAATGTCGACCCGGCTCATTTCATCTGGAGCCAGCCAACGCCAAGGGCTGCACCAGTTGTTTCTGCTTTGGAGTGACCAGTCAGTGTCGAAGCTCACATAAATCCAGGACCCAGGTAAGTGATGTGACCCTAGCCTTGGTTTGTCACCTTTCACAGAGTCATAGAGTCGTACAGCATGGCAACAGACCCTTCGGCCCAACTTGCCCACACTAACTAACATGTCCCATTGACACTAATCCCACCTACCTGTGTTTGGCCATATCCCTCTAAACCTATCCTATCCATGTACCTGTCTAAATGTTTCTTAAACATTGCAATGATACCTGCCCCAACTACCTCCTCCAGCAGCTCGTTCCATACACTTACCACACTTTGTGTGAAAAAGTTATCCCTCAGATTCCTACTAAATCTTTTTTCCTTCACCTTAAACCTATGTCCTCTGGTTCTCAAAGATACTTTCCTCCAGGTGCCATAGTGTAGGTCTGAAGGCAACACTGTAAACAGCCAACATAGCAATTGTCCATTTAAAGGTTGTCACTGGTAAGGCTGAAGATGCATTAGATTGCCAACTTCAGTTGTACCTATTCCTGGAGGTGTGATCACATAACCTAGAACAGGACTACACATTGTCACAGGAGGTAGAGCAGCTGCCTGACATCGAGTGCTGTCCATGTGGAGTTTGCACGTTCTCCCTGCGACTGCATGGGTTTCCTCCGGGTGCTCCGGTTTCCTCCCACATCCCAAAGATGTACAGGGTTTGTAGGTTAGTTGGTCTCTGTGAAATTATCCCTAGAGTGTAAGGAGTGGATGCGAAAGTGGGGTAACATTGAACTTGTGTGAATGGATGATTGATGGTCGGCGTAGACTCAGTGGGCCGAAGGCTTGTTTCCATGCTGTACCTCTAAACTAAACATAGAAGAGTATAGCACAGAAATAGGCCCCTCAGCCCACCATGTCTTTACCGAACATGATGGGCCAAGCCAAACGTTATGACGGGGGAGGGGGATTGGAAGGAAAAGTGTGGAGAGAAAGTTGAGTAGATGATAAGGAAGCGGGGATTTATCTAAAATTAGAGAATTCACTGTTAATTCAATGTAAAATTGGTGAATTCTATCTTCAATGTTTATACCATTGGGCTGTGAGCTACGCAAGCGGAATAAAGGTGCTGTTCCTGCAGTATATGTGTTGCCTCACTCTGGCTATAGAGGAGGCCCACGACAGAAAGGTGAATCTTAGATAGAGATAAAGTGCTGGAGTAACTCAGGCTTCACCTATCGAGAACACAGATCGGCGATGATTTGGGTTGGGACCCTTCTTCGGACTGATTGTAGAGGGGAGAGTGGGGGAAGAAAAACAGGAAGTGAAGAAAAAACAGGACAAATCGGGGCGGGCAAGAAATAATTTCAGGCAAGGAGGTTCCCTGATAGGCTGACTGTTGTCTAGAGACAGGTGAGCCCAAAAGAGATACATCATTGTGAACTGTGGAACCGGTTAATGGACCTTTAGTGGAGGGAGTGTGGTCACGGAGGGGGGAGGTTTGGGGTGGAGGGAAGGTCAATATTGGAATGGGAAGGAGAGTGAAAGTGGTTATCAACCTGGCCTTGGTGGACCAAGTGTTTGGCCTTAACTATGCCCGCTTGCTGTAGACTCTCGCACCAGTTAGACAATGTTATGATTTCACTTTTATACTTTCATGTAGCACATGCAAATGAGGAAGTGGATTTTACGTACGGCGAATAAACAAAAGATTCCAGTTGTGTTTAACCGGCGGAGTGACACCGTGGTGGCTGATGTCCAGGAACTGCCTGACATTATCCATGACCTGCACTGGGCTGCTCCGGAATCCTACCTGGGAGACAAGGTGAGAAATGTCTAGATGCAAGGAACCACAGATGCTGCTTTACATAGGTATGTTGCAAAGCCTACCTGAAGCGTCGTTGAAAATCTGCCGCTGCGGGTGTGCGCGATTTTGGCGCCGTTTAGAGGGGGCGGGTTTAAAACGCGATTTTCTCTAGGCTGTTCAAATCGAAGATGTTCAGCCTAGTTAATTATTAACGAAAAATCGCTGGAAGTCCCCGTCGCAAAAGCTATTATTAGTTTTAAAGGCCTCGTATAATAGTTATAATAGTTTAAAAATCAATCTCTAAACCCGCGACCGCCAGCAACCGCAGGGTCTCATAAAGCAGGCAACTGAAGGTAGGTTGTATATTTTTATATTAAAAAGGGCTTCTTAAGATCCCTTTATACAAAGTTTAATATTGCGAGTAGCTCATTTTGGGCCCATTATATCCCGCAGTATTTTTCTGGGCATTTGGGGCACAAATCTACCGCAATGTGAACGTTCCAAACCAGCGCGTTCCACAGGGACCCACTGGAAAGCTGATTTAAATGGGCATTTATTTACAGCAATTAAACACTAAATTCCTTCCATTTGGTCTATAAATTAATGTAAATGAGATTTAAAAATCATGTTTTATTGTGAATTATTTGTGAATATTATTTGGACATTTAGGCTATTTAAAAATGTTAATCATTTATTAAGAAATGGATAGATGTTTAGATCTAGTAATTGAAGTCTGAAATTAGCTACAATTAGGTAACTAACTAATTATATGCTTTAATTTCAGGTCATCCAAGTAAGATTATTTTATATTTGTTTCAGAATGCTTCAATCTATGATAACTGAAAATTTCATTCAGTTCTCTTAATTTTTAAGAAAGTTATGGGCTTTTGACTGTTCACGATCACAGCTTTTTTGTTATGTCCATAGAAAATCAATAGGGAACAAGATGCTAATTTCCGAGTATGAAAATGGCCATAACATTTTAAATACTTGAGATATGAAAGTGAATTAGGTGTCAAATTAAACTTCTTTTTATGCTTTATCTGATGGGATAAATTACAGACTTGATTTTTAAAATCTCAAAATTTTGTAACATTGCTACTTTACAAGGGAAGTCACAAAGTGCTGGAGTAACTCGGCGGCTCAGGCAGCATTTGGGACCATGTTGGGTCCAAGGGCCTGCACTTGTTTGTCTCTAAACTAAGCTAAACTAAAACGTCTCTGACTTTTGCATTACAGCTCTCATCATATGGTGGCTTTCTCTCCTACCAAATAAAATCTTTTGGCTTGCCAAGTGAAGGGATGACTTTGCTTGAAAAGAGATCAGACGTTCAATTGAGGGTAAGTACCGCTCTTTGAATGAAAAAGAATGTTGGTGACGGAATTAGTAACAAGCACTGATTATTGAACCGTGCATAGTAGGAATATCAAAGTTTCTTGCCACAATGTTTGGCTGTGGGGTCAACACATTACAGAGACACAAGAAACTGCAGACGCTGGAATCTTGAGGAAAACCTTCTGTTCTGGTCGGCCCAATTACAGGAAGGATGTGGAGGCTTTGGAGTGGGTGCAGAGGAGGTTTACCAGAATGATGTCCGGATTAGAGGGTAATAATGACAGGAGAGATTTAACAGACTTGAATTGTTTTCTCTTCAGTGCCAGAGTTTACGGGGAGACCTGATTAGAAGTAAATAAGATTCTGAGAGTCAGAGACAGTCAGAATCCTTTTCCCAGAATGGAAATATAAAATACTGGAGGGCATGGCATTAAGGTGAGGGGCAAAGGTTAAAGGAGATGTGTGAGGCAAATTTTATACACAGAGGGGGGTGAGTGCCTGGAATGCGCTACGGTGGGTGGTGGTGGAGGCAGATTTTAGTGGCTTTTTAAAATAATTTTGCATAGGTACATGGATATACAGGGAATGGAGCGATATAGATTAGGTGAGGCTGTTAAGTGATTGTCTTGGCATCATGTTTGGCATTGACCTAGTGGGCTGAAGGGCCTGTTCTTGTGCTGTACTGTTCCATATCCCTATACCCCCATATCTCTAACTGGAGATTTTTTTTTGCAAGGGAGAACAAATGACCATCGAGTACTTTGATCCGAGGAGCCCGGCTCCGGATCGAGTTTATCATGGAAAGGTTCAACTGTTGGAGGTAAGTGTGGACAATTGATTACTCTTTACGCTGTTGAGCTGGTGGAGATCTAGGTGTTGTGGTGCACAAACCACCAAAAGATAGCAGGATCTCCAGTAAATAGTAAGAAGGCTAACAGCTTGTTGGTGTTTATTGCATAGGAGTTGGTGTCATCGAGTCATAGATCCATACATCGTGGAAACAGGGCCTTGCCGACTAAGATGCCCCATCTATGCAAGTCCCCCTCCCCGCATTTGGCCCACATCCCTCTAAACTTTAAAAACTTTTAAATGCTGTTATAGTACTTGTCTCACCGACCTCCTCTGGCAGCTCATTCCATACACCCACCACCCCCTGCGTAAAAACATTGCCCCTATTAACTCTATAAGATCGCCCCTGGCCTGCCCAAATCTCCATATTGCTCAGCCCCTCAAGTCCCTTAACATCCTCGTAAATGCAGTATTTTGCCCAGAGTAAGGGAACTGAGGACAAGAGGAGGTTTGTGAGGGGGGAAAGATTTAATAGGAACTTGAGGGGAAACTTTCTCACACAAAAGGTGGTGGGTATATGGAACAAAATGTCAGAGGAGGTACTTGAGGCAGGTAAAAGAGACATTTGGACAGGCACATGAATAGGACAGGTTTAGAGGGATATGGCCCAAGCACGGGCAGATGGGACTAGTGTAGATGGGGCATGTTGGTCAACGTGGGCAAGTTAGACAGAAGGGCCTGTCTCCACCCTCTATTACTCTATGACTCCAAATCTTCTCTGTACTGTTTCCAATTGAATGACTACAGGTTGACCAAAACTGAACACAATACTCCATGTCCTTGCTGGTGAATTTAGCATTGTCTCCTGTACCAACAGGATAACTTCAGGCATGCGATCATCAATACTCCGGTGTCCAGGGAGAATTTCATGCTGTTGTTGAGCAACGTGGAAGATTTGCAGATCAGAGCGTTGTACTTCTCCCAGACCCAGCGCCTGTCACTGGGCTCCGTTCAGCTGGACGAGGCCAATGGTTCTGAATCTGCAACCCCTGCCACCAACGTCGAAGTGTGCTCCTGTCCCACACACTACATGGGAGACTCTTGCCAGGTAGGACCCAGCATTCACTTTTTCTCCAGAGATGCTGCCTGACCCACTGAGTTACTCCAGCACTTAGTGTCCATCTGCATTCAAGTCCATCTGTTCTGTGAAGGGCAATGTTGTCAGTTTGCAGTGGGGGCACAGGAGATGTAACACTTGTCTCTCGGAATAGATCAGGTAGATGCACAGAGTCTTTCGCCCAGAGTAGGGTAATCAAAAACCAGAGGACATAGGTTTAAGGTGAGGGGGGAAAGATTTAATAGGCAGGTGCTATCACAACGTTTGAGAAATAATTGGACAAGTACATGGATAGGACAGATTTAGAGGGATATGGGCCAAACGCAGGCAGGTGGGACTAGTGTAGATGGGACATGTTGGTCGATGTGGACATTGGGCCAAGGAGCTTTATTCTACACTCTATGATCCTACAACTCTATACCTCCCCCCTCGACTCCATCCAGGGATCCCAGCAGTCCTTCTAAGTTCACGTGCACCTGATCTAGTTGGAGTGAGTCTGAGGGTCTCCAATAAGGTAGATGGTAGCTCAGGGCTGCTTTCTAGTTGGTGATAGGATGGTTCAGTGGCTTGATAGCAGCTGGGAAGAAACTGACCCGGTGTACCCGATGTGGCCTCCTGTTCATCGGCGAGACCAAGTGTAGACTTGGTGACTGTTTTGCCAAACAATTGCACTCGGTCCGCCAAGGCCTACTGGATTTTCTGGTTGCTAACCATTTTATTTCCCCTTCCCATTCCCATACCGACTATCTGTCCTAGGCCTCCTCCATTGTCAGTGTGAGGCCACATGCAAAGTGGAGGAGCAGCATCTCATTTTCCGTGTGGGTAGATTACAGCCCAACGGTGTGGACATTGAATTCTCCAAATCTAGGTAACACACTCCCTTCCCCCTCCTTTCCAACCCATGTGGACCCATTTCTCCCACGATCATTCCCAGCCCAATGTGCCAGTACCCTTCCACTGGTATCCCTCACTCCAGCTGTACATTTCCCTCCTCCTTCACTCCTCTCTCCAGCTTTGTCCTCCCATGGCTTGCCAGGCTTTGCCCCACCTCCCTTTTCCAACTTTCAACCCTTTACTACAATCAGTCTGAAGAAGGGTCCCGACCCAAAACATTATCTGCCCATTTCCCTCTCCAAATACTGCCTGTCCTGCTGAGTTCCTTCAGCACTTTCTGTGTTTTGTTCTTTTGAACTTGTTTTTCTTTGAAAGTAGCTTTGCTAATCGAGTGATTTAACATTATCAGTCCTTGGCATGAATTGGCACGTGACATTATGGAGCGGTGGGTGTCCTTCCCAACCTGTCCGTCCCAAAGCAATAGGGCCGCTGCCTCACAGCGCCAGAGACCCGGGTTCAATCCTAACCACGAATGCTGTCTGCATGGAGTTTGTACCTTTTCCCTGTGACCGTGTAGGTTTTCTCCGGGTGCTCCGGTTTCCTCCCACACTCCAACGACGTACAGGTTTGTTGGTTAATTTGCTGTGGTAAAAATGGTAAAAATGTCCCTCGTGTGTAAGATAGTGCTAGTGTGCAGGTGATTGCTGGTCGGCGCGGACTCGTTGGGCCGAAGGGCCTGTTTCTGCACTGTATCTCTAAAATAAACTAAACTATCGGTTAGTTCCAAGAGTGTAAGAGTGTTAGGGAAGGCGTGCTTTACCGAAGAGTATATTAGTTGTACTCTGCCACCCTTGGACCCAATGCACATTCCCTTACTGCTGGCTTTACTGATTAATGTGCAATAGGCCAGTACCTTTGGAGTAGAATAATTCACTCACCGGTTTGAGGCTGTTCCAAAACCTACAATAACAAATACTTTTACAAATTCTTCTGTTGGAATTTGGACCTGGAAGTGCAAACAGAAAGTTTCAGTGACTCCCTCTAAACTCTTCGCTGTAGGCTGTGTAGAGAGGTTTTTAAATCTAGAATTACTCATTGCGGAAATGTCTACATTTAGCACAGAACATAGAACAGTACGGCGCAGGAACAGGCCCTTCAGCCCACAATGTCCATGCCGACCATGCTGCCAAATTAAATTCATCTTCTCTGCCTGTATATGATCTTATATCCCTCCATTCCCTGCATATCCATGTGCCTATCTAAAAGCCTCCAAAATACCTTTATTGTATCTGCCTCCACCACCACGCTCAGCAGCGTATTCTAGGCACCCACCATCCTCTGTGTTTATGAATGATCCACAGCAACACGCACATGGTGAAGATCAATTTCTATTCCATAGGCAAACAGGAACATTCAAACAGCCAGCTATTAGCATCTAGCTCCGCTGGCTTGTGAGAGAGAGAGAGAGGGAGCGAGTTAGCTGACCTTGCTAGTGTAAAGCTGTGTAGTACCCGTATTACCATGTAAAGGGTGGCATGCACATATGTGTAGTGGAGATTATAAATGGCATGAATTAATAAGGGTTAATCTACATCCTTCCTCTTAAAGAAACAAAGCACATATAGCGTGGTTAGTGGGGCATATTGTAAAACACCAGTATAAACATAGAAACATAGAAAATAGGTGCAGGAGTAGGCCATTCGGCCCTTCGAGCCTGCACCGCCATTCAATATGATCATGGCTGAGCATCCAACTCAGTATAAAGTGCAGCATTTATTATTTTACTGCATATGTGCGCACATAAAACAAAACGGGTCATGCACAGTTCAAGTGTAGCCGGTAAATATTCCAATCAGCGGGTTTGGCTTGCAGACACGACCTGCACGTGTACGGTAATACCCCTCGTACGCCTCATCCTTCTCTGAGGGATCAAGCCCCTTATCGGGTGAACGCAGAGGAGAAGACACCGGTGGAGATGGGGGCACCGAGGAAGGCAGGGATGGCGCTGGCACCGGCAGAGGAATCGCTGGAGCAGCATTCGCTGAGCTTGAGGGAAGACCGGCAGGCTGGTCCGGGTAAGGACGTGGAGGTGCCAGTTTATTAACCGGGAGGAGGTGTTGGCGGGTTTGCCGATAGATGCCGTTGTCAATACTGACCAAGTACGAGCGTGGCTCTGCGGTTGACCCCAGAATGACCCCGAGGCGGTCGTAACCTCGGAGTGACCGCAAGTGGACAACCTGTCCCTTGTTAAGTAGTTGAAGCGGAGAACTGGTTTTATCATAGTATTTTCTTTGTATGTCGCGGCGGCGTTGGAGCTGGGACGTCAGGAAATCCTTCAGAGGGGTGAACCCCCGAAAAGCACCTGGACCTGATGGTATACGCGGTCGTGTTCTAAAAACCTGTGCGGACCAACTGGCTGGAGTTTTTACGGACATTTTCAACCTCTCACCTCTGAGGTCTGAGGTCCCCACCTGCTTTAAAAGGGCATCAATTATACCGGTGCCCAAGAAGAGTAAGGTGACGTGCCTCAATGACTATCGACCAGTGGCACTAACGCCGGTGGTGATGAAGTGCTTTGAGAGGTTGATCATGGAGCAAATCAACTCCTACCTCGACAAAAACCTGGACCCACTGCAGTTCGATTACCGCCACAACAGATCAACGGTGGATGCGATCTCGCTGGCCCTCCACTCCGCGCTGGACCACCTGGACAACAAAAACTCATATGTCAGGCTGTTATTCATCGAATACAGCTCGGCATTTAACACAATCATCCCCTCCAAGCTGGTTACCAAACTCGCCGAACATCCCTCTGCAATTGGATCCTCGACTTCCTCATTCACAGACCACAGTCTGTTCGTATTGGTGGAAATGTGTCAGCCTCGATAACAATCAGCACGGGAGCACCTCAAGGCTGCATGCTCAGCCCCCTGCTGTACTCACTCTATACCCATGACTGTGTAGCCAATCACAGTACGAACTCCATCATCAAGTTCGCTGACGACACCACTGTTGTGGGGCGCATCACTGATGGGGATCAGTCAGAGTATAGAAGAGAGATCGAGCAACTGTCCATATGGTGCCAGCGCAATAACCTGGCCCCCAACACCAGCAAAACCAAGGAACTGATTGTGGACTTTGGAAGGAGTAGGAGGGGGACCCACAGCCCCATTTATATCAACGGGTCGATGGTTGAAAGGGTCAAGAGCTTCAAATTCCTGGGCGTGCACATCTCTGAAGATCTTTCCTGGTCCGAGAACACTAATGCAATTATCAAGAAAGCTCATCAGCGCCTCTACTTCCTGAGAAGATTACGGAGAGTCGGCTTGTCAAGGAAGACTCTCTCTAACTTCTACAGGTGCACAGTAGAGAGCATGCTGACCGGTTGCATCATAGCTTGGTTCGGCAATTTGAGCGCCCTGGAGAGGAAAAGACTACAAAAAGTAGTAAACACTGCCCAGTCCATCATCGGCTCTGACCTTCCTTCCATCGAGGGGATTTATCGCAGTCGCTGCCTCAAGAAGGCTGGCAGTATCATCAAAGACCCACACCATCCTGGCCACACACTCATCTCCCTGCTACCTTCAGGTAGAAGGTACAGGAGCCTGAAGACTGCAACAACCAGGTTCAGGAATAGCTACTTCCCCACAGCCATCAGGCTATTAAACCTGGCTCGGACAAAACTCTGATTATTAATAACCACTTTCTGTTATTTGCACTTTATCAGTTTATTTATTCATGTGTGTATATATTTATATCATGGTATATGGACACACTTATCTGTTCTGTAGTAAATGCCTACTATGTTCTGTTGTGCTGAAGCAAAGCAAGAATTTCATTGTCCTATACTGGGACACATGACAATAAACTCACTTGAACTTGATTGGATCACTGACGGTGCACGAACTTGTGGTTCTAGTAGTTGCTTGACCATAGGTAGGGTGGAGCGGGTTCGCCGTGACATGAGCCGTTCGGCTGTTGATCCCAGGAGAGGGTCGCGGACGATGTTCCGTAGGTGGAGTAGGTCGAGATAGACATCAGAGCCGCCCCTGTGTGAGCGTTCCATTGGTTCTTTCGCACTATTTACCACGCGCTCAGCCAGGCCTTTGGACTGCGGGTACTCGGGGCTGCTGGTGATGTGGTGAAAGTCCCAGTTTTTCGCGAAATTCCTGAAGAACTGGCTGGAGAATTGAGTTCCATAGTCTGAGAGTAACTTTAGGGGGGCTCCGTGGACAGAGAAGTGACGAGTTAATTTATGAATGACCATGGCTGAGGTCGGGCTACTGAGCAGGTCGATTTCGAACCATCCTGAGTAGGAATCGACTAGAACCAGGTACTGTTTGCCGTGCCACTCAATGATGTCGGCCGCCACTGTAGACCAGGGTAAGTCTGGTGTGGGGTGCTGGAGAAGCGGTTGCTTCTGTTGGTGCGGGGTCAGGCTATTGCAGATCGGGCAGGCAGCAACTTTATCGAGAATGTAGTCAGCCAAGTCAGGCCAGAACAGCATACCTTTTGCATGTTGGAGGGTTATTTCTGCAGTGGGATGGCCCCCATGGACAATGTCGAAGAACTTGCTTTGAAGAGACGTCGGGATGACTGCCTTATGTCCTTTCATTATGACGCTGTCTTGAATGACCAGTTCATCGTGGACAGGATAAAATGGGCGGACAGCTTGTGGCAGGTGGTGCTGATTGTCTGGCCAGTCGCGGCGGATGACAGTGGCCAGCGATTGTAGCGTTTCATCTGCAGCTGTTTGTGATACGAGGATGTCTAAACCGGCAGATGGGAGGCAGGTGACCATCATAACCATGTACCCCTCGTGCTCGTCATCAGACAGGTGTTTTTCACAAGTTGGGCGAGGTGCCCATGAGAGGGTGTCAGCTAAGTGCATGCCCTTACCATGTTTGTAGTCTAATGTCATATCTCTGTAGTTCCAACATCATGCATAGTAAAGATAAGATAAGATAAGATAAGATAGAATTTATTTGCCACACAACCAGGGTCGGTGGAATTTGGGTTGTCAGCAGCGATACAATAATAAAGAACACACAACCACAATAAAACTGTAACACAAACATCCACCACAGCATTCATCACTGTGGTGGAAGGCACAGAATTTGGCCAGTCCTCCTCCATTTCCCCCCCCCCCCCCGTGGACAGGACCAGAGTCCAGAGTCAGTCCAGGATCGGCTCTTCCTCACCGGAGACCGCGGCTTTAAGTTGGTGTAGGCCGCAGGCCAGCGGTCGAGATTTAAAGTCTCCGCCGCAGCCAGAAGCACCGTAGACTGCAGGGCCGGCGGTCGAAGCTCCCCTCCAGGGGTGATGGTAAGTCCATGCCGGCCCCGCGGTAGAAGTTGGCCGCGGGCCGGCAGTGATGGCTTCTTCTTCCCCCGGGTCCCCCACGAGGGATCCCGGGCTGTAGACGCCGCACCAGCTGGAGCTCTGCAGACCGCGACTTCAGGCCGCGACTTCAGGCTGCCAGCTGCCCCGGGCCAGCGAAACGAAGCGCTCCCCTCCGGCGAGCCCCAGCGAGGGCTCACCCGCTCCACATCGAGAGTCCACGCTGCGCCCGCCGCTGAAGCCCCGGGCGCGTCTCCGGGAAAGGCCGCGCCGATCCTTGATGTTAGGCCACGGGGGAGGCGACCTGGAAAAAGTCGCCTCTCCATGGAGGAGGCGATCGAAGCGGTTTCCCCCTCACCCCCCCACACCACCCCCCACACAAAACACACAAAGGAACATTAAGCACATACTTTAAAACATACTAAAAAATAAAAAAAAGTTGAAAAAACTGACGCGCTGCTGACATGGCTGCACACAGAGGAGCGCCCCCTACAGACGCACTGGTGCCGTGTGGATCGGTTTACTGAGGATACTGACCAGGGGCTGGTGGTCTGTTTTGACCATGATCGGGTTGCCAAAGATAAAGTCCTTGAATTTCTTGCAGGCAAAAGTTTCTGTGAGTAGCTCCTTTTCCATTTGAGCGTAGCGCTGTTCAGTGTCGGTCATGGGAAAGTGAAGGCTCAAGCGCATAGAGAGATTGTTGTGGCTGGGCCCTGTTGGCACGGGTACGGCAGCACCAGATAAAGTGATCTTTCTTTTTACAATAGTGACAAGTTTTGCCATAAGCGAGGCATTGCTCACGAAATTTCAGGTGTGAGCCACCGCAGTTACCACAGTATGGACCAGAGGATCAGTTACCCTCCCTGTAGGCGGTTGTCGTGGGGTTAATGTTTGTTGCGGGAACCTATAGAAGGCATGCACATCGTAGGCAGAGTGTGGTCCCGGTCCCAGGGCTTTGGTATGGGTGTCAGTGTACTCTGCAACCCGGCAGACACGTTCAACCTTATCTAGTGTAAGCTCCTCATCCCGGAGCAGTTCATTTCTTTTTACAATAATAAGGGTTAATCTACACTCTGTATAAATAGACATGCCCCACACATCTTCTTTAAATGTTGTCCCTCTCAGCTTAAAGCTATGCCCTCAAGTATTTGATATTACCACCATGGGAAGAAGGTTCTGACTGTCCACCCTATCTGTGCCATTACACAACCATTAAACAAACAGTAATTGGTCAATATCAATGCACTCCCTGGCTTGGAGCCACCGTATTTTTTTTAAAGTATCTTTGTTTCCAGATAGTTTTAGTATTCCAGCTTTTCTTGGACAACTGCCGGTTATAAAACTGGTGGAAACTATGGGATGGGAATGGATGGAATCTGGGGGCAGATGCAGTTGCTCAGCCTGACGGCAGCATTCACAACGGGATGTTGTGGAGTTATGCTGTCCTGCCCCGGCGCATAATGCTGTCTGTTCAAGTCACACTCATAGAGTCATACAGCACAATAACGGGCCCTTCAGCCCATCACGTCCATGCTGACCTTGTTTCTCCCATCCGCGCAAATCCCCTTTGCCAGCATTGGGAGCATGTCCTTCTGGAACATAGAGCATTGCTCAGTCCATCACACAGACCAACTTCCCCACCACCATTGACTCCGTCTACACTTCACGCTGCCTCAGGAAAGCAGCCAATATAATCAAGGACCATTCCCTCTTCTCCTCTCTCCCATCGGACAGAAGATGCAAATGCTTGAAAGCACCTACCACTAGTTCCAGGAACAGCTTCTTCCCTGCTGTTATCACTTCTGAACCACTCTTCCATAAGCTAGGGTGTAGTCCCGATCTTCATACCTACGTCATTGTGGCCCTTGCACTTTTTCTATAAGTGTAATGCTATAACATTATATTCTGCAGTCTGGTACTTTTCTCCACTCTACCTGTTGTACTTCTGTATGGTTCGATTGTACTCCTGTTACATTTGGGCGGCACTGTGATGCAGTGGTAGAATTGCTGCCTCACAGCGCCAGAGCCTCGGGTTTGATCTTGACTACGGGCGCTGTCTGTACGGAGTTTGTACATTCTCCTCGTGCCCGCGTGGGTTTTTTCTGGGAGCTCCAATTTCTTCCAACACTCCAAAGATGTACAGGTTTGTTGTTTTAATTGTTTTAGGTAAGAATTGTAAATTGTATCGAGTGTGTAGGATGGCGCTAGTGTACGGGGTTGGCTGGTCGGCGCGGACTCGGTGGGCCGAGGGGCATGCTTCCGCGCTGCATTTCTAAATTAAAACTACACTAAATCTAAACTGCTTCCTGCCAATCCTTTTAGCACCCTTTCCAGTTTAATGATATCCTTCCTCTTGCAGGGTGACCAGAAATGCAGCACCTCAAATGTAGCCTCACCTATGTCTCTCACGATATCCAGAGATAAATTGCTGCAATCATAAAACAAAGTGCTAGAGAAACAGCAGTTCTGATCAGTCTGAAGAAGGTTCCTGGCATGAAACATAGTCTGTCCATTCACTCTACAGATGCTGCCTGACCTGATGAGTTCCTCCAACAATTTGATTTTTGCTCACGGTTCTGTATTGCTGCTTGCTCTGATGTTGGAACTGGATCACACAAGCAGTAAAGGCGAATATGGCCCAACATCTAAGGAATAAATAACAGGCCAATCATCAGGGAAAATTCCTGAGCTATTCTTTTGCCAAACACGGAACATAGAAGGGTATAGCACAGGAACAGGGACCCAACACCCTCTGTGTAAAAACAAAACCGCCCCACACATCTCTTTTAAACTATGCCCTTCTCACCTTAAATCTATGACCTCTAGTCCGTCATATTTCCACTCAGCAAGAATGTGCCTATGTAAAAGCCTCTGCAGTGCCACTATTGTATCTACTGACACCTCCACCCCTGGCACTCATCACCCTCCCAGCAGCACATATTCCAGGCACCCATTACCCTCTGTGTAAAAGTACCAGCCCTGCACATCTCCATTAAACGTTGCCCCTCGCACAGAGCTAAAAAACATACTGTTAAACCGTTACAGCAACTTGGTCAGCATGGACAAGGTGGGCCGAAGGGCCTGTTTCTGTGCTGTACAGTACTATATCTATATGATTATAAACTAATCTCCTCTGCCTGTGCATGGTCTGTATGTCTCCATTCCCTGCACATCCATGTGACTGCTTAAACTCCACTATCGTATCTGTCTCCACCACCACCCGCAGCAGCACATTCCAGGTACCCATCACCCTCTGTGTAAACATACTTGCCCTGCACATCCTTTAAACATTGCCCCTCTCACCTTAAATCTATGTCCTCTTGTTTTTGACATTTCCATCATGAGAAACGGGTTGTAACGGTCTACCCCATCTATGCCTCTCATCATTTTACATGGGGCTGGATGCCAACTATTTCTACGACATTTTAAAATTCTGGTACTTTGACTGGAAATGATTAATAACAGCAATAAAACTGAAGAGTGTGCAATTTAAATAAATTCTGATCATCTTCCAATCATTGCTAAATGTTATAATAGATGCAATTTATTTTATAATGGTTATGTTTAAATGTTTCCACTGGGGTTTATTACAGATTAGAGCTGGCAATCTCCTAATCACTGCTGCTACACATGCCAACATTCCTTGGCTCCGTACCAATCCTCACGTTGGTAGTGTTGTAGCCTATGTTTGAGTCTGTTAATAGGCACCGAGGTGCTAATTACCCGTAGGACTAGCTACGCTGGGCTTGTCATGTTGCCAACTTGCCTGAGACTAGAAGCTTGCAAGAGATGCCCCTGAGCCAAGCTAGCGACCTTTGTCCACCTGTCTGCCAGTCAAACCCCCCATCCCCCCCTCCCTCCCCCCACCTGTATCTACCTCGGTCCGCTGAGGACTGCTGGATCTCCCGGCTGCTAACCATTTAAAACTCCCCTTCCCATTCCCACATTGACTTTCCAGTCCTGGGTTTCCTCCATTGCCAGAGTGAGTCCACACGCAGTCTGGGGGAACAGCACCTCATATTTTGCTTGGGTAGCTTACAACCCAATGGTATGAACGTTGATTCTCTATAATTTTAGGTAACCTTGCCGTTTTTCTCCTCCTTAGTCATTTTACCAGTTCTACAGTTCTCCACCTAGTTTCTCTTGAGATCACATCTTCTCGAGCCAACAATGGGCCCACCCTGCCTGAGATCATTTGTGGCCGGCCTTGCTTAGTCCAGCTCTTCACCCCTGCCCCCACCCCCTACTTTTAGTCTGAAGAAGGGTCCCGATCTGAAACATCACCCATCGTTTTTCTCCAGAGATGTTGCCTGACCCGCTGAGTTACTCCAGCACTTTGCATCTACCCACCTATCACTCACCAGGCTTTGTCCCGACTCCACCTCTCTCTTCCAGCTTTCTCCCCATTACTACAGCTTGAGTTTAGTTTATTGTCACGTGTACCGAGGTACAATGAAAAGCTTTTGCTGCGTACTAACCAGTCAGTGGAAAGACACATCATGATTACAATCGAGACATCCACAGTGTACAGATACATAGTAAAGGGAATAATGTGGATAATGCTTGGTGCAAGATAAAGTACACTCAGTCTGAAGAAGGATCCTGATCCAAAACGTCATTATCCATGTTCTTCAGAGACGCTGCCTGACCCATTGAGTTACTCCAGCACATTGTATCTTTTTCTCTCTCAGAACTTGAATTGATTGAAAGCTACAGCATTGAAACAGGTCGTTCGGCCGACCATCGAACATCCGTTCATACTAGTTCTATGTTATCCTATTGGTCTTTGTAATGGGTTGCTGTTTGTAAGGTGTTGTGCTGCCCTTAAGACAGGGAGAACGTACAAACTCCGTACCGACAGCACCCGTAGTCAGGATCGAACCAGGGTCTCTGGCGCTGTTAGCAGCAACTATACCGCTGTGCCACTGTGCCGCCCTTAAGACATGATGGACTTTCTTAAGCCCCTGACCAAATGCTCCTCCAGTAATTGAAAATGGGAATAGTGCAGACATCAGACATCCGAAATAAAAAGCAAAAATGTTGCCATCATTTTTCAAAGGTCAGGCAGCACCTGTGGAGAGAGAAACAGAGTGATTGTGTTAGGTTGTATTGCTATTACTCCATCTGACTGTATCTCGCAGGCAGTTTAACTCATAATAATCCCATCCCGACTTGTTGTGCTGTAGAAATATTGTCCTTTCATGGCAAAAACATGTAGATGTGGTGATGTAAGTATGTATCATTGCATGTAACACTTGGGAGGGGTCTGTGTGTTTGTACGTGTGTTTGGTTTGTAGAGGTTTATTAGCGGAAAAGTATTAGTCGGCAGGGTGGGGAGCAGTGTGCGTTAGCTCCACCCTGGGGCTTTTGCTTATAATTGGAGAATGTTGTAAGCACATGTCGTGATGTATTAGCACAGGTGACATCACCTCTTGTTTAGTCCACATTTTTGTTAGATCTAATCCCAAATACCAGTTTTATAACATGCGCTTTTAACAGATTTGTATCTAATAGCAACTTATGAAGGACCCAGAAAGAATGTAGGCTTTGGAGAGCGTGAAGAAGAGGTTTACCAGAATGGTAGACACAAAGTGCTGGAGTAACTCAGCGGGCCAGGCCACATCTATGGAGAAAAAAGATTGGTTTTGTTTCGGGTCAGGACACTTCTTCAGATGATCTGAAGAAGGATCCTGACCAGAAACATTACCCATCCTTTTTCTCCAGAGATACTGCCTGACCCGCTGAGTTACTCCAGCACTTTGTATCTATCTTTGGTATAAACCAGCATCTTCAGTTCTTTCTTTCTATGTTTTACCAGAATGGTGCCTCTTTTAGGAGGTATCAACTACGAAGACAGTTTGCAAAACACAAAGTGTTGGAGTAACTCAGTGGGTCGCCCAGCCTCTGACCATGTTCTCTAGAGATGCTGCCTGACCCGCTGAGTTACTCCAGCACTTTGTATTTATCTCAAGATTCCAGCATCTGCAGTTCCTTCTTTCTCCATTTGGACAACATAGGTTTGTTTTCTCTGGAGCATTGGAGGTTCAGGGGAGACCTGACAGATGTATATAAAATAATGAGAGGCATAGATAGGGTGGACAGTCAGTGCCCTTTCCTAGGGTGGAAATGTCAAAGATTAGAGGGCATTGCTTAAAGGTGAGAGGGGGAAAGGTTAAAGGGGATGTGCAGGGGAAATGTTTCTTATACAGAGGGTGATGGGTGCCTGGAACACACTGCCAGGGGTGGTGGCGGACGCAGATACGGTAGTGGCGCTTAAGAGTATTTTGGATAGCCACATGGATATGCAGGGGAAAAAGGAATGGGAGAGTAGATTAGTTTTACGCCATCATGTTTGGCAGACATGGGCTGAAGGGCCTGTTCTTGTGTTGTACTGTTCTATTAAAGGAAAGCAAAGCCTGGAAAATAAAAAGCAAGGTAAATCAATGCTAAAGGCAAAACTAAAAGCATAGCATAAACAAGCATGAGTTTACTTTATAATAAAGCCACAAAGTGCTGGAGTAACTCAGCAGGTCAGACAGCATCTCTGGAGAACATGGATAGATGACGTTTTGAGTCAGGACTCTTTTCTTCTTCAGACCTGAAACGCCACCTATGCATGTTCTCCAGAGATGCTGCCTGATCTGCTGAGGTACTCCAGCACTTTATGTCTTTTTTTGCAAACCAACTTTGTATCTGGGTTTACTCCAGATTGTCCAGATTCAGGGATAGTTTCTTCCGAGCTGTCATCGGGCAACTGAACCATCCTACCAATAACTAGAGAGCGGTCTTGACCTACAATTTACCTCATTGGAGACCCTTGGACTATCTTTATGTTACTGGACTTTATCTTGCAATATACGTTATTCTCTATACCCTGTATCTGTACACTGGGGACGGGTCAATTGTAATCATGTATAGTCTTTCTGCTGACTGGCTAGCATGCAACAAAAAGCTTTTCACTTTACCTCAGTACATATGACAATAAACTAAACTCAAACTCAAACTAAAATCTTTTCACTGTACCTCGCTACACGTAACAATAAACAAAACTACTCTGGTTACTTTTCTAAAACCTTTCCCCACCTCGCTGAAGTTTGCAAGTGACGCTGGCCACTGTTTTTTCATTCCTCCTTTATTTGTGTTGCTAAGATGATAACCGTGCTGGGAAGTGTACATGTTCCAAGGGCAAAGTGAATGTACTCCAAAATATTGGGGAAGTGAGTGAGTAATTGTCTAGACACGTCTGGGTCCAGACGCAGGATAGGTGTGCGGTTGCCACACCTTCGAACCAGTAGCAACTAGACCTGCGAATGCGTCGCATTATTTGTCAGTGCCGGATGGCTCAAGCTGACGTATAAACCTGAGTCAGTGAGGCTGAGTTTAAAGGTGGGGAGGAGGACACCGGAGACTGAATCAGCCTCCATTTGACACACCAGCTATAAAAGAAGCCTTTGGCAGTGAGCTCCCCATTTTAAGGTGTGCACCGAACGCAGAGACTGAAGGAGGATGCCTGAGTGTAATTTGTGGGCGAGGCGGCTGAAGGTGCTGGCGGTACTCCTGTCAATCCTTGGGCCATGTTTCGGAGGAATGAGGGCAATGGAAAAGCCAAAGAAAGTATCACGGAGAGCGGAAAATATTCTCCGGGACAGAGTCAACTGCAGAACGGTAACCTTCTAATCTGACATTGTTAAACATTGTTAAACATTTAGTGAGCAGGGCACAAAGTGCTGGAGTAACTCAGCAGGTCAGGCAACATCTGTGGATTGACAAGCGACGTTTCAGATCGAGACCCTTCTCCTACATTGACTGAGAAGGGTCAGTGGTCAAAGAAACTTTCCCTCAGGAGATCAGAGAAAATATGCCCCACAGTTGTTCAGCACCATCAGATAGATCTAGGGTTTAAATCATTTAATTGCTGTCTGTTTTATTTTTAAATTCTGTGATAATGAAAACTTGTGGTGCGTTTTCTCAAGTATTGAGGCTTTATTAGCTCAGAGGAACAACGAAGGGTACACAAAATGGGAGGGGAAAATGTGAGAAAAGTTAACAGTTTGTTGTCAGCTGAGGCAGATCTTGTTGTCATGTGTACAACGAATAGCTTTGTTCTGCATGCTGTTCAATCAAGTCAGATCAGATAAATGTAAAGGAAGGAACTGCAGATGCTGTTTTATACCGAAGATAGACACAAAGTGCTGGAGTAACTCAGCGGGTCAGGCAGCATCTCGGGAGAAAAAGAATAGGCGATATTTTGGGTTGGAACCCTTTTTCACAATGGGTGAAATCAAATGTAATCAAGGAAAACACAAGTACAATAGATAGAGCAAAAGGGGAAGATAAAGAGTGGAGAATATAGTGCTTGGTGCAGAATATATCTACAGACATCTTTGTGTGCAAGGGCAAGTTGGGAAAGTTGGGCCGAAGGGCCTGTTTCCGTGCTGCATGACTCTGGAGAGTTGCAGTGATGTGAAGCACTGAAATAGGAATGGACATGTTTGAGGGGCTCGGCAGTGGGGGAGAGGGCATGCTGGCTGTACTGAGGCTGATCAGACTGTTGCACTACTGTGGGCTATGTTAGAGTAATTTGTTGTATATTTATTTTGGTTGTTGTGGTGTCTAATATGCCTGTACAGGGAGTGCGGGTGTTCCAGTTCATATCTGGTGCATTTGGCAAACAAACACTCCAGCTCTCTGGCTAATCGAAAGACTACAGATGTTGAAATCTCGAGCAAAATTGCTCGAGGAACTCAGCGGGTCAGGCAGCATTTGTGTGTGTGGGGGGGGGGGGGGGGGGGGGGGGGGGACAATGGACAGACAATGTTTTGGGTCATACGGAACAACCCGTAATGTTGGCTGTCCAGTCCCCTCACTAATGATGTCTGACCTGCTAAGTTCGTCGAGCATTTTGTTTTCTACTCCTGCAGTGCAACCAAATCAAACTCTATAGAAGATCATGGTAGCTGAGGTAGTGGTTGGTGTCGTGCAGTGTTCAAGAGTCTAATGTTTGTTGGGAATTGGTTGTTTTTGAAGCTGGAGGTCACGGTTCTCAGACTCCAGTACCTTCTTCCCGAGATGAGAGCATGGCCAGGGTGGTGTGGGTCTCTGATGATGCTGGCTGCCTTTTTGAAACAGCGCCTCCTGTAGATCCCTTCGATGGTGGGGAGGTCAGTATCCTATGAAGGACCCGGCCATGTCCACCACTCTCTGTAGCCTCCCATGTACTTGGGCTTTTGAGTTACTAAACCAGGCAGTATAGCAACCAGTCAGTGTGCTCTGTACCATACATCCTTTAACCTCCCTACTTATAATCAGACTGGGCTGGCCCTGAGGTTGCATCTATTTCTTTCTTCTCCTCTCCCCGTTGTGATCTTGTTTCTGTCTCAGTCGCTGAATCATTCCCTTAGCCTCTTCAGTTCTTGCGGGAAGATATCACCATCTCTCTGCTCCGAGCCTCTTGTATTTCACCCTGGAGCCACTGAATGGGAAGAAGGGAGGTGCCATCAAAGTTGGGACATCTCATAGCAATTCACAGCCAGCCAAGGTCCTCTGTGTGATGTGACGCGGGGAACCTTGGCCGCTGGTCTGACACGAACAGCCATGAGCCAATTGCGCTGATGAAGACACTGCAGATGCTGGTTTACAGAAAAGGACACAAAGTGCTGGAGTAACTCTGCGGGTCAGGCAGCATCTCTGGAGAACATGGATCGGTGGTGTTTCAGGTCGGGACCCTTCTTCAGACCTGATGAAGTTTGGAAGGGGTTCTCTGTGTCTTTGATGGAATAATGGCGATGGGATGCGATGGGACCCGTGCTTATGGGAGGACCGTTCAGCAGTTGTGAAGGGGACAAGGCCGTTCCTGAGTCTGGTGGTGCACATTCTCCAGCTTCTGTACCTCCTGCCGATGGAAGCGGGGAGAAGAAAAAATGGGAGGGCCAAGACTTTGATTATGTTTGCTGCTTTCCTGAGGCAACGTGATGGTGGGGAGTCTGGTGTGTGTGATGGACTGGGCCAAACCAACAAATCTCTGCTATTTCTTGTGGTCTTAGGCAGAGCTATTCCCAAAGTTCGGTATTGGTGTTGGTTTATTATTGTCACGTGTACTGAGATGCAGTCAAATCATGTACATGAGTACAATCAAGTCATAAACAAGTACAAAAGTTAGTACAGAGTGCAGAATATAGTGTTATAGCATTACAGTTACAGGGAAAGTGTGCAAGATCTGCAATTAGGTTAGCTAGTAGGTTTGCCCTGAATCCAAGTTAGATTCATTATTAATTGGTGATCATGGCCAGTGTTTTGTTGTGAATACCTTCCGCTGAACTGATAATGTTCCTCCTCTGTCTTCGCTCCGCTGTGAAATAGTCCCAGGTAGTCAGCCTTTCCCACTGTTTGTAACGTTTCAATCATATAACCATATAACCATATAACCATATAACAATTACAGCACGGAAACAGGCCATCTCGGCCCTACAAGTCCGTGCCGAACAACTTTTTTCCCTTAGTCCCACCTGCCTGCACTCATACCATAACCCTCCATTCCCTTCTCATCCATATGCCTATCCAATTTATTTTTAAATGATACCAAGGAACCTGCCGCCACCACTTCCACTGGAAGCTCATTCCACACCGCTACCACTCTCTGAGTAAAGAAGTTCCCCCTCATGTTACCCCTCATGTTACCCCTAAACTTCTGTCCCTTATGGCAAGATTATTAAATAATGACTATGGTATGTTTGCCTTCATCGCTTAGGGCACTGAGTGCAAGAGTCAGGAGGTCACGATGCAGCTTTATAGGACTTTGGTTAAACAATAGACAATAGGAGCAGGAGTAGGCCATTCGGCCCTTCGAGCCAGCACCGCCATTCACTGTGATCATGGCTGATCATTCACAATCAGTACCCCGTTCCTGCCTTCTCCCCATATCCCTTGACTCCACTATCTTTAAGAGCCCTATCTAACTGAGAGCATCCAGAAAATTGGCCTCCGCTGCCTTCTGAGGCAGAGAATTCCAGATTCACAACTCTCTGGGTGAAAACGTTTTTCCTCATCTCCGTTCTAAATGGCCAACCCCTTATTCTTAAACTGTGGCCCCTGGTTCTGCACTCCCCCAATATTGGGAACACGTTTCCTGCCTCTAGCGTGTCCAATCCCTTAACAATCTTATGTTTCAATAAGATACCCTCTCATCATTCTAAATTCCAGTGAATACAAGCCCAGTCGATCCATTCTTTCATCATATGTCAGTCCAGCCATCCCGTGAACCTACGCTGCATTCCCTCAATATCACTACCTCAAATTTGCAAACAAAAACTGCAACAATACAGCAGATGTGGTCTCACCAGGGCCCTGTACAACTGCAGAAGGACCTCTTTGCTCCTATACTCAACTCCTCTTATAATGAAGGCTAACATGCCATTAGCTTTCTTCATTGCCTGATGTACCTGCATGCTTACTTTCAGTGACTGATATACAAGGCCACCCAGATCTCATTGCGCTTCCCCTTTTCCTAACTTGACAGCATTCAGATAATAATCTGCCTTCCTGTTCTTGCCACCAAAGTGGATAACCTCACATTTATCTGCATCTGCCATGCATCTGCCCACTCACCCAACCTATCCAAGTTACCTTGCATCCTCATAGCATCCTCCTCACAGTTCACACTGCCACGCAGTTTTGTGTCATCTGCAAATTTGCTAATGTTACTTTGAATCCCTTCATCCAAATCATTGATGTATATTGTAAATAGCTGCGGTCCCAGCAGCGAGCCTTGCAGTACCCCACTCGTCACTGCCTGCCATTCTGAAAGGGACCCGTTAATCCCTACTCTTTGTTTCCTGTTTGCCAACCAATTTTCTATCCATGTCAGCACCCTACCCTACCACCCAACACATACCATGTGTTCTAAATATACCTTCTAATCTCCCATGTGGGACCTTATCAAAGGCTTTCTGAAAGTCCAGGTACACCACATCCACTGGCTCTTCCTTGTCCATTTTCCTAGTCAAAAATTTCCAGAAGATTAGTCAAGCATGATTTCCCCTTCGTAAATCCATGCTGACTCGGACTGATCCTTTTACTGCTATCCAAATGTGCCGCTATTTCATCTTTTATAATTGACTCCAGCATCTTCCCCACCACCGATGTCAGGCTAACTGGTCTATAATTCCCTGTTTTCTCTCACCATCCTTTCTTTAAAAGGGACAACATTAGCTACCCTCCAGTCCACAGGAATTGATCCTGAATCTGTAGAACATTGGAAAATGGTCCATGATTTCTAGAGCCACTTCCTTAAGTACCCTGGGATGCAGACCATCAGGCCCTGGGGATTTATCAGCCTTCAGTCCCACCAGTCTACCCAACACCATTTCCTGCCTAATGTGGATTTCCTTCAGTTCCTCCGTCACCCTAGGTCCTTTGGCCACGAGTACATCTGGGAGATTGTTTGTGTCTTTGTTAGTGAAGACAGATCCAAAGTACTGATTCAACTCGTTAGGCTACATTTGGAGTATTTTCTCAAGGTAACAATGTCAAAAGACTAGAGGGCGTAGCTTTAGGGTGAGAAGGCAAAGTTTGAAGGAGATGTTTGGGACAACTTTTTTTACACAAAGGGTGGTGGGTGCCTGGAACATGCTGACCGGAGTGGTGTTTGAGGCAAATACGATAGGCACAGAGAGGTGCGAGCAAGTCATCGCATGTTTACGTAACTCGTACGCCAAAGCAAACTCCTGCAGATGCCGACAATCCGAAATAAAAACAAAATGATGCTGGGAACACTCAGCAGGTCGGGCAGCATCTATGAAGGGAGAAACAGAGTTAACGTTTCAGGGCAG
The DNA here is from genome assembly GCF_010909765.2 of Amblyraja radiata. NCBI lineage: Eukaryota > Metazoa > Chordata > Chondrichthyes > Rajiformes > Rajidae > Amblyraja > Amblyraja radiata. Next base: position 57,919,432 of record NC_045959.1, on the reverse strand, counting down.
AGACCTGCAAAAATGTTATTGCCTGAAGCATTTCCATAACTTGAGCTAATTTGTAATTCTGTCTTTATGGATGTAATGTATAGGAAGGAACTGCAGATGCTGGTTTATACCAAAGATAGACACAAAATGTTGGAGTAACTCAGCGGTTCAGTTTGCATCTCTGGAGAAAAGGTATAGGTCTGAAGAAGGGTTCCGAGCTGAAAAGTAACCTATTCCTTTTCTCCAGAGATGCTGCCTGACTCGCTGAGTTACTCCAGCACTTTGAGCCTTTTTGCTGGAAGTAAACTCTGTTGCTTTGCTTGGCTCTTTATTGGTGACTTTTTTCCTGTTTGTCACCGCTGTTGGTGGCGTGTGTGTCTCCCTCTTTCCTCCCCTGGCTCCCAGTGTTAACTCACATCTCCTCCACTGTTGACAGAAATGCAGCGATGGATATTACAAAGAAAACTCGGGATTTTACTTGGGGCGATGTGTTCCTTGTCGCTGTCACGGTCATTCAAACCTGTGTGAAGCACGAACCGGAAAATGCATCGTAAGTAGCAATAGTTCACGAATGCTTTATTTGTCATGTATGCAACTGCACAGTGAAATTCGTTTCGCATATATTACACATGTAGGCGCCACCATTTACCATTTTCGGTGACATTATTCAAAGTCCGATCGGTCCATGCGCTCGATGTACTGGAGCAGTTCCCGCAAACCGATGTCCCCACACTGAGATAGTTTTAGTTTTAATTTTAGAGATACAGCCCTTTGGCCCACCGGGTCCATGCTAACTATCGCCCCCCTCCCCCCATTCACGCTGGTTCTATGTTATCCTACTTTCCCATCCACTCCCTACACATCAGGGCAGTTTACAGAGGGCCAATTAACCTACAAACCTACACTTCTTTGGGATTTGGGAGAAGACTGGAGCATCCGGAGGAAACCCACGCAATCACAAGAAGAACGTGCAAACTCCACCCAGACAGACAGCAGCCGAGGTGGGGATCGAACCCAGGTCTCTGGCGCTGTGAGGCAGTGGCTCTACCAGCTGTGCCACTGTGTCACAGTAATTTGGATTTAATTGTTTAAAGTGTTATTGTTTGTGTACAGCAGGTTCGATCACCGCTGCATCTCACCTTGTCTCCTCCCTCTCCATCTCCCTGTCTCCGTTTCTCACGTTCCCTCAATCCCTCTTCTGTATAACCATCTTACTCAGAAACCCCTCTCACACACAATGGTGCAGCTGGTACAGCCACTGCCTCCTAATGCTGGAGATCTGGGTTTGATTCTGACCTTGGCTGCCGCCTGTGTGGACCGTGTTTATGTTGAGGTTTTTTATTGTCGCATGTACCGAGGTAGAGTCAAAAGCTATGTTTTGCACGTTAGCTAATCAAATCAGACAATACTGTACATAAATACAATCACACCAATCTCAAGGACAGTATGTGGAGCAAAGGGGAAGATAAGGTTGGCAACAGCTTGGTAAGTGTTTAGTTTATTTGATTTTAGAGATACAGCGGGGAGACAGGCCCTTCGGCCCACCGAGTCCATGCCGACCAGCAATCACCCCATACATTAACGCAATCCTACACACTAAGGACAATTTACGTGAACACAAACTCAATTAACCTACAAACCTGTACGTTCTGGGAGAGTGGGAGTAAACCTACGCAGTCACGGGAAGAACGTACAAGCTACATACAGATAGCACCCGTAGTCATGATCGAATACGGGTCAATGGCGCTGTGAGGCAGCAACTTTACCCGCTGCGCCACTGTGTTGCCCAAAGTGTACCACGGTCAGGCACGTGTGGATCTAGGCAGCAGGTAGCGTGTGGCACAGCTGTAGAGTTGCTGCCTTACAGCGCCAATGACTTGGGGGCGATCCTGACTACGGGTGCTTCAATACAGAGTTTATACACTCCCCCTGTGACCGCATGGGTTTTATCTGGGTTCTCTGGTTTCACCTCACACTCCCAAGACGTGCAGGTTTGTCAGTTAATTGGCTTCAGTGAAAAAATTGTCCCCAGTGTGTAGGATAGTGCTAGTGTATGTGGTGATCGCTGGTCGGCGCGGACTCGGTGGGCCGAAAGGCCTGTTTCTGCACTGTATCTCTAAAGTCTAAAGTAAAGTGGGAAAGAGACTCGGAGTGGAAAGTTGTAAAGTAGGAGCCGGTGATCACGGCTGATTGAAGTGAGATATGGCCACTCGGCCCCTTAATTCTGCTGTCCCATTTAGAAAGATAAGAGAGTTGAGTAAGAAGGAAACGTTTTTTTGGCGTTTAGTTTATTATTGTCACGTGTACCAAGGTACAGTAAAAGTTTTTTTTGTTGTCACACAAGACTATACATGATTACAATTGAGCCATCACTGTGCATAGATACAGGGAATAACGTTTAGAGTAAGATAAAGTCCAATTAAAGATAGTTCGAAGGTCTCCAATGAGGTCGATGGTAGGTCAAGAGCACACTCTATTTGGTGAAAGAATGGTTCAGTTGCCTAATAAACAGCTGGGAAGAAACTTTTCCCTGAATCTGGTTATGCGTTTTCAAACTTCTGTACATCTTGCCCGATGGAAGAGGGGAGGAGAGAGAAGAGAGAGTGACTGGGGTGAGACTGGTTTTTTGATTATGCTGTTGGCCTTGCCGAGCAGGGTGAACCTGGATCATTGAATAATAGAATAAGGCACAATGGGCCAAAGAACCTCCTGGGGTGTCCATTTATTACCAAGATACAATTTATGAACACAATCTCCGCAAGAGGAAAGTTATTGACGGAAATAAAGACACAAAGTGCGGGAGTAACTCAGCGGGTTAGGCAACATCTCTGGAGAAAAGTGAAAAAGATGCCCCCTTTCTCCAGAGATGCCCACTGAGTTACTCTAGCACTTTGTGCCTATCGTTGGTATAAACCAGCATCTGCAGTTCCTTGTTTCTGCTTAACAGAACGAAAGTCATAAGAGAAAATAAAGATTGATAAAGGACACATTATTACTCTTCCCAGTGTGAGTTTCACTGATAAAGAATTACCATGAACATCTGCCATGTTCCTACCTGCCCTCCGACTGGGCCACGTACCCATTCAGTGGTCTGAAGAAGGGTCCTCACACCAAACATCACCTATCCACATTCTCCTAGGATGCAGCCCGACCATCTGAGTTGTTCCAGCACTTTGTGTCCCTTTTACCACTCGGGGACATGGGGTGAGTCTTGCCCACGACATCAGATCCTGACAAACACACAGAAAAAAACCCCACATGAAATTGGTTTAAAATTGTCACAGCACTCAGGAGGAATGTAAGAGCAAATCTTCCAAATAGAAAAGAATTGGTTGTATTTCCTCAGGGAAGAGTTTAACGAGCAGATTTTAAATTGTAATCCAGCTGTCTACATCCCAGTCCCTCCCCTCAGTGGAACAACTCCACATAGCTGGGGGGCTGGGAGTGAGGCCGATGTAGGCAGTTGTATGCTGCTGTGATTTAACATGGCCCGAGAAGCAAAAATATGCTCCAATTCTGGTCTATTTCTCGTTTTTTAAGTCGTAATTGATGTTTTTTTAATGCATTTTGCAAATATTCTCATCTGACAATTTGAAATCTCAGTGGTTGCTGGAAGAAAATCTTACAGCACAAAAGGAGGCCATTTGGCCCTGACGTGGAATGGGCCCTGATCCCCTGGTATATATCCAGGTTCATAGTCAGTGGTGGCGTTGGATCAAACACAGAATCCTCTACAGACAGTGCGGCTGTCTGCTGAACCATAACCGATCCAGTTTCCCACCGTCCCCTTGCTCCTAGTTCTGTAAAGACTAATGAACTTAGAATGACCGAATCAATGTCACACAGAGACTGAACTGCAGAGAGTCATGGACATAGCCCAGACACAACTCCCTGCCATCGATTCCATCTAATTCAGTTTAGCTTATTAATGTCACATGTACCGAGAACAGTGAAAAGCATTTTTGTTGTGTGCTAACCAGTCAGTGAAATGACTATACATGATTAACGTCACGCCGTCCACAGTGTATAGATACAGGATAAAAGAAATAACGTTTAGTGCAAAATAAAGTCCGATTAAAGATAGTCCAAACTGATCTGTTTTGTAGTAAATGCCTACTATGTTCTGTGTGCTGAAACAAAGCAAGAATTTCATTGTCCTATCAGGGACACATGACAATAAACTCACTTTAACTTGAACTTGAACAATGGTCTCCCATGAAGTAGATAGTTGTTCAGGACCGCTCTCTAGTTGGTGATAGGATGGTTCAGTTGCCTGATAGCAACTGGGAATAAACTGTCCTTGAATCTGGAGGTGTGCGCTTTCACACTCCTCTACCTCTTGCCTGATGAGAAGAGGGAGCATCTGGGGTGAGATTTGTCCTTCTTTATGCTGGTGGCCTTGCCGAGGCAGCGTGAAGTGTATATGGAGTCAATGGAAGGAGATTGGTTTGCATGATGGTCTGGGCGGCGCCTGCAACTCTGGGCTTTCTTGCGGCCTTGGATGGAGCTGTTCCCAAACCATGTTACACTTCATTCTGCCTCAGCAAAGTAGCCAACATAATCAAGGACCACTCATTCCCTCTTCTCCCCTCTCCCGCCAGGCAGGAGATGCAAAGGCTTCAAAACACATACCACCAGATTCAGGAACAGTTTCTTCCCCGCTGGTATCACACGGCTGAATGGTCCTCCATCTACCACGTCTCTGCCCATTGCTGAAACTTAAGCAGACATTAAATGCTGGGAAACTCAGTGGGCCAGGCAGCATCTGTGGATGGAATGGACAGGTTGGGAACCTTCTTCAAACTGACCCGATGGGTTTCTCCAGCACTTGTGTTATTCTCAGTTTTTATATCTTTTAAGTGGATCAAACGTTTGTTATAGTGAGAAGGGAATGATTTAATAGGAACTTGTTGTGGTACTTGTTCATGTGGAGGGTGAAACAAGCTGGCAGAGGAGGCAGTTGAGGCGGGTACAATAACAACATTTAAAAGACACTTGGCCAGGTGGGGCGAGTGTAGATGGGGCATCTTGGTCGGCGTGGGCAAGTTGGGGCAAAGGGCCTGCTGTATTACTCTGTGACTCTAACTGTTGTTGTCTTCTTTAACAGAACTGTCAACATAACACAGAGGGGGATCACTGTGAACGGTGTCAGCCCAGTTTCTTTGGCAGTGCCACCCGGAGTGTCTGCAGACCCTGTGCTTGTCCACACACAGGGCCCAGCAACAAGTAAGCACCACACAACCAAACACGGAGTCACAGCTCTGTGAGCAAACACCGAGTGCTGGGTCAGCATCTGTGCAGGGAAATGGGCAGATAACGTTTTGGGTTCCAATAACCATTCTTCAGGGAGGAGAAAGCTGGCAAAGAGAGGTGGGGGAGAACTTAGTCTGGCAAGTGATTGATAGACACAGGTTGGGGGGGGGGGGTTATTTGGCAGATGGCTGGAGTAAGTCACAGAGGTGATAGGGTGACAAAATGGTGTCAGATAAGGAGGTCATGCAAAGTTGGAGGCAAGGAAATGGGTGGAAGTGACGGAGGGGAAAGAAAGGGAACAAAAGGGAATTGGGGGACTCATGATAGGAGAGGAGCATACAGAGGAGGGTGAGGGGTTTAGATCGGAAGATACAGTATGTAAACAGGCCTTCCAGGGTGGATGGGAGATGGTGGGAGAAATGTGCGTTTACTGGTGTTGGTGCGGGGCAGGGAAAGAGAGAAGGCATGGGGGGTCATGACTTAAAATTGCAGCATCCAGTCTTCATACTGTTGGGTTGCAGTGAGGTGCTGTTCCCCGATATCATCCTGACTCTTTGATCATCTGTAACTTGCTTCCCTTCACAGCTTTGCCACACGGTGTGATGAGGTTAATGGTGCCATGAGGTGCTCATGTAAACCAGGCTATAACGGGACAAAATGCGAGAGGTTAGTCTTTCATCATTAATCACAATGCCAAGCTTTGTAAAGCAATGGTGTTATTGGTTCATTACTGTCGTGTGTACCGTCATACAGTGAAAAGCTTGGCTTGCTCGCTATCCCGTTAAATCACATGATACATGGGCACAATTAAGCCATACACAACTCCTCTTGTGTATCAGTCCCCTGGAATCGGGCGAGAAAATAGAAAAGGCACAGGATCATAGAACACAGGCCCTTCGACCCACAATGTCCATGCCGAACATGATGCCAAGTTAACTATGCAACTAAGCTCTCTATCTTTATATGTTATTATGGGACAGAGGAGTATGTTGCACTCAGATGACACAGTGGTGCAGCAGTGAAGTTGCTGCCACACAGCGCCAGAGACCCGGGTTCGATCCTGACTATGGGTGCTATCCGTACGGAGTTCGTACATGCACTGGTTTCCTTCAACATTCCAAAGATGCACTGGTTTGTCGGTTAATTGACTTTGGTAAAAATTGTAAATTGTCCCTGGTGTTGTGTAGGATTGTTCTAGTGTACGGGGCGATCGCTGGTCGGCATGGACTGGTTAGGCCGAAGGGCCTGTTTCCGTGCTGTATATTTAAAGTAAACTAAAGTAAAAACAAGGAACGGCAGATGGTGGTTTAGACCAAAGATTCTGGAGTAACTCAGCCGGTCAGGCAGCATCTCTGGAGAGAGGACCCGACCTGAAACGCCACCTGCTGTAAGCTTTCTCCCCAGAGATGCTGCCTGACCCGCTGTGTTGTCCAGCCCTTTGTGTCTGTCTCTTAAATGAAAGTAAAGTTGCATTGACGTTACTCTGATTGAATCCCACAGGTGTGCTGCAGGATATTTTGGGAACCCACTGGAGATCGGGAATCAATGCCGGAGATGTCAGTGCGGCAATTCTGAGACGACCAGCTGTGATCCCTTGACAGGACAATGTAACAGCTGCCCAGGTATCATCTCACAGAACAAAGAGAATTGGGGCAGGAGCTGGTATTCATAAGTTAAAGGAGCAGAATTAGGCCATTCGGCCCATCAAGTCCACTCTGCCATTCCATCATGGCTGATCTATCTTCCCCTCTCAACCCCATTCTCCTGCCCTCTCCCCATAAACCCTGACACCTTTCCTAATCAAGAAATCTGTCAATCACCACATTAAAATAAGCATTGACTTAGCCTCCACAGCCTTCTGTGGTAATGAATTCCACAGATTAATCACCCTCTGCCTAAAGAAATTCCTCCACATCTCCTTTCTAAAGCTACATCCTTTTACTCTGAGGCTGTGCCCTCTTGTCCTAGACTCTCCCACGAGTGGAAACATCCTCTCCACATCCACTCTATCCAGACCTTTCACTATTCGGTAAGATTTGCTAATGAGTACAGGTCCAGTGTCATCAAACGCTCATCATATGTTAGCCCAATCTTTCCTGGGGCCATTCTTGTAAACCTCCTCTGGATACGCTGGATATTTTCCACCGCCAGCACATCCTTCTTCAGATATGGGGTCTAAAACTGCTCACAATACGCCAAATGCGGTCTGACCAGTGCCTTATGAAGCCTCAGCATTGCATCCGTGGTATTGGTATTGGTCATGTTTACTGAGATACTGTGAAAAACTTTATTTTGCGTGCTATCCAGTGAGATCATGCTGCACATGTAACGTCAGGTAGTGCAAAAGGGAAAATAAACACAATGCAGAATGTAGTGTTACAGTTACAGAAAAAGTGCTGGTGAAAAAAAGTGCAAGGGCCATAACAAGGTTGGGTGGAAGATTGGGAATTTATTCTTTGCTTATGAGAGGACCATTCAGTACTCTGATAACAGCTGTTCCTGAATCTAGTAGTACACGATTTCAAGCTTCTGAATCTTTTGCCCAATGGGAGACTCTTCGAGTCATAAAGTAATACAGCATGGAAACAGGCCCTTCGGCCCAACATGCTCCATATACCACACTCACCTGCTGTGTTTGGTCTATATCCCGCCAAACCTTTCTTATCCATGTGCCTGTCCAAATGTATTTTAAATGTTGTACAGGGTAATAGTACCTGCCTCGACTACCTCCTCCGGCAGCTTGTTCAAAATACCCATTGTGTGAAAAAGTTACCTCTTAGGTCCTCAGGGTAAATGCACTTTTTGAAATTGATTTTGTTTGAGAAGAGGAAATCTTGAGAGGGGAGAAGGGGGTGTGCATGGTCCTTGATTATGTTGGTTACTTTCCTGAGTTGATGGTTAGCAGGGACTCAATGGGCTGAAGGACCGCTTTCTGCATAGCATCTCTCTTTCTGATTCCGTAGAATGTTTTAAACTGGAACAAGTAAATTCCTATTTCCGGTCTTTCTCTTTAGAATCCCCACACTCATTGCATTTATCCTGAGGTCCTCGACATGACCGCTCATGAATATGTTTTGTTCCTTCACAGACTGTAATAATGAGGAACACAAAGACACCAGCTCTGATGGAAAGTGCGACAGTGAGTAAAACAGCCCCCTCTCCTCTGTCCTGGCTCTGGGAGCGTTGGGTGGGGAAGGTTGAGTCCCTGGGGTTCGAGCACAGTAGGCACTGCCTCACACCACCAGGGACTCAGGTTCGATTCTGACCTCAGGTTCTGTCTGTGTGGAGTTGTCTATGTTGGCCACGGGTTCGTTTGCCCAAACCGTGATTGCTCTCAATCTTCAAGCTTGAAAGCGCGCACCACCAGACTCAGGAACAGCTTCTTCCCCTCTGTTATAAGGCGTCTGAACGGTCTGTATGTTCTCCCTGTGACCGCATGGGTTTTCGCTGGGTGCTCCGGTTTCCTCCCACACTCCAAAGACGTACAGATATGTAGGTTAATTGTCTTTGGTAAAATTGTAAATTGTCCCTAGTGTGTAGGATAGTGCTAGTGTACAGGGTGATCGCTGGTCGGCGCAGATTCGGTGGGCTGAAGGGCCTACTTCCGCACTGTATCTCTAAAGTCTAAAGTGTAGTTCGGAGTTTAGTTGGAGTTTGTGGTGTTCACGAGCCTGATGGGTGTTGGGCAGAAGCTGCCCCTGAACCTGGACGTTACAAGAAGGGATGCCCAAGGTGGGACAAGTCTGATCATGTGAGAGATGTATCGCTGTGTCTGCCAGTGTTTGGTTTCTGTGCCAGTGGGGCACTGCCGTGCTAACCTGTTCTTGTGTCCCAGTCTGCGACAGCTGTGTAGAAACATTGCTGCTTGACCTGAGCAAGATGGATTCGGACATCCAGAAAATCAAACTGCAACTTCAGAATGCAAACATCAGTGCTAGTGCACAACTCCAAATGGACAACTTGGACAAGGCCATCAAACGGACTGAGGTAGACACGGTGGTCAACGGCCAACAGCACTTTATTGTCACATGTGCAAACGCACAGTGAAACTCTTTTTCTTGCATACAGTTCATTAAAGTATTGCCATACCCAAGCACAATCCCTGATTACCAAAGTTCATAAGTTCATGAGTTATAGGAGCAGAATTAAATGATTCAGCCCATCGTCGACTCCGCCTTTCATTCATGGCAAATCGATCTTTCCCTCTTAACCCCATTCTCCTGCCTTCACCCCATAACCCTTAAACATATCCATTGACTTGACCTCCACAGCCGTCTGTGGCAATGAATTCCACAGATATACTACCCTCTGACAAGAAATTCCTGCTCATCTCTTTTCTAAAGGTACATTATTTTATTCTGAGGCTATGGCCTCAGGTCCTAGATTCTCCCAGTAGTGGAAACATCCTCTCCACATCCACTCTATCCAGGCTTTTCACTGTTGGTTAGTTTTAATGAAGTGTCCCCTCATCCTTTTAAACTCCAGCGAATACAGGCCCAGTGCTGTCAAACGCACAAAATATATCTGGACCATCTCCAATGCCAGCACCTGCTTCCTCAGATATGAGGCCGAAACTGTTCACAATACAAATGCAGTACTTTATAATGCCTCAGCATTACTTCCCTGTAACAAGTGTACAGTAGTAGTCCACATTTCCAAAGTCTAGTCCGGTCCGCTCGCTCAGTCTCAAGGAGTGGCGCCCAATCCAGTCATGCCCCAGGCTGCTGTTTGGGCCTTCAGCGATGGCCTCATCCCACAGCTCACCTTTTGCAACCGTGTGTACTCGCTGCATCACACCTGCCTCAGAACTTCACATAGCAACCTCCCTCAATGTTTCAACTTTGCCGTTATTGTAAAACCTTGTGTATTTTTCGTCTTAAACAAAATGTTAGTTTAGTGCTTAAAAATACCCAATTAATACCAAACCCATTTGTGATTTCTTGGTTAGGTTGATGTGGTGTATATGTTGGAGAGGAAAAAGTATGTGATTGTGTGTATGTGTCTGTGAGAGAGGTGCATTTGTGAGATAATGTAAGTGTGTGAGAGAGTGTGTGAGAATGTGTGCGGTGAGAGAGTGTGTGTATGTGAAAAAATGTGTGTGTGTGTAAGAGTATGTGAGATAGTGTGTATGTGAGAATGTGCGATAAACTATATGGGAGAGTATATGTGAGAGTGTGTGAATGTATGTATGTGAAAGCGTGGGAGAGTACATGAGAATTTGTGTGTGTGAGAATGTGTGTGTGAGAGAGAATGTGTGTGAGTGAGAGAGAATTTGTGTGAGAGAGAATGAGAGTAAATTTGAAAGTCATTCACCTAAAATTTATGATTTTAGAATGTATTTTCTAGTGGACTGAAAATGATTTATAGCATATAAAGTTTGCTAAAAATGTACCTGAAGTAACAAATGGAGTTGTCTCAATGTAGCTGAAGTGAGTTGTTTGTGTGTTTCAGTCGGATCTGGATGCGTACCGATCCATCGTCAACACACAGGTGAAACAGACTGACAATTTGGAAAATGACAACCTGAATCTCATTCAAGATATCAACGCTCTCGAAGAAAAGGCAAGCACCTTCTCCCATTTTGAAATATACAACGTGTCTTTACGAGGGTGTAAGATAGTGATGGAGATAAGGGAAAGGTGGGGAAACATTTGGAAAAACACCATCCCACCTGAGAGAAGTTGTAATGGGACATAGCACTGTATAGCACAGGAACAGTCCCTTTGGCCCACAATGTCCGTGCCAAACATGATGCCAACTCATAATTGTACACGCTTTTATAGCTTCCTCTGGCAGCTCGTTCCAGATACGGATTACCATCTGAGTGAAAAAGTTGTCCCTGAGGTCCCTCTTAAATCCTTCCCCTTTCACCTTAAACCTATGCCCGATAGTTTTTAAATCCTCTCATAAGTTCGTAAGTTCTAGTAGCAGATTTAGGCCATTCGACCCATCATGTTTACTCCGCCATTCAATCATGACTGATATATCTTTCCTTCTAAACCCCATTCTCCTGCCTTCTCCCCATATCCCCTGACCTCTCGGAAAAAGTCTGTGAGTGTTCACTTTATCCATGCCCCTCATGATCTTGTACCCCCTCAATAAGGTCACCCCTCAGCCTCCTATGCTCAAAGAAGTCCCAGCCTATCCAACCTCTCCCTATAACTCAAGCCTGCAAGCCCAGGTAACATCCTGGTGAATCTCTTCTGCACCCTTTCCAACAAGCTGGGAATCCAATGTTTGTCTGAAGAAGGGTTTCGGCCCGAAACGTCGCCTATTTCCTTCGCTCCATAGATGCTGCTGCACCCGCTGAGTTCCCCCAGCAATTTTGTGTACCTAATCCAATGTTTAGTTTAGTTTAAAGAGTTTAGAGAAACAGCACGGAAGTAGGCTCTTCTCCACACCGAGTCTGCACTAACCAGTGATCCCCGCACATTAAGGCCGCATTGCTTGGAGCGTATGTTAGGGGCTGCGCATGGATGTGGGGCTGGACTCTGCAGACTGGAGTTTTATTGCAAGCCCTGTTCTAACACTGGATAATGTTTCATGTTAAGGCGGAAAAGAATTCGCGGAGCACGCAGCAGCTGCTGACGTCGGTGGATGTGACCACGCAACGGGCACGTGACCTGCTGACAAACGTAGAAAATGTGGCAATGAACATCTCAGGTAAGGGGGCAAGGGTCAAGAATGTTTTACTGTTGTACGTTCTGAAACGGAACAGTGAAATTCTTACTTGCAGCAGCACAACAGATGCACACACACACTTCATTTATAATATACTCCACATACAAACCAGTGCTTTGTGAAGTTACGACATAACATCCCATCTAAAGAACGGCACACTGGCACAGCGGTAGAGTTGCTACCTTACAGCGCTAAAGACGTGTAGATTTGTAGGTTAATTGGCTTCTGTAAATTGCCCCAGAGCTAGTGTACGGATGATCATTGGTCGGCACGGACTCGGTGGGCCAAAGGGCCTGTTTCTAATCTTTATTTCTAAACTAAATTAAACTTTAATCTTCTATGCCCTGACCTATGAAGTCAAGCAATATTTGCCTCCTTCACCACTCCAACCAAATATGGTTTCACCAAATTCATAGAGTCATGGAGTATGAAAAAGACCCTTCGGCCCAGCTTGACCACGCCGACCAACAAGCCCCATCGACACTAGTCCCACCTGCCTGCGCTTGGCCCATAACCCTTCTAGGTGTTGTAAGCAAACTTTGTTGCAAAGGCAGAACGGAAAGGCTTTTCTCCTGCAGCGTGGTTTTGTTTCTCCTTTCAGATCTCATCAAGAAGCTGAAGGATATTGGGTCCGGAGGCACTGTGCAGAACATGACCGAGGTAGAACGAATGCTCAACGAGATGAGGGGCCTCAACTTCGACGAGGAGAGGAAGGTGGCAGATCGGGAAAAGACTGAATCTGAGCTATGTAAGCCTTGTAACTTCTGCTTTCCAGCACAAGAATGGGAGGGTTGATGCGGCACCTTCCTTCAGAGCTGCTGCTGGGCTGAAGGCTGAGTTGGGTTCAGTTTAGTTTATTGTCATGCGTACCGAGGTACAATAAAAAAGCATTTTGCTGCATGCTATCAGTCAGCAGAAAGATAGTACACGATTACAATTAAGCCATACACACTGTACAGATAAATGATAAAGGAAATAATGTTTAGTGTAAGATAATGTGCAGTAATGTCCGATTAATGATAGTCCGAAGGTCTCCAATGAGGTTGATGATAGCTCGGGACCACTCCCTAGTTGTTGGTAGGATGGTTCAAAGTGATGTGAGACGAAGATGGAAAGGGTGCAGGAGAGATTCACCAGAATGTTAACTGGGCTTGCAGGCTTGAGTTGTAGGGTAAGGTTCAAATGGCTGGAGATAGACACAAAAAGCTGGAGTAACTCAGCGGGACAGGCAGCATCTCTGGAGAGAAGGAATGGGTGACATTTCGGGTCGAGACCCTTCTTCAGACTGGTTAGGGATAAGGGAAACGAGAAATATAGAACAATGAGAGAAAGATATGCAAAATAATGATGATAAAGGAAACAGACCATCGTTAGCTGTTTGTTGGATGAAAACGAGAAGCTGGTGCGACTTGGATGGGGGAGTGATAGAGAGCAAGGGAATGCCGGGGCTACTTGAAGTTAGAGAAATCAAAATTCATACCACCGGGTTGTAAACTGCTCAAGCTAAATATGAGATGCTGTTCCTCCAATTTGCGTTTTAGCCTCACTCTGACAATGGAAGAGACCTAGGCCAGAAAGGTCTGTGTGGGAATGGGAAGGAGAATGAAAGTGTTTAGCAACCCGGATGATTGCTACTTGGATGAAATGGCTGGGCCTTTTTTTCCTTGATTTTCATAGTACCTCAATACATGTGACAATAATAAACATAAATCTAAAAAGCCAGAGTGTAGAATATAATGTTGCACTTCTATGGCATTACAGTTACAGAGAAAGTGCAATAAAAAAGTGCAAGGTCTGCAATGCGGTAGGCTGGTAGATCAGGACTACAACCTAGCTTATGGGAGAACAGTTTAAAAATTTAATGACACCAGAAAAGAAGCAGTTCCTGAATGGGGTGGTGAGTGCATTCAAGCTTTTGTATCTTCTGCCCGACGGAAGAGGGGAGAAGAGGGAATGTTTCCATGCTGTATCACTCTATGACTAGATGTTTATCATCTTACAGTGCTTGATCAGATTAAGAATATTCTAAAAAATATCAATGAGAACAAGATGCTTGCTACAGATATAAAGGATGCTTTGAGCTCATATCTGGCCAAACTGATGGATCTTCAAGAAGCAATGACTGAAGCAGCAAAATTAACCAAGAAGGCTGAAGACATCAACAAAATTAACTCCATCGCACTGCAAGCCATTAAGGTGACTAATTTTGTATGAAAATTATATTATCTGTGGTTTCTTTTCTGTAAGATTGTATTCTGATCAATTTTACATGAAGGTCAGGCTATGTGGTCATCCTCAGGGACTGCTTCAGACAGTCTGCCTTGTAACACCAACCCACTTTGAACGTACAGCACAGGAACAGGCCCTTCGGCCCACAACGTCCGTGCCGAACGTGATGCCAAGATAAACTAATCTGCTCTGCGTGTACGTGATCCATATCCTTTCATTCCCTGCATATCCATATGCCTATCTAAAAGTCTCTTAAACACCACTATCGTATCTGCCTCCACCACCAGCCCCTGGCAGCGCGTTCCAGGCACCCACCACCCTCTGTGTAAATAACATGTCCCGCACATCTCCTTTAAACATTCCCCCTCTCATCTTAAGGCTATGCCCTCTAGTCTTTGACATTTCCACCCTAAGAATAAGGATTCTGCCCGTCTATCCTATCTATGTCTGATTGACATTCCATGGAATATCTGCACTTTGTGAAGAGATCTGGTTTCAGCCAAGGTGAAGCTAATCTATTTAACACACACCAGCGACATCTGTTGGCAGGGAACTGGTATTATCAGGCTTTAGTTTGTGTTTTGTTCGGTATTAACAAAGTTCTGGAGGAACTCAGCGGGTCAGGCAGCATCTATGGACGGTTCATTTCATTATTGTACAGTGAAAAGCTTTTTGTCGCGTGCTATCCAGTCAGCTAAAAGACTATACATGATTACAATCGAGCCGTCCACAGTGTACAGATACAAAGGGAACTCAGCGAGTCATGCAGCATTTGTGGAGGGAAATGGACAGAGCACATTTCGGGTTGGGACCTTCGAAGAAGGGTCCCGACGCGAAACGTAACCTATCACAGATGCTGCCTGATCCGCTAAGTTCCTCCAGCATTCTTTGCTTTGCTCAAGGTTCCAGCATCTGCAGTTTCTTGTGTCCGCCTCTAAACCTTCCCTATCCATGGACCATTGTAACTGAATTTTTGAGAAGTTGATATGGATGCATGGGCGGCAGCACGGTGGTGCAGAGGCAGAGTTGCTGCCTTACAGCACCAGAGACTCGGGTTTGATCCTGACCGCAAGTGCTGTTTGTACGGAGTTTATACTTTCTCCCCGTGACCTTCATGGGTTTTCTCCGGGATCTCCGGTTTCCTCCCACATTCCAAACACATACAGGTTGGTATACAATTGGTATAATTGTAAATTGTCCCTAGTATGTGTAGGATAGTGCTAGTGCGCAGGGATCGCTGGTCAGCGCGAACTCGGTGGGGCGAAGGGCCTAATTCTGCGCTGTATCTAACGCGATGCCGCAAGTCACACATCATGTTTCTCCACAGGAAAAACACAATGAATTGGAAGATAAAAAACTGGAAACCTCAAACTTGATTGGGATGGCGGATGACACTCTCGGCAAGCTCAGAGACATGCTCCATATGCTGGATGACAGCCAGCAGGTGAGTAGGCATCAGCACGTAACCTTGTGACCAACGACTAGAGCTCCAGGAGTCAAGATTGTTTAGTTATCGCAATACTGGCAACAGATCAATGAGATTCTCACTTGCTGCAGCTTTACAGGCCAATTAGCGCAATAATACACAGATAAATGTACAATAAACACCAATGTTATGAATGACTAATTAGTAACACGAGCTGACCAGAGCATCATAGTGCAAAGCCAAAGTACATAATGCAACCAAAACAAAGTCGGCAGCAGATCATTGCTGGTGTAGGGCTGAGGTTAGTGTCGTGCAGTGTACATGATGATTGCCAGGAAGAAGCTATTCTTGAACCTGGAGGCCATGGTTTTCAGGCTCCTGTACCTTCTTCTTAATGTTAACAGCATGATGAGAGCGTGGCCAGGGTGGTGTGGGTCTTTAATGACATTAGACGTTTTTTTTGATTATGATGGCTGCTTTCCCGAGGTAGCATAGATGGAGCCGATGGTGGGGAGTCTGGTCTGTGTGATGGACTGGGATACATCCACAACTCTGCAATTTCTTGCCTTGGGCAGAGCTGTCCCCAAACCAAGCTGTGATGCAACCCGACAGTCTGCTTTCTATGGTGCACCTGTAGAGTCATTGGAGACATGTCAAATTTCCTAAAGTAGGAGAGGTGTTGGTGTGCCTTCTCGGCTGTCACTTCAGTCTGGTTGATCAATGACAGATCATTGATAATATTAACGCCAAGGAACTTGGTGAACTGCTCTAGTGGACCGAAGGTGCAGGCTGACCAGACCTTGGACGTGAAAATGGAGTTAAAACATGGTTCAGTTTAGTTTAGTTTAATGCAGTGAAAAGCTTTAGTTGTGTGCTAACCAGTCAGCAGAAAGATAATGCATGATTACAGTCGAGCCATTCACAGTGTACAGATACATGATAAAGGGAATAACGTGAATAATGTTTAGTGCAAAGTTAAGCCAGTAAAGTCCGATCAAAGATAGTCCGATGTTATGGTCTCCAATGACGTAGATAGTAGTTCAGGACTGCTCTTTAGTTGAGGCAGGATCGTTCAGTTGCCAACTGGGAAGAAACTGTCCCTGAATCTGGAGGTGTGCTTTTGCACACTTCTGTACCTAAGGCAGTGCCTGCATGTGTAAATATGCAAGAATATTTTCACTGAGCAGTTGCACGTGTGACAAATAAAGAACCATTGAACCATTGAAGCTCTCATCCATTTCTGCTTCCACACCATTGACGCTGATTGGGTGATTCAATTAGATTGTCGATCTCTGTTGCCCGTTAGGAGTTTTTGCCTCTTACCGTGTTTACCTTACCCAGGATTACGAGAAGCAGGGTGCGGAGTTGGACGGAGCCTTGACTTTGCTCAACGAGAAGATGAGGCGTCTCGCGGAGGCGGCCAGCAAGGAGCCTATTGTATCGCGTGCAGAGGAGCACGCCAACAATCTGGATCAGCTCTCCAAGCAGCTCCAGAGGTGAGAGCGATCAAAGACACCCAGAGGCCCGTCAGGATGGGAACAGGCCCTTCAGTCCACCCCATATATGCTGGCCATCATGCCTGTCAATGCTAACCTCTACTGACTGTGGGAACAGGGCGGAAGAGAGGGGTTACGGCTCAAGGTTGAGTTTAGTATCATATGTACAAGTACGGTGATGGCAGGTTCAATGTAAATCTTGTCCCCATCTGCCCACATTTGGCCCATATCATTCTAAACCTTTCCTGTCCATGTAGTTGCCCATATGTTGTTAAAGTATCTGCCTCAACTACTTCCTCTGTCAGCTCATTCCATATATCCAGCACTTTCCTCAATAAAATGTTGCCCCTCGGGTTCCACTTAAATCTTTCCCCTCTCACCTTAAACCTATATCCTCTGGTTCTTGATTCCCCTCTCCTGTAAAAAAGACTTGGTGCATTCACTCTGTAAACCCCTCATGATTTTAAACACCTCTGTAAGATCACCCCTCAGCCTCCTGCGCTCCAAGGAATAAAGTCCCAGCCTGCCCAACCTCTCCCTTTAGCTCAGGCCCTCAAATCCTGGCAATCCTCATAAATCTTCTCTGTGTGCTCTTTCCAGTTTAATGTTCTTTCCTATAACACAGTGAGCAAAACCGAACGAAGTGCAGCCTCACCCACATCTTGTACAACTGTAACACAATGTCCCAACGTCTACACTCAGTTCCCTGACCGATGAAGGCCAATGTGCCAAAAGCCTTCTTCAACACCTTATCTACCTATGACGCCACTTTCAGGGAACTATGTAGCTGTATTCCTAGATCCCTCTGTTCCACAACACTCCGCAGGACCTACCATTCACTGTGTCCTAGATGTTAAATTTGGATTGGTGAACTTCTATAACATTGTCAGTGCCAGTCTAGGTGAGATCTGATGTATGATTTTATCGGGTTTTGTTTATTTTAGAGATACAGCGCGGAAACAGGCCCTTCAACCCCTGAATTCGCACCAACCAGCCATCCCCACACACTAACACTATCCTGCACACACTAGGGACAATTTACAATTTTAGCAAGCCAAACAACCCACAAACCTGTACGTCTTTGGAGTGAGGGAGGAAACCGGAGCTCCTGGGGAAAACCCACGAAGGTCACACGGAGAACGTACAAACTCCGTACAGACAAGCACCCATAGTCAGGATCAAACCCTGGTCTCTGGCGCTGTAAGGCAGCAGCTCTACTGCTGTCTGTTAATGAAAAACAAGTATGGTATGCAAGGTTTCATGCACAACAAAAGCATTACATGTGACAATAAAGTATCATTGAATCGTTGAGATGGGGTTGATTGGGTTACACTGAGGGGAAAGATGTCGTGAAGATCTCGGGTGATCTACGTTTGGTTGTTGATTGTTTGTATTGTCACAGGGCCATAGAAGAAGTGAACCAGGACTCCCTCCTACAGCGCGTTATCAATGCCTCCGATGCCTATGAGAACATAATCAACGCAGTCAATGCAGCAGAAGCAGCAGCAAAGAGAGCAGAGGCAGCAGCAGATGATGCTTTGCAGGTAACCATCGAACTATAGTGCAAGATCAGCTGGGGACCTGAACGATGGTTTGGTATTGGTATAGGTTTATTATTGCCACAAGATACAGTGAACAACTTTGTTTGTGTGCTTTCCAATCAACTCATTCCACACATGAGTAGTTTAGTTTATTATTGTCGTGTGTACCAAAATACAGTGAAAAGCTTTTTTGTTCCATGCCATCCAGTCAGCGAAAGACTATACATGATTACAATCAAACCATCCATGATGTAGATACAGGATAAAGGGAATAATGTGTAGAAAGGAACTGTAGATGCTGGTTTACAGATAGACACAAAGTGCTGGAGTAACTCAGCAGGTCAGGCAGCATCTCTGGAGAAAAAGGATGGGTGACGTTTCAGGTCGGGGCCTATCTTCAAATCTTCAAAGGGAATAATGTTTGGTGCAAGATAAAGTCCAGTAAAGTCTGATTAAAGATAGTCTGTGGGTGTCCAATGAAGTAGATGGTAGGTCAGGACTGCTCTCTAGTTGGTGATAAGTTGTTTCACAATCAAACCATACACATGTATAACAGCTAGTTCAAAGAGAAAAATACCAGAGTGCAGAATACAGCGTTATAGTGTTATAGTTTCAGAGAAAGTGCAGATAAAAATATTATATAGAGTGAAGAAGCAGGGAGTGGTGAATCGAGCTGCCAGAGGAAGTAGTTGAGACAGGTACTAGAACAGCATGTAAAAGACACTTGGACAAGCACATGGACAGGAAAGGTTTAGAGGGAGTGTTCAAGAAGGAACTGCAGATGCTGGAAAATCGAAGATACACAAAAATGCTGGAGAAACTCAGCGGGTGCAGCAGCATCTATGTAGCGAAGGAAATAGGCAACGTTTCGGCCCGAAACGTTTCTTATTTCCTTCGCTCCATTGATGCTGCTGCACCCGCTGAGTTTCTCCAGCATTTTTGTGTACCTAAGGTTTGGAGGGATATGGGTCAAATGCTGGCAAATGGGAGCTGTGTAGATGAGGCATGTGGTTGGCATGAACGGGTTCTCCTGAAGGGCCTGTTTTTGTGCTGTATGACTTTATCACTGACCTTTCCCATTGTATTTCCAGACGGTGGTGAAGCAGGATTTGCCCGGACAAGCAGCTGATGTGAATAGCAAAAGTGACAGAGTCCTTTCCTTGACAAGAGACGCTGAGAGGACATTGAACACAGGTAGGATATTTAACAAAAATAGAGCTCTATGGAGTCCACACTGATGAAATTACAGGGAAATATTACAATCCTGGAACTAAAAGAAGATCTGAAATAAATAGCTGGAAGGGTTTTGTGGGATATGGGCATAATGCAAGCAAATGGAACTGGAACAAAGAAGAGTATAGTACAGTAACTGAAAGATGCCATTCGGGCCATAGAGATCAAAGTAGATCACCAGTAAACCAGTCCCATTCCTTTGTGCCCTTTGCTAATAATTCCTTCTCCAGTACTAATTCCATGATGACTCACCCGATAAAAAGGTTTATCCTCACTTTCCTTTTGCCTAAAATCGTAATCCATTGCCCCGATCCTCGCGATCTCTGTCAATGAGAAACATTTCCCTCCATCTCCTGTTGACGACCACTGTGAACCTATCCTCCTCACCCCTCCTTTATTCCAACTATCTTCTCCAATATCTTCAATCCTCTTCTCCACCATCTTCAACTGAATTATTTGCCGCAGAAGGCTGCAGAGGCTGAGTCAGTGGATATTCTTAAGGCAGAGATAGATAGATTCTTGATTAGTACAGGTGTCAGAGGTTATGGGGAGAAGGCAGGAGAATGGGGTTAGGAGGGAGAGATGGATCAGCCATGACTGAATGGCGGAGTATAGTTGATGGGCCGAATGGCCTAATTCTACTCCTATTCCTTATGACCGTATGATCTTCTCCACTCTGACCTTGGACTTGGAATCCCTCATGTCTGGTACCCTTTCAGTAAGTCCCCACACGCTCTCTCTGGGACCTTCTCGTCTAGTTTAATTTAGATTCATGGAAACATGCCCTTCAGCCCACTGAGTCTGTGCCGACCAGCAATCACCTGTTTACAGTAGTCCTATCTTACACACTAGGACAATTTACAGAAGCCAATTAACCTACAAACCTGCACATCCTTGGAGTGTGGGAGGAAACCGGAGAAAACCCATGTAAAACCTGCAAACTCCGTGACACACACACCCGTAATCGGGATCGAACCTGGTTGTCTGGCGCTGTGAGGCAGCAACTCTACTGCTGCGCCACTGCGTGCCATCCCTCTCTACAGTGCGGTGACCAGACCTGGAGCCTGTGACCCAGCTTGGGTCTAGCCAGTGCATAAAGTTTGAGCACAGTGTCTGTCATCTTGTTCCAACCCCACCCCTCTTCCAGCTTTCTCCCCTCTCCCCCCCCCCCCACACCCACCCACCTGAAACGTTGCCTAACCATGACCTCCCGAGATGCTGCCTCCTCCAGCATTTTGTGTCTTTCTTTGAATGATAAACTTATTTTTGTAAATCCCAAATACTTGCATGCAGTAACGAGAATGCCTCTTTTGCCTTTTGTTTCAGAAGTCATCCCGACACTTGAAGATGCGAAAAAACGACTCCTGGATGGGACTGAGAAGAAAGATCAAATGTTGAAAAATCTTACAAGTCTCAGGCAGAAGCTGAACCAAATAACCAGAGGTAGGGCACTCAGCACTGGGACCATGGAAAGATTGTAGATAGAGTGATAAAGGAGGGGTGTGGTATGCTTGCCTCCATCGGCCAGAGCATTGTATAAGAGTCAGGAAATGGAAACACAAGGAACTGCAAATGTCGTAAACCTGAACAAAAAAAAAGTGCTGGATAAACTCAGCGTCTGTGGATAAAATGTACAGACTACACTTCGGGTTGGGACACTTCTTTTTTTTAATTTTTTTTAACTTTAGAGATAAGCGCAGAAACAGGCCCTTCAGCCCACCAGGTCCGCGATCACCCCATACACTAGCACTACCTTGCACACTAGGAACTGTTTACAGAAGCCAATTAACCTACAAACCTGCACACATCTTTGGAGTGTGACCGTGAGAAAACTCACGCGGTTACAGGGTGAGAACGTGCAAACTCCGCACAGACAGCACCTGTAGTCATAATGGAACCCAGGTCTCTGGAGCTATAAGGCAGCAACTCTACCACTGTGCCACCGGCCTGTTTCCCCGTTGTATCTAAAGTCTAAAGTATAATACCCTCTCGTCCTTCATGGATTTCGAGTAGATCCTTCCGTCTACACATGGGGGGAGGGGGGGCACTATTTATTCCAGCCTGACATTATTCAGCTATATATTCCAACGTGCTTCTTTGAACAGATGACGTGGGCCAGACTTTAGACCAAGCGAAAGCCACGGCCAGCGGAGCAAATGACATTGCCACTCGCGTGATGGACAAATTGCAGCCCATAATCAACGATGTCGGAAACATGAACAGAACCACGCAAATTTTTTCAAACATCTCTGAGTTTAACACCGTGCTAAACGAAGCGGAAGAGTCAGGTAAGTCGAACGGTTCCTTTCAGAGGCCAATGTTAGTCTCTATCTGACGGGGAAGGAAAAGAGGGGATGATAAAGAAGTGTTTAGTTTTGTTTATTATTGTCACATGTACCGAGGTACAGTGAAAAGCATTTTGTTGCATGCTATCAAGTCATTGGCAAGACTATACATGATTTCAATCGAGCCGTCCACAGTGCACAGATACAGGATAAAGGAAATAACGTTTAGTGCAAGATAATGTCCAGTAGAGTCTGATTAAAGATAGTTCATAGATCGCGAATGTGGTAGATGGGAGGTCAGGATCACTCTATTCATTGCTAATGAAATGACACTGCGACCCAGCATGGACTTGATGGGCCAAATAGCCTCCTATTCTCCTGTGTGATATGACAAACTGTTGAAGATGAAAGATGTGCATGACTGTGTGAAAGGAAGGAGAAGCAGAACTTTCAGAAAGAACATTTGTCATACAGGCATAGAGTCATACAGTGTGGAAACAGGCCCTTCGGCCCAACTTGCCCATGCGGACCAATATGCCCCATCCTCACTAGTCCCACCGGCCCGCATTGGTCCATTTCCCTCTAAACTGAGTTTCCCTCTTCCCTATCCATGTACTTGTCTAAATATTTCTTAAACGTTATGATAATGCAGTCCTCGCCTGCTCAACCTCTCCCTATAGGAGGCTCTCGAGCCCTGACAACATTCTTGTAAATCTTCTCTGCGCCCTTTCCAGTTTCCAGTTTTGGACACTGATGCATAGTTTTCTTGAGCTAAGGCTTTCCAATACTAATCGCTTAGTTGGAGGAGTTCCCGGAGGAGTTGATAGAAATTTTCAGAGAATGTTACCCTCATATATAAAATTATGAGAGGCATCAGCTAGGGTAGACTGCCATAATCTTTTTCCCAGCATGGAAATGTCCATAGCTAGAGGGCATGGCTATAAAGTGAGAGGGACAAGCTAAAGGAGACGCACGGGGCAAGGTTTTTTACACACAGAGTGGTGGTGGCATGGAACGCACTGCTGGAGGAGGTAGTGGAGGCAGATGTGATGGTGGCTTTTAAGAGTCTTTTCCATAGACCACATGAAAGTGTATGGGATAATGCATGAATCACATGCAGGCAGATGAGATTAGTTTAACTGGTCATCATGGTCAACACAGTATTGTGGGCAGAAGGGGCCTGTTCCTGTGATGTACTGTTCCTTCCAGGTTCTCAATGTGTGGGGCCATGGGGGTTGCTTCGTGAGCCGGCCTGGATTCAATGGGCAGAATGGCCTCCCTCGATACATATTGACCATTAAATATCTTTTCTCCCTTGCAGTGAAAAATTTGACCGACAGTCTGCCGGGGTTGGTCCAGAAACTAAAGGATTTGAGCCTTATACAACCAGTCAACAATATCTCCAAAAATATCGACCGTATCCGGGAACTTATTGACCAGGCTAGAGAAGCTGCAAACAAGGTGAGCATTAGAAAACCAACTCAGTAACGTCAAAGACACTTCTGTCTATACCTAGACTCAGACATCTATTGGAAATATCTCTATAATTACTGATAAATACAATTGTAATAAATCTCTGGTAACATAGAAAATAAACCCAAACTCTAAACCTGTCCTATACATGTACCTGCCCATGTCTATTAATTGTTATTGTACCTCCCTTAACTACTTACTCTGGCAGCTCATTCCATGCACCCACCACCTTCCGTGTGAAAAACTTACCCCTCAGGTTCCCATTAAATCTTGCCCCTCTATCATTAAACTTATGACCTCTGGTTCTTCTTCTTCTTCTTGCATATGGAGTACGCAGCCTAAAGTTGTAGGATAACTTGTTCTATTTGATCTTATTTGATTGTGCACGCCAGGTTGATTGCATTCGTCGAAACAGTGCGGACCACGTGAAGGTTGCAATCTCCCACCCCACCTCTGGTTCTTGATTCTCCTTCTCTGGATAAAAGACTTTGTGCATTCACCCTATCCCCTCATGATTTTATGCACCTCTTTAAGTTCACCCCTCAACCCCCTTACTCCAAGTAATAAAGTCTTAGTTAGCCCAACCTCTCGATAGCTCAGGTCCTCAGGTCCTGGCAACAAACTCGTGAAATTTCTCTGCACACAGCTTAATCGCATCTTTTCTGCGGCAGGTACGACTAGGTGACCAAACGTGAACACAGTACTCCATGTGTCGACTCACTAGTGCCTGG
This sequence comes from Amblyraja radiata, assembly GCF_010909765.2. NCBI lineage: Eukaryota > Metazoa > Chordata > Chondrichthyes > Rajiformes > Rajidae > Amblyraja > Amblyraja radiata. Next base: position 57,895,105 of record NC_045959.1, on the reverse strand, counting down.
TACAACTAGTCAGAGACTTGTACCGCACAGAAATAGGCCTTTGGGCCTATCACCTTCATGCTGTCCCGTCATCCCAGCCTAACAACATCCTTCCTGTAATAGGGTGACCAAAACCGAACACAATATACCAAATGTGTCCTCACAACATCTTGCACAACTGTAAGATAACATCCTAACTTCTACAAAGATAGACATAAAATGCTGGAGTAACTCAGCGGGGTAGGCAGCGTCTCTGGATAGAAGGAATGGGTGACATTTCGGGTTGAGACCCTTCTTCAGACTGAGTGTCAGGGAAAGGGAACCGAGGGATATAGACGGTGATTAAGGGAGATATAGAACTAATGAATGAAAGTAATGCAAACAGTAACGATGATCAAAGAGGGGTGGCCCATGCTTTGGGTGTCCTGGGCTAAGAGGTCCCTGTGGAAACACAATGGTCTTTCTATAACCAAGCCTATTGCTGAAATATTTTCTCTCGCTCATATTGTAGATAAACGTGGCGATGAAGTTTAATGGTGACTCTGGGGTGGAGGTACGACTCCCCGATAACCTGGACTCCCTGAAGGCTTACAATTCCCTCCTCCTGTACCTGAAACGGCCAGAGGTTTCACGGGGTGACAACAGGAGACGTAAACGACAGCAATCCAAAGACATGTTCGTCTTGTACCTGGGGCACAGGGATGTAAGTAATCTCAGAACACTCTCAACACAGGAGAGGATCCAGAGGAGGTTTACGAGAATGATCCCAGGGATGATTGGGTTAACGTATGATGAGCTTGATGGATCTGGGCCTGTATTCGCTGGAGTTTAGAAGGATGAGGGGGTAAGGCCTGGATAGAGTGGATGTGGAGATGGTGTTTCCAATACGAACATAGGGCACAGCCGCAGAATTAATGGAGGTACCATTAGAAAGGAGATGAGGCGGAATTTCTTTAGCCAGAGGGTGGTGAATCTGTGGAATTCATTGCCACAGACACTAGAAGAGGCCAAGTCATTGGGTATTTTAAAAGCGGATATTGACAGGGATTTCATTAGTCAGGGGCCTTTCCCACTTCGGCGACATTTTAGGCGACTGCAGGAGACTATGCAGGTGGTTGCCAGGGAGTTGCCTTCATGGTCGTGAGGAGTTCCTGCATTCTGGGAACTAGTCGCGGCCTCATTATGGTCGCCGTTATGGTCATGTTGAAAAATTGGCAGCAACTGGAATGAAGCCGCCATGGAGAGTAGCAAGAATTCTCGTGCCATAGGTGGGTCGCCAGGAGGTCCTAATGGGTTGCCAGGAGGTCGAAGGTTCTTGGACGTTCTCGTAGGTTGTAGCCGGTGCTGACCAGTGAATTTCATTGGCTCATTGGGGGGAAAAAAGGTAAGCAGTAGTTTTCAGAACCAAGGATAACCGACCGGTAATGTTAAATGCCCGCCCAGCTTCAAAGCCGTGTATCTCTGGCTTCTTAAAAGTTGTCTCCACTCCTTCTCCCCCCCCTCTTTTAAAGGACTTACCGTACACTGTGCTTTAGCCATCTTTTTACAGCTCCAAACTTCCGGTCATCACGGTGTGTGTCTGTTTCGCCTTGCACCGTGTGAATATTTTAGACACGGCTCCCCCCGCTTGCCCTGTCCCCTGTCTGCATAACGGGCTGGTGAAGGAAGCGATGTGTGTGTTTGTGTGTGTTCCACTCTGACAGTCGCTGTTGCACTTTGACAGTCGCCGGCGGTCTGCTGAAAAATCGCCTAAGTGGGACAGGCCCATAAGGATGTCAAAGGTTATGGGGAGAAGGCAGGAGAATGGGTTTGAGAGAAGAAGATAGATCACCCATGATTAAATGGCGGAGTAGACTCAATGGGCCAAATGGCTTAATTCTGCTCCTATGACATGAACATAAACAGGGACAGCCCTTCGGCCCATATTGTCCTTGTTGAACATAATGCCAAGTTAATCTGATCTCCTCTGCCCACACATGTGCTGTATCCCTCCATTCCCTGCACTGACCCCTACATGTGTGTGTGTGTGTGTGTATATAGTGTATACATACAGGTAAGGATTGTTCTTGGTATCATGATCAGCACAGACATTGTGCGCCGAAGGGCCTATTCCTGTACTGTATTGTTCTATGTTCTATCTAAATATCACTATTGTATCTGCCTCCACCATTACCCTTGGCAGCGCGTTCCATGCACTCACCACCCTCTGTGTAAATGATTCTTGCCCCAGTCGTCTCCTATAAACTTTGCCCTGCTCACCTTAAAGCTATGCCCTCTAGTATTTGACATTTCCACCCTGAGACAAAGGTTCTTTGTCTACCTTACATTGGCTGAGTAGATCTGGTAAAGGTTTAGGTTTTCAACATCTGATATATAATTTCCCTTTGAACCCCAGACCTCCAAGGATTACCTGGGGATGATGCTGATGGATGAGAAGTTGGTGACTATCTACAAACTGGGGGCTAAAGTTGAACGGATCCCCTCAGACAGAGCGGTCAACACCAAAACCTTCGACCACATCAAGTTCGAGAGGTAACGCGTGCTCTTGACTACTTTGAAATCTTTGTGCGGTTGCTATTTGTTGTATTCGTTATGGGGAGAAGGCTGGAGAAAGGGGTTGAGAGGGACAGATTGATCAGCCATGACTGAATGGCAGAGTAAACCTGATGGGCCGAATGGCCTAATCCTGATCATATGAACTTATGAACTCTTTATTTTTCACTCACTGTCAACGAATCAATGATACCTTATTGTCTCGTGTACCTAGTTACCAGGCACGTGCCGTGAGTAATTACTCAGGGTAGGCACTAGGCAGTCAGTCGACTTTAAAAAAATCGTGAAACCCGCGCATGCGCAGAAAATTGTAAAAAACTGCGCAGATCGGTCCTGTAGACAGTCAGTCGACATCTTAAAAAACGCTGATGCGCAGATTGGCCTCATCTCCTGTGGGCATGCGCAACATCTTGCGTGCAGTCTACGGTGCAAATGCAGAATTTCAGCTGTCTTTTCTGCCCGTTGTAAGTGAAGGCTTGAAGCAGCGTCCACGGCACGAGGGTTGAACATAGTTACGCGTATTACGCGAACTGCAGATGAAAGGCACAAGAGAATTATGCCTACCTAAGATCGATTATTAAAATAATAACCATTTAATAATAAATACTGAATTTAGTAAATGAATTGGAAATCTTTACTATTTATATTTAATAATTACCATTTTATAATTTTAGTCAGGGTAGGCACTGCCTACCTTGCCTACCCTGACGGCACGTGCCTGCTAGTTACAGTGAAATGCTTTGTTTTACAGCAGCCCTCACTCACCTCGGCAGTACACAAGAATCGCCGCGATTCTGGTGCTGACAAAAAGTTACAAAAGTTCACTGAACGGTTTTATCGTGCAGCGGTGACCCGAGTCTGCTGCCGCACGTGTCCACAGGCGTCCCCCGCCAGATCCCCCCCTCCTTTCTCAGCGGTCTCCTCACTGCTTGAGAGAGAGGGAGACAGACAGCCTGCCCACATTTACAGCAGGCCTGAAGGGCCATGACCATGCAGGGCTACTACAGTGCAGGAGGGTGGGATCCATCTGGGTGGGTGGAGTCTGCCATCCCCACTCCCACACACTACGGGCAATTTACAGAGAGCCAATTTAGCTACAAACGCGAATGTCTTTGGGATGCGGGAGGAAACCGGAGTACCGTGGCACTGGGCAGCACAGTGGTGCAGCGATAGCAGTTTAATCCTGACTACGGCTGCTGTCTGTGCGGTGTTTTCACGTTTTCCCTTTATCGAATGCAACACCGTGTGGGTTTCCTCCGGGTGCTCCGGTTTCTTCCCACATTCCAAAGACGTGCTTATTTGTCAGTCAATTGGCTTCTATAAGTTGTAAATTGTCCCTAGTGTGTGTAGGATAGTGCTAGTGTACCGGATGAACCCAGGTTGGCGCAGAATTGGTGGGTCGATGGGCCTGTTTCCACGCTGTATCTCTAAATTTTAAAGTCTAAAGTCACCCGGAGGAAACCCACATGGTCACAGGGAGAACGTACAAACTCCAGCACCCGAGGTCAGGATTCAGCCCTGGTGCTGGGACACTATGGCTCTGCCAAACACAGCGGGCCAGATGGCCTCCTTCTATGCTGTAAAGCCACCGTGATTCTATCCTTGGGGGCTCAAGTAAGCTCGATCAAACGTCCATGAAGACTGGCGCCGGAGAGGCAGGTTCCAGAGAAACATCGAAACATAGAGACTAGATTCAGGATTAGGCCATTCAGCCCTTCGAGCCAGCACTGCCATTCAATATGATCATGGCTGATCATCCAAAATCAGTACCCCGTTCCTGCTTCTCCCAGCAGAGAGACCAGGCAGTAAACGCTGTAGGAGGGTGGCTGATTCTCACACACACATGTTCTGCAATTCACACTGACCTCTTCTCTTGCAGGATCATGCAGTACGGTGCATTGAACTACAGTCTGGTCAGCCTCGCCAGCGGCAAGCTCGAAGATAGCCGTACCCACGTCAATACAACCAGTGGAAACGATCTGCTGCTCAATCTAGACCCAAAAGATGCCGTCTTCTACGTGGGAGGATTCCCACAAACCTTTACGGTAAAACCTTTACTCGTCATGTAAGGATTCTGCCCATATCATTTGTGTAGTCACAAGGAACTGCAGGTGCAGACTTACAAAAGAAGACACAGAGTGTTGGAGTAACTCAGCGGATCAGGCAGCATCACCGGAGAGTGTGGATAGGTGACATTTTCGGTCGGGTCACTACTTCAGACTGAATCTTTTGAGTTGCAATCCTTTTTCACATCCTGGCCGGAACATCACCTATCCATATTCTCCAGAGATACTCCAGCTCTTTGCGTCTTATCTTTTGGGTGGTCGAAGCAGATATAAGAGTGGCATTTATGAGACTTCTAGATATGTACATGGATATAGCAAGAATGGTGGCATATGGTTCAACTACAGACATTTGTGCCATAACTTCGGAATAGATATTGTGGGCCGAATCCATGTCCTCCAGGGATGCTGCCTGAGTTACTCTAGCACTTTGTGTCCATGTGTCTTTCATTTCCTTTTACCTGAAGACTAATTCATGTGATAGCTTGCTACTTTCTACCTAGCTGCTTTCTCAGCCCCACCTGCTTCATAGATCATCGAACATAGAACAGTACAGCAACGGGGCCCTTTGGCCCACAATGTTTGTGCCGAACATGATGCCAAGTTAAACTGATCTCATCAGCCTGTGCATGATCCATATCCCTCCATTCCCTGCACTTCCATGTGTCTATCTAAAAGCCGCTTAAACACCACTATCTCATCAGCCTCGATCATCACTCCTGTCCCCCACCAGTTTCTGTGTAAAAAACTTGGCACGCACATCTCTTTTAAATTTTCCCCATCTCACCTTATATATGCCTTCTCGTGTTGGACATATCCATCCTGGAAAAAAGGTTCATGATTTTATGCACCTCTATCTCACCCTATCCAATCTCCCTGTACCTCTAGTCCCGACAACATCCTCGTAAATCTTCTCTGCACCCTTTCCAGCTGAAACGTCTGTTTTAATTGTGAACATCTTTCCCTGTCATCTAGCCTCCTGCAGAATTAGATCATCCCAAATATGAAGGTTGTATTGAACTTGGCATTTTGAATGAGAAACTAATCAGCCTGTACAACTTTGAGGAAACCTTCAACATCAACACTGCAGAGGACAGACCCTGTGAAAGGTATGTTCACTGTTAACGCATCTGGGAACAGGCATAAAGCAAATAGCATTATTTCAGAAGAGATGGTTTAGGTTTTGATTTAGATTTATTATTACAGTATCACCATTATTATCGAGGTACAGTGAAAAGTCTTGTTTTTCATGTCATCCCATCAGATCAGATAATATTATACATGAATACAATCGTCAAAGTCAATTCCAATAGGTAGAGCAAAGGGGAAGATACAGAGTGCAGAATATGGTTCTCAGCAATGTAGCGCATCAGTTCCAGACAAAGTCCAATGTCCGCAATGGGGTAGAGGTGAATCGGACAGTACCCTACCTTGTGGAAGGACCGTTCAAAAGCCTGAATACAGAGGGGAAGAAGCTGTTCCTGAGTCTGGTGGTGCGTGCTTTCAAGCTTCTGTACCTTCTGCCGGACGGGAGTGGGGGAAGAAGGAATGACCGGGGTGGGAAAGGGCTTAAACCCTTCAGAGTGAGAATTAAAATTGGACCTTTGTTATTTAACTACATTCGCTGTTATCCATGTTCTGTTATAATAAGAGTTTAATCTGTTAGCTGACATATTGTTTCCTTTACAGATATAAGCCAACCAAGGAACCAGGAAGTGACGCTTTCTATTTTGATGGCACTGGATACGCATTAATAAACCTGACCAATGTTGGGCAAATATTATCAATTGAACAAACCATTCAAACCTCCACTAAAGATGCCGTCCTGCTATACTTCGAGAAATTGGTAAAACAATTTGCAGTTTACCTTACTCTTGCTTCAGAGGGTTAACTTGATAGATTCACACAGCACCGAAGCAAGCCCTTCAGGCCATCAAGTCCTGCTGCCCTTTAACCAGAAAGCAAAGCGCTGGAGGAACTCATCAAAACATGCAGGCGCTGCCTGACCCCCTGAGTTCTGCAGATGGGTTCCAACCCGAAAGGTCACCTATTCCTTTTCTCTGGAGATGCTGCCTGACCAGCTGAGTTCCTCCAGCACTTTGTTATTTGCTCCAGATCCCAGCCTCTGCAGTTTGTTGAGGCTCTGAGCTTCAGCCAACCGTTTACATTAAGTCAGATGCACAACTATGGTGAGGTGCAGGTACAGTGAAAATCGTGCTTGCAGCAGCATCACAGGTACATAGACTCAGACAACACCTACAGAAATAAATCATACATAAATGACACATAAATTCTATAAGACTGCACACGACTTTGCAAAAATAAGACATTATGTAAACCAAAATTCGAAAACAAGTGCACAGTAATGCAAGAGGTGGTCAGCAGTGTTCTGTTGTCGAGTTAGGATTAGGGTTGTGCTGGTCAGTTTAAGAAGCTGATGATTGAAGGAAAGTAGCTGTTCCTGAGCCTGATGGTGTGGGACTTCAGGCTTAGAATATAGATTACAGAACATAGAACTGTACAGCACAGGAACAGGCCCTTTGGCCCACAATCTTCCTGTCAAACATGATGCCAAATTAAATTAATCTCCTCTTCCAGCACTTAATCCATATTCCTCCATTCGCTGCATATCCATGTGACTATCTAAAAACCTTGTAAATGCCACTATCGTATCTGACCCCACCACCACCCCTGGCAGCATGTTCCAGGCCCACTCTGTGTGAAAAAGTTGTCCCTCAGGGTCCTATTCAATCTTTCCACTCTCACCTTTGGAATGTGGGTTTACTCCCACATTCCAAAGATATGCAGGTTTGTAGGTTAATTGGCTGCTGTAAATTGTCCCTAGTGTGTAGAATAGAAGTAGTGTGCACGGTGATCACTGGTCGGCGTGGGCTGAACATAGACACAAGGAACTGCAGATTCTGGTTTATACCAAAGATATATACAAAGTGCTGAAGTAACTTGTTGAAGTTGGAATCATTAAAGTGTTACAACAAATTGCTGGAGTAATTGAGCCTGAAGGAGGGTCCCAACCCGAAGTGTCACCCATCCTTTTTCTCCATAGTTGTTGCCTGACCTGCTGAGTTACTCCAGCACTTTGTGTCTATCTTTGGTGGGCTGAAGGGCCTGTTTCCAAGCTGTATCTCTAAACTAAAGTAAACTAAACTAGGTAGTGGTGTCCTGACATAGATGCTGCCTGACCTCCCGCATGAATCCGTCTTATTGTTTAAGGATGTGGTTTAGAACCCGCTCTTCCATTGATTGCAGGATTCAAACTGTGCTCTGACCCTCGAGGGGGGGAGGTTGGTGTTCAGGTACGACCTCAAGTCAAATGGAAGCCCGCCCATCATCTCAGACAAAGAACTGGACATCACCAAAGAGAATGTGGTAATTACATTTCATTGTTTTTCTTCTGAATACTATATGTGGAAAAGATGTAAACACTAGTTTACTTTATACTTGTTATCTTATTTCTATACCAATGTACCAAAAACATGGTATACATAGTGCATACTGTACATATACTCTTCTGACATGCACTGTACATGCACATATATATACTGGACTGTACATTATACATAGTGTGTACTGTCCCAAGGAACATGGCATTGTTTATAGTATGGAATGCTATATATAGTGTGGTAGCATATTGCAGAATTGTATACAATATATAGTATATATAATAGCAAATATAATATATGTACACGTAGTTCTGCTGTAACATGATAGTTGCATTAAGAAACCCGGGATGATTTTCAAAAATACAGATTTTTAAAAATAACTATAGGTTTACATTTAGGTTTTTAGGGGTACCGCAAGGCTCAGTGCTGGGACCCCAGCTATTTACAATATATATTAATGATCTGGATGAGGGAATTGAAGGCAATATCTCCAAGTTTGCGGATGACACTAAGCTGGGGGGCAGTGTTAGCTGTGAGGAGGATGCTAGGAGACTGCAAGGTGACTTGGATAGGCTGGGTGAGTGGGCAAATGTTTGGCAGATGCAGTATAATGTGGATAAATGTGAGGTTATTCATTTTGGTGGCAAAAACAGGAAAGCAGACTATTATCTAAATGGTGGCCGACTAGGAAAAGGGGAGATGCAGCGAGACCTGGGTGTCATGGTACACCAGTCATTGAAAGTGGGCATGCAGGTGCAGCAGGCAGTGAAGAAAGCGAATGGTATGTTAGCTTTCATAGCAAAAGGATTTGAGTATAGGAGCAGGGAGGTTCTACTGCAGTTGTACAGGGTCTTGGTGAGACCACACCTGGAGTATTGCGTACAGTTTTGGTCTCCAAATCTGAGGAAGGACATTATTGTCATAGAGGGAGTGCAGAGAAGGTTCACCAGACTGATTCCTGGGATGTCAGGACTGTCTTATGAAGAAAGACTGGATAGACTTGGTTTATACTCTCTAGAATTTAGGAGATTGAGAGGGGATCTTATAGAAACTTACAAAATTCTTAAGGGGTTGGACAGGCTAGATGCAGGAAGATTGCTCCCGATGTTGGGGAAGTCCAGGACAAGGGGTCACAGCTTAAGGATAAGGGGGAAATCCTTTAAAACCGAGATGAGAAGAACTTTTTTCACACAGAGAGTGGTGAATCTCTGGAACTCCCTGCCACAGAGGGTAGTCGAGGCCAGTTCATTGGCTATATTTAAGAGGGAGTTAGATGTGGCCCTTGTGGCTAAGGGGATCAGAGGGTATGGAGAGAAGGCAGGTACGGGATACTGAGTTGGATGATCAGCCATGATCATATTGAATGGCGGTGCAGGCTCGAAGGGCCGAATGGTATACTCCTGCACCTAATTTCTATGTTTCTATGTTTCTATGTTTACCTTTGTTTCTGCAAGCCAAAAATACCCAAGGCTGCATGTTACATTGTTTAACAAAGTAACATTGCACAAGTGTCAATAGAAGCGATCGTTTGTCAATTTCAAAGGTCTCCCATGGTGTAACTGGCAGACTATGTATTTAAGATAAGATGGTGTCTTATTGCTGCAGGGAGGTTACACAGAAATAGTTTATTCCCAAGACTATTTTTTTAACATGACAGTTTTTTCTCTGCTTGTCAATTTCCAACTCTTCTGTCATAAGGTAATAAAGGGCCTGTCCCACTGTACGAGGTAATTCAAGAGTTCTCCCGAGTTTCCCCTGATTTGAACTCGGAGAATTACAGTAATAGCCGTTCGTAGGTATTCGGGGCTCTCGTGGACATTATTTACAGTGCTGAAAAAACTTCACGACTTACCGCGTTTCCCGAGTACATGCCGTTAGCATTACGAGCCGCTACGGGACATCCACGAGCTCCGACGTAACCGCTACGTACATTCTACGTACTTCCCACGAGTTTGATTTTTTTTAAACTCAGGAGAGTTCTTGAATTACAGTTGGGACAGGCCCTTTAGGAATAGGAGTAGAATTAGGCCATTTGGCCCACCAAGTCTACTCCGCCATTCAATCATGGCTGATCTATTTCTCCCTCCTAATCCCATCCTCCTGCCTTCTTCCATTAACCTCCGACAGCTGTACTAATCAAGAATTCTGCACTAATTCAGTGGATCTCTAATTTCCATCACAATTGTGTTATCACCGATTCGGCCTGCATAATACAAATAATGTTCCTTAATTAATCAATTGCATTATATCCAATTCACTTTATGGGAATATTTATTATACCAGAACTCCATGTAGTGAATATAGTTTTGTATATTGCATTTAACATTGTATACAGTACTGAATATAATACTACATATAATATTATATATAACAATTTTTTTTGAGTATCACATTGTGTCAAAGAATTAGATGCCATCAAAGAGAAGTACTTATATTTTGTTGTTTTTCTTCCAAATATAAATATGCAATTCAATTATTTTAGTTATCTTAAATTGTTTTTGACATTGCATTATATAGCAGCAAAAGTTTTATTAAAGATAGAATAAGTAAACATGAATAATTGCTAGTTGGAAGTACAAAAGGCATGCAATATGCATTTGATATTTTTAGCATGGATTTCCAGAAAGTGAAGTACTTATTCATTAAATCTTTAAAACAATTAAACGACAATTATTTTTCAATCACGTTTAACGTCAGATCAAGCTGAAGATGGTGACTTCGGGAACCCAAAAGAAGGTTGTTGTGAGAGTCCTGGGTGAACTGGTGAATTCAATCGACAGCAAAATCAATTTGAAAGAAATCCGTTTCTCCAATTATTACCTGGGAGGAATCCCATTACACATTAAAGAAAGGTACGTCATGATTTTTTTTGCTTTGGAAGCTGGGTGCAGGAAAAAAAAAATCCTTCCCAACAACAGCAGTTGTTAAAGAAAATGGCCCCTCAATTCCTGCTGCGTTTTGGCCTGGGCGCCTGTAACAGATTGCTGGGACCTTCAGAGACTGGTATAACCACTGCATGGTCACTGGAGGTTCTGTTGATGGCTATGTGCTTGGGCTCTCATTCAGAGATTAGTAAAATAGACCAGGTCTTCCGTGAGAGTGCCTCCGCACACTCTTCTCTCCTGCTTCAGCTCCGTAAGATGAGGTAGAGTGGAGTTCACAGAGGCAGCAAGTGGGAAGGGTTTCGAATGCTCAGAGACCAGACTAGGCACAGATACTGAAGCCATATTGTACTGGTTTATGTTTAAGAAGGAACTGCAGATGCTGGAAAATCGAAGGTAGACAAAAATGCTGGAGAAACTCGGCGGGTGTGGCAGCATCTATGGAGCGAAGGAAATAGGCAACGTTTCGGGTCGAAACCCTTCTTCAGACTGATGTGAGGGTGCGGGGGGCAGGGGTGGGAAGAAGAAAGGAAGAGGTGTAGTCAGTGGGCTGAGAGAGAGCTGGGAAGGGGAGGAGAAAGTAGAGGAAGAAGACGTCAAGGAAGAAACGGCAGAACCAACCAATCCCCATCTACTGATACTCTTCTCCGCCTAGCTGAGCTGGTCCTTACCCTCAACGTTTTGTTCGACTCCTCCCATTTTCTCCAAATACAAGGCGTAGCTATGGGCACACACATGGGCCCCAGCTATGCCTGCCTCTTTGTAGGGTGTGTCGAACAATCTATCCCCAAACTCTACCTCCGCTACATCGACAACTGCATTGGTGCTACCTCCTGCACCTACACACAACTCACTGACCTCATCCATTTCACCACTAACTTCCATCTGGCACTCAAATACACCTGGACCATTTCCGACATTTCCCTACCATTTCTAGACCTCACTATCTCTATCATAGGTGATAGACTACTGATCAACATCTACTATAAACCCACTGACTCCTATGGCTATTTGGACTACACTTCTTCCCACCCTGCTTCCTGTAAGGACTCCATCCCCTACTCCCGATTCCTCCGTCTACGCCGCAGCTGCACCCAGGATGAGGTGTTCCACACCAGGGCATCGGAGATGTTCTCACTCTTCAGGCAACAGGGTTCCCCTCTTCGACTATAGATGAGGCTCGCACCAGGGTCTCTTCTATTCCCCGTGACTGCTCTCACTCCCCATCCCCCCCACTCGTAACATGGGCAGAGTCCCCCTTGTCCTCACCTTCCACCCTACCAGCCGTCACATACAACAAATAATCCTCTGACATTTTCGCCATCTCCAACGTGATCCCACCACTGGCCACATCTTCCCATCTCCTCCCCTTTTGGCTTTCCACAGAGACCGCTCCCTTCATAACTCCCTGGTCAATTTGTCTCTTCCCACCCAAACCACCCCCTCTCCCTGGCACTTTCCCTTGCAACCGCAGGAAATGCTAGACTTGTCGCTTTACCTCCCCCCATGACTCCATTCAAGGACCCAAACAATCTTTCCAGGTGCGGCAGAGGTGCACCTGCATCTCCTCCAACCTCATCTATTGCATCCGCTGCTCTAGATGTCAGCTGATATACATCGGTGAGACCAGGCGTAGGCTTGGCGATTGCTTCGCCCAACACCTTCGCTCGGTTCGCAATAACCAACCTGATCTCCCGGTAGCTCAGCACTTCAACTCCCCCTCCCATTCCGAATCTGACCTTTCTGTCCTGGGCCTCCTCCATGGCCAGAGTGAGGCCCACCGTAAATTCGAGGAGCAGCACCTCATATTTCGCTTGGGCAGTTTACATCCCAGCGGTATGAGAATTGACTTCTCTAATTTCAGGTAGTCCCTGCTTTCTCCTCCCCTTCCCAGCTCTCCCTCAGCCCACTATCTCCGTTTCTGCGTTTCTTCATCCCGATTTATAGATGGGAAAGGTTTAGGTGCATATTGGTCAAACATGGGCAGGTGGGATTAGAGTTGATGGGGCATCTTGGACAGCATGGACAGGTTGGGCCGAAGGGCCTGTCTCCCTGCTGTATGGCTCTATGACTCTGTAACTAAAATAGGAATGTGTGAAGGGCAGTGGTGGCTGGAAGAGTATTCAGCTGAAGTCAAGGTATGGATGGAATGAGTTGTCCTGTAATTCCTCCCGACATCTTTTAATGCAGCTTAAACATGCCGGTCAAATCATCACTGCGCGCCTGTGTGAAGAACCCAAAGGCAGACAACAACAAGGATCTATCCAGGGAGTTCACAGTCGGCGTCAGTAAAGGGTGCTCACAGGATCTCTTGGTGAGTTTCCAACCACATTTGTACTCATTCTCAATCATATTATGTTTCTCATTCAATTTAAAAGGCGGCACAGTGGCGCAGCGGTAGAGCTGCTGCCTTACGGCGGCAGTAACCTGGGTTAATTCCTGACTCCAGGTGCTGTCTGTATGGAGTTTGCACGTTCCCCCTGTGACCACGTGGGTTTCTTTCGGATGCTCCGGCTCCCTCCCATATCCCGAAGACTTGCGGGTTTATAGGTTAATTGGCCCTCGGTAAATTGCTCCTAATGTGTACAGAGAGGATGCAAAAGTAGGATAACATAGAATTAGTGTGAACGGCTGATTGATGGTCGGCGTGTGCTTAGCGTGCTGAAGGGCCTGTTTCACTTTGTATCTTTAAACTAAATGAAAATTTGGACAGGTTCTGGCAACAGAACAATGAAATTCTTAGTCATTGCAGCTCTGCAGGCCTGTAAACGCAATTACTCACAGATAAAGATTAAGTTGATGTTGTTCAAGTTGTCCTAGGAGCTGGTGGTAGTGGTGGGCCACGATGTGTTGTGCCTCGCTTCTGCCCCTTGCCATCTCAGCATTTTTCCCGTTCTCATTCTCAGGAATTAGTGGTTTAACGTATGATGAGCGTTTGACGGCACTGGGCCTCTACTCGCTGGAGTTTAGAAGCATGAGGAGGGAACCTCATTGAAACTTACCGAATAATGAAAGGCCTGGATAGAGTGAATGTGGAGAGGATGTTTTCACTAGTGGGAGAGTCTAGGACAAGAGGGCACAGCCTCAGAGTAAAAGGATGTAGCTTTAGAAAGGAGATGAGGAGGAATTTCTTTAGGCAGAGGGTGAATAATCTGTGGAATTCATTACCACAGAAGGCTGTGGAGGCTAAGTCAATGCTTATTTTAATGTGGAGATTGACAGATTCTTGATTAGTATGGGTGCCAGGGGTTATGGGGAGAAGGAAGGAGAATGAGGTTGAGAGGGAAAGATAGTCGGCGTGATTGAATGCTGGCCAGTAGACCTGATGGGCCGAATGGCCTAATTCTGCTCCTATCACTAATGACCCTTTGTTCCTTCCAAACAGTTGGTCCGAACTGCTCACTTCGCTGGCAAAGGAGTTCTGGGCCTGAATGCCACCAACTTCTCATTCCCAGATAACTTCCACGTTGGCTTTGGTTTCTCCACCAGCCAGCTCGACGCCCTGCTCTTCTCCTACGAAAAGGTAAATGCTTCCTCCTTCCTCTAGCAGCCGCTAACAATGCCGGTAATCCCCGCCCTGCGATCAAACACCCCCGAACCTCCTGAAGAACATACATTCATCCTCGGTAATGCTGCTTCACAGGGCCAGAGACTTGGGTTCGATCCTGAACCTGTCTGATCGGTGTTTGTGCATTCTCCCCGTGCCTGTGTGGGCTTTCACCGGGTGCTCCAGTTTTTTCCCACACTCCAAAGACGTACAGGTTTGTAGGTTAATTGGCTTCGGTAAAATTGGGAATTGCCCCTAGTGTGTAGGATAGTGTTAATGTGCGGGGATGGGCGCAGACATCGTGGGCTGTGGAGCCAAAGGGTCTGTTTCCGTGCTGTATTTCAACTAAACTAAATTAAACTCGACGAAAGCTAGATCTCAGAATGAAGTTAAATGTACTCACATTTCCACCACCGCGACATTTCTCTAGCGCCTTTCACATCTCCAAAGCACTTCACTGCTGGTGGATCAGTCATTGCTGCCTGGCCCGCTGAGTTCCTCCAGCACTTTATTTTTAACTCAGGATTCTAGCATCTGCAGTCTCTTGTGAGTCTCCTATCAAGAGCTTGGCTTCTAAATAAAACATTTTACTTTGCATTTAATATCAAAGGTTGTGATATGTTGGGTTACTCAGCAGAAACTGCCATTGTCAAATGTTGAAAATATTTTTAATTTACTTTTGTAGGGCAGCTTTGAAATCTCTCTGAAAAATGGCAAGGTGAAGGTCGACATTCTGGGCAAGACCCTCACATCCAGAAGCTCTTTCAATGATGGATCTGGTCACTATGTCTCTGTTCAGAGGACGAATGACAGGTGTGTTTCCTAATGTTATTTCCTAGATCTTTTGTCAGTCGAATTGCCTCTTCTGGTTGAAATAGTCTTGCAGCATGAGAACAGACCGTTCAGCCCAACTCGTCCATGCCAGCTATGATGCCACATTTACACAAGCCCCCTTTGTTCGCGTTTGGCCCATATTCCTTTGAACCTTTCCTATCCAGGTAACTGTCCAAATATTTTTTAAATATTATTATTGTACACGCCTCAATTCCTCCCTGTACTGGAACCTGCCAATTCTACCTGACATCGTTTTCATAGAACCTACAAAAAGTACAGCACAGGAACAGGCCTTTTGCTCCACAATGTCTGTGCCTAACATGATGCCAAGACTAACTAATCTCATCTGCCTGCACATGATCCATAACCTTCCATTCCCTGAATATCCGTGTGCCTGTCTAAAAGCCACTTCAACACCACTATCATATCTGCCTCCACCACCACCCCTGGCAGCGCGTTCCAGACACTCACCATCCTCTGTGTAAAATCTTGCCCCGCACATCTCCTTTAAAATTTGCCCCTCTCACCTTAAAGCTATGTTCTCACCAGTCTTTGACATTTCCACCCTGGGGGAAAAGGTTCTCACTGTCTACCCTATCTATGTTTCTTACAATTTTATACACTTCTGTCATGTCTCCCCTCAACCTCCAACTTTCCAGAGAAAACAATCTTAGTCTGTCCAGCCATTCCTTGTAGCTAATAGCCTCTAATGGGGGCAGCATTGTGGTAAAGCTCCTCTGCACCCTCTCCAAAACCGCCACATCGTTCCTGTAATGGGGCGACCAGAACTGTACACAATACTCCAAGTGCAGAGTCTAATTGAGCTTTTCCTCAACTTTTGTTCCCTGTCAGTACAGTTTTGTCTGTCCCACAACAATATACTGTAATACACATCAGTCACCAATTGCTTCTCATTTACATTTCCAGGGTCTATTTGAACGTGGACGATCTAGACCGGAGTGAAATATCGGTGGGATTATCTCAGCCTCCCAGGAAGGACACTGTGTACTTGGGTGGCGACACTATCACCCAGAACTTTGATGGCTGCATCAACAATGTGTTCCTGAATAGGTAAATCTATCTGTCTCTAACATCCCTTTCGCTCATATGGTTCTCCAGCACATTCCATCCCTCTCTCTGTACTTATCTCACTCTTTTTTCTCATCACTATCTCTATAGTCTCTTCACCACACTGTCGCCAGAAGCATTAAAAATTCCTTCCTCCACAGGCGCTGACTGACCTGAGCATTTGCATCATTTTCCACTTCCAGAGTCCCACTTGCCTGTGTTTTGCCCTTATCCTTTCAAACCTTTCCGTCCATGCACTTGTCCGAATGTCTTTTAAATATTGTTGTTGCACCTGCCTCAACTACCCCCTCTGGCAGCTCGTTCCATACACCCACATTAAATATCAGCTAACATAGATCACACAGCATGGATAGAGGCCCTTCAACCCAACTCTTCCATGACGATCAAGATGCCCAGCTAAGTTTGTTCCATTTGCCTCCATTTGTTCCTCCATTCCTTTCTTATTCCCATACCTGTCCAAATGTAATTTAAATGCTGTTATAATACTTGCCTCAACTACTTCTCCTTGGCAGCTGATTCCATATACCCACCACCTCTGTGTGAAAATGGTGTTCCTCATAAATCTTTTCCCTCTCACCTTAAAACTTTGCCCTCCAGCTCAAGATTCCTCTACCCTGGGGAAAATACATTAAACCCTCTAGTTCTTAATCCTCTTCCCTGGGGGTAAAAGACTCTATGCATTTACCCTATCTATTCCCCTCATGATTTTGTACACCTCTATGATCACCCCTCATTCGCCTGCACTCCAAGGAATAGAGTCCCAGCCTGCCCAACCTCTCCCTATAGCTCAGGCCCTCGAGTCCTGGCAACATCCTTGTAAATCTTCCATGCCCTCTGAGGTTCTTCGTGTCTCCATTTGTCTACTCTTTTTCCAGCTTAAATCTTATGAGTCCTGACCCAAGAAAGGCTTGACTAATCATCTCTCTCTCTCTCTCTCGCTCTCGCTTATCTAGGGAAA
Organism: Amblyraja radiata; assembly: GCF_010909765.2. Classification (NCBI taxonomy): domain Eukaryota; kingdom Metazoa; phylum Chordata; class Chondrichthyes; order Rajiformes; family Rajidae; genus Amblyraja; species Amblyraja radiata. The sequence goes on along the minus strand of NC_045959.1, from coordinate 57,877,799 downwards.
ATCAAGATCCCAAAGTGGAAAATTTTGTGTTTTCAACTGAGCTGTCAAACGTAAACCTGGACACCTGTCGCCAGCCGAGAGCTCCAGAAATGCTCATGTTGAAGGAAGTCAAGAAACCAAACAGCCAGGGGACTGTGAAGGCCAACAAGGTGCGTGTACCTGTCAGCACAACACCCAACGTAACATAGAACAGTACAGCACAGGAACAGGCCCTTCGGCCCACAATGGTCTTGCTGAATATGATGCCAATACCAACTCTCGTCTGCTTGTACATAATCCATATCTCTCCATTACCTGCAGATCCATATGCCTATCCAAAACTCTCTTACACACCACCGTGTCTGCCTCCACCACCACCACTGGCAGCTCATTCCAGGCCCCCATCAATCTCTGTGTAAAAATACAACTTGCTCCGCACATCTCCTTTACATTTTGCCCCTCTCACTTTAGTTTAGTTAAACATAGAAACTTCGAAAATAGGTGCAGGAGTAGGCCATTCGGCCCTTCGAGCCTGCACCGCCATTCAATATGATCATGGCTGATCATCCAACTCAGTATCCTGTACCTGCCTTCTCTCCATACCCCCTGATCCCTTTAGCCACAGTAAACCTATGCCCTGTAGTCTTTGACATTGCCACTTGGGAAAAAAGGTTTTGACTGTTTTCCCTAACTGTGCCTCTTCTATATACTTCTAACATTGGTGAGGAAAAGGTTCTGGCTGTTTTCCTCCCCCCTCCATGCACTATCTATGTTTAAAGGAGATGTGCGGGGCAAGCTTTTTTACTGAGTGTGGTGGATGCCTGGAATGCCCTGCCTAGAATGGAGGTGGAGGCAGATGCAATAGTGGCATTTTGGATAGGTACATGAACATGTGGAGAACGGAGGGATATGGATCACTTACAGACAAATACAAATTGGTCTTGGCATCATGTCTGGCACAGACATCGTGGGCCGAAGGGCCTGTTCCTGTGCTGTATTCTATGTTTTATGCCTCTCATGATTTTATATACTTCTAAAGTAATGAGCATCCTTTATTGACAGTGGGAAGATTTAATGCGATGTGTTCTTCAAAACAGGATGGAAAGAATCAGAGAGTTCTTCCTGATCATTCAATGAAAGAAAATACAGGCCAGGAACTCAATCGATGTCAGATGTCATGGCAACTGAAGGCAGTCAGCGGGGCCTACCAATTTGGAAACTCACCAGACAGTCGATTGGAGTATGATAACCTTCCCAAATCATTTAAAGAAAGGTAAAATATGTATATAGTATGGAAACAGGCCCTTCTGCCCACTGAATCTGTACCGAACAGTTCACAGTAGTTCTATGTTATCCCACTTTTGCATCTACTCCCTACACACTAGGGGCGATTTACAGAAGCCAATTAACCTATAAACCCACTGACTCCCTTAGCTATCTAGACTACACTTCTTCCCACCCTTCCTCCTGTAAAGACTATTATTCCCTACTCCCAATGTTCCATACCAGGTCATCAAAGATGTCCTCATACTTTAGGAAACTGGGGTTCCCCTCTTCCATTATAGATGAGGTCCTCACTAGGGTCTCCTCAATATCCCACAGCTCCGCTCTTGCTCCCCCTCCCCCGAAATGTAACAGGGAGAGAGACCCTTGTCCTCACCTTCCACCCCATCAGCCGTCACATACAGCGCATAATCCTCCGACATTTTCGCCACCTCCAACGGGATCCCACCACTAGCCATTTCTTCCCATCTCCACCCCTTTCCATTTTCCACAGAGACTGTCCCCTCCGCAACTCCCTGGTCAGCTTGTCCCTTCCCACCCAAACCACCCCCTCCCCAGGTACTTTCCCCTGCAACCGCTCCCTTTACTTCCCCCCTCGACTTTGTCCAAGTACCCTGACAGTCATTTCAGGTGAGACAGAGGTTCACTTGCAGTTCCTCCAACCTCATCTACTGCATCCACTGTTCCAGGTGTGGACTTATATCGGCGAGACCAAGCGCAGGCTTGGCGATCGTTTCGCTGAACACCTCCGCTCAGTCCACCGAAACCTACCACATCTCCCAGTTGCTCAGCACTTTAACTCCCCCTCCCATTCCCACACTGGCCTTTCTGTCCTGGGTCTCCTCCTTTGTCAGAGTGAGCCCCAGTGCAAATTGGAGGAACAGCACATATTTCGCTTGGGCAACTTATACCCCAGCGATATGAACATTGACTTTTCTAACTTCAAGTAACCCTTGCTTTCCTTCTCTCTCCATCCCCTCCCCCTTCGCAGTTCTCCGACCAGTCTTACTGTCTCTGACTACATTTTATCTCTGTTTGCTTTGTTGTTACCTTCTCCCAACTAACAATGATCTATTCTACATTTTCCTTGATCTCCATTCCCTTTGTCCTGTTTTCACACCTTGCACCTCCTTATATATAAACTTCCTTATCTATGTACCTCCCACACCCCTGACATCAATCTGAAGAAGGGTCCCGATCCGAAACGTCACCCATTCCTTCTCTCCAGACATTCTGCCTGTCCCGCTGAGTTACTCCAACATTTTGTGCCTATCTTCGAATTAAACCAGCATCTGCACTTTCTTCCTACATAACCTACAAACCTGTCTGTCTTTGGAGCGTGGGAATAAACCGGAGCATCCAGAAGAAACACACGCGGTCACAGAGAGAACGTACAAACTCCACACAGACAGCACCCCTAGTCAGGATTGACCCTAGCGCTGTAAGGCAGCAAATCTACGACTATGCCACCGTGCCGCCCATCTTGGTTGATATGGACGAGTTGGTCCAAAGGGCCTGTTTCTGTGCTCTATGACTCTACGATATATTTTGCATTCCAGATCAAAATTTTCCATCGATGTGCGGACGAACTCAGCGGAAGGAATCATCTTCTATGTGTCGGACAAGTCTCAGAGGTCCTACATGACCCTCTATATTTCCAAGGGGCGTTTCTTCTTTGCTTTCGCTGTCAACGGGAAACGACTGAAGATCAGGAGCAGAGCGAGACACAACGACGGCCATTGGCACACGGTGAGCGGGGGGATGGAGAGAAGGGGGGGAGTATGGGCCAGCAAGGGTGCAGAAGAACCTTCATCCTCCCCAACCTCTGGCTCACTGTAAATATCCACAACAGCAGGATCTTCACTGTACCTGTTCCTCACAGAACTTTGCCAAAGAGACACAAAGTGTTGGTGTAACTGAGCGGGACAGGCAGAACCTCTGGTGAACATGGATAGGTAACGTTTCTGGTCGGGACGTTTCTTCACACTGATCATTTCAGAGACGCTCCCTAACCCGCTGAGTTACTCCAGCACTTTGTGTCTTTTTTTTTGTAAACCAGCATCTGCAGTTCCTTGAATCCACATTTGCCTGAAGCAGGGTCGTCTGTCCATTTCCTCCACAGATACTGACTGACCCGCTGGGTTCCTCCATCTTTTAACAAAATGTGCAACTCAGCAGGTCAAGCAGAATCTGTGGAAGGAAAAGGATGGAAGATGTTTTGGGTCGGGACCTTTCTTCAGGGGGGAGAAAGCTGGCAAAGAGATGTTGGGGCGGGTCAAAGCCTGGCATGTGACAGGGCCAAACACCATGCTGTATTCTTCTATTTCTATGTGGTTGTCAATAAACTTGACATTTAGGTGCATGGGCAAGAAGGAAATAGAGCTAAATGGGTTATTGTGAGCAAATGGGACTAACAGATGGGGCATCTTGGTTGGCATTGTAGAACAATCTTAAGGGCCTGTCCCACTTTCACGACCTAATTCACGACCTTTTTTACTCGTGGACATTTTTCATCATGCTAGAAAATACGCCCCGACCTACTCAATGCCACGAGTACTTACGATAAGCATCACGGCCTGCTACGACCTACCTACAACCTCCTACGACCTCGTGACGACCATGCTGCGAGTATGAGTCAAGGGCAAAATTGGCAGAGGTCGTGAATTAGGTTGTGAAAGATAGACAGGCCCTTTAGGCAGTGCAATTGCCAAACAAAGTTATGTGTTTACGCTTTGAATAGGGGGCAGCACAGTGGTGCAGCAGTAGAGTTGCTCCGCACAGCACCAGAGACCCAGGTTCGATCCTGACTATGGGTGCTGCCTGTACGGAGTTTGTCGGTTCTCCCTGTGACCGCGTATGTTTTCTCCAGGTGCTCCATTTTCGTCCACACTTCAAAGATGCGCAGGTTATTTGGCTTCGGCAAAAATTGTGTAGTATGTAAGATAGTGTACAGGGTGATCGCTGTTCCGCACGGTTTCTCTAAAGTCTAAAAGTCTAATAACAAAATGTTCTAATTGACGTTCTATATTTTGAGATGTGTGAATGCCATATCAACACAATAACTTGGTTTTAATTTTATTTCCTGTGGATTGCCTGTATTGATTTGTGCATAACTTTCTCTTTCTCACTTCATAGGTGGTGTTCAGCAGAGAGAGTAACAAAGGAAAGCTGGTTATTGATGGACTTCGGACACGGCAGGGCAGTGTGAGCAGCGGCCCTCTCTTGAAAGTGGAGTCACCATTCTATCTGGGTGGATTACCATCTGGTAAAGGACAGCGCAGTCACAAGGTAACGTAAACTTTGCAACCTTCATCCTCATTCCCCTAACTTAGTGAGAGACAACTATTTCACACAGAAAGTGACGGGAATATGGAATGGGGAGGTAGTCGAGGCAGGTACAGTAACAGCATTTCAGGGAAATTTGGACAGGTACATTTTAGGTTAGTTTATTATTGTCATGTGTACCGAGGTACAGTGAAAAGCTTTTTTGTTTTGTGCTATCCATTCAGCAAAAATACTTTACATACATGATCACAATTAAGCTGGGCACATTGTACAGTGTACATATGCTGGATAAAGGGCCGCTGCTGAAGTTTAAAAGAGTGGATCGATTGTAATGATAGCAGATCCACTTGTGGGGCCAGGTTGCAGAGAGTTGCCTGGTCACAGCATCGTCTAAAAAGGTCTGATTGGACTAGTTTGGAGGGGGCACCTTGGTCTAGTTGAGCCGAAGGACCTGTTTCTGCGCTGAGTATAACTAGATGCCTATAACTATGACTAACACCACACCTTCACTGATCTTCATAGTATATATGAGTACATTCAAGCCATACATAGGTGCAACAGGTAGTACAAAGAGAAAAATACCAGTGCAGAATATAGTGGAACAGCATTACAGTGTCTGCCATGAGGTAGGTTTGAAGATTGAGACTCCACCTTGGCGTATGGGAGGACCATTCAGTAGTCTGATAACAGTGGGGAAGAAACTGTCCCTGAATCTGGTATTACGTGCTTTCAAGCTTTTGTATTGTTACCTGACCAGAGAGGGGGGAAAAGGGAATGGATGGGGAGAAAGGCAATCAATTATGTTGGCTGCTATCTCGAGGCAGCGTGAAGTGTATGGTGGGGAGTCTAGTCTGTGTTATGTACTGGGCTACAGGGCTACATCCACAACTCTCTGTAATTTCCGTGGTCTGGCTGTTCCCACACCAAGCTGTGATGCAACCCAAAAAGACGCCTTCTACAATGCATCAGTAGACATTGGTGAGAGTTGTTGGAGACATGCCAAACTTCCTTCGTCTTCTGAAGAAGCAGAGGAGAGGGTGTGCTTTCTCGGCCGTGGCTTGTTTAAATTTTAACACTAATCGTTTCTGTGTCCAGCGTTTACCAAGGCTGAGCTTCCACGGGTGTGTAAGGAACTTCAAACTGGACGGTAATCTGTTACCTTCTCCCTCGCGAACATTTGGAGTCACACCGTGCTTCGTCGGCAACGCTGAACAAGGAGCATACTTTGCAGCAGAGGGAGCTTATCTCGTTTTAGGTTTGTTAAATCTTTATCAGTCCAGCTGGAAAATAACCTTTGAATTTTTTGAAAATGTATTTTGCTCTTAAGTAATCAGGATAATTTAATTTACCTTTGTGTCTTGTGATATATTTGGTCTTATCAGCTGTTAGACACAAAATACTGGAGTAACTCAGCGGGTCAGGCAGCATCACCGGAGAAAAGGAATAGGTGATGTTTCACGTCAATAACCTTTATCAGACTGAGTCAGGGAGGGAGACACAGGAGGTATGGGAAGGTACAGAACAAGGCAGAGCCTGCATCGATGACTCAGGAAAGGTGGAGCCCACAATGGTCCAATGTTGGCTGGAGACGAGGTGATGATGAAGCAATACAAACGGTTTGGTATCAGGTAACTGAACCATCCTATTGCCAACTAGAGAGCGTTCCTGACCTACAATCTACCTCATTGGAGACCCACGGACTGTCTTTAATGGACTTTATCTTGCACTACACGTTATCCGCTTTATCCTGCATCCGTACACTGTTACGTGCTATTGTCAGCAAGAAGACTATACATGATTGTAATCAAGCTGTCCACAGTGTTCAGATACAAGATGAAGGGAATAACGTTTAGTGCAAGATAAAGTCCAGTAAAGTCCAATTAAAGATAGTCCCAAGGTCGTCAATGAGGTAAATAGTAGGTCAGGACAGTTCTCTAGTTGGTGTTAGGATGGTTCAGTTACCTGATAACAGCTGGGATAAAACTGTCCCTGAATCTGGAGGTGTGCATTTTCACACTTCTGTACCTCTTGGCTGATGGGAGAGGGGAGAAGAGGGTGTCCGGGGTGAGACTGGTCCTTGATTATGCTGGTGGCCTTGCCGAGGCAGCGTGAATAGTCTCTTGCACGGTAAATGCCTGACGCTTCAATCTTTATTTGTAGAAGATTCATTCGTGGTGGGCAAAGACTTTGAGCTCCTGTTTGAGGTGCGGCCTCAAACCCACACTGGTGTCCTCTTCCATGTAAACAGCCCTCAAGGAAACTACCTCAGTCTATACATGTACAAAGGAAAGGTAGGTCTGAACTGTGATACTATCGGCTGCATGTTATGGAAGTTTAATCGCTTTCTTATTCTACCTTAAATATCCGCTGCAACATTAGATTTAGGACTTAGGTTAGGCCGTAATTCTGGTCGCCCCATTACAGGAAGGATGTGGAGGCTTTGGAGATGGTGCAGAGGACGTTTACCAGAATGGTTGACAAGGGCAAGGCTGTAGACATTATCAATATGGACTTTACCAAAGCATTTGATAAGGTTCCACATGAGAGGCTGCTCTGGAAGGTTAGATTGCATGGGATCCAGGGACAGCTATCTGACAGGATAGAGAATTGGCTTCATGGAAGGAAGCAACAGGTGATAGTGGAAGGTTATTTTTCAGACTAAGCGCTGCGGTTTCCTCCCACATCCCCAAAGACGTGCGGGCTTGTAGGTCAATTGGCCCTCTTGTGTGCAGGGAGTGGATGAGAAAGTGGGTTAACGTTGAATGGTGATCACTGGTCGGTGGGCCGACAGGCAAGTTTACATGCTGTATCTCAAAACCAAACTAAACAAAGTGTGCTGCAGAATGCAACTTCTTTTCAGATCAAGTAGAATCAATTCCAGATGTGAGAGGATGAGCAGTTTTTGAGCATGTAACTTTGAGGGGAATGACTCGGTTAACTCCAGTCTAGACAGAACTATCAGTGTCAATACATGCTACCAGAAGCTAATTATCTTACCATAACCTACCACCACCACCCCCACCCCCCGTAAAATCAATGTCCATCAGCAATTTCATGAAGTTCCCCCGGTATTATGCCATCATCACTTTAAGGTGAAAGATGACTATGCTCCCGAGCCCTTGGTAACCTAGCAACCGATCGATTTATTGCTCACACACCTCTGCCTTGTCACCCACTCAGTTGAAATGATAAATTATTTTCTCAGCAACATGTTAAAACGTGGTTGACTCCGAAAGTTTGGCCATGGGGTCACACAGCACGGAAACAGGCCCTTTGGCCCACCTTGTCCATGTCCAACCAGTTGGCATCATGGGCATGTCCCATTTGCCTGGATTTGCCCCATATCCCTCTAAACCCTTCCTATCCATATATCTGTCCAAATGTCTTTTAAAAGTCCTAATTGTACTTGTTTCTATAACTTCCTCTGGCAGCTCATTCCAGATACGGACAACCTAAGTGGAAAAAGTTGAAAAACTCCGAGGTCCCACTTAAATCTCACCCCTCTCACCTTAAGCCTATGCCCTCTAGTTTTAGAATCCTCTACCGTGGGGAAAAAAACTGTGTGTGTTCACTATATCCATGTCCCTCATGAGCCTATGAGTTATGAGTTTAGTTTATTGTCACGTCAACCGAGGTACAGTGAAAAGCTTTTTGCTGCATGCTGACCAGTCAGTAGAAAGACAATACATGATTACAATCGAGCCATCCACAATATACAGATGCACGTATAGGTACATGATCTTGTACATTATCTAAATGGTGGCCGACTAGGAAAAGGGGAGATGCAGCGAGACCTGGGTGTCATGGTACACCAGTCATTGAAAGTGGGCATGCAGGTGCAGCAGGCAGTGAAGAAAGCGAATGGTATGTTAGCTTTCATAGCAAAAGGATTTGAGTATAGGAGCAGGGAGGTTCTACTGCAGTTGTACAGGGTCTTGGTGAGACCACACCTGGAGTATTGCGTACAGTTTTGGCCTCCAAATCTGAGGAAGGACATTATTGCCATAGAGGGAGTGCAGAGAAGGTTCACCAGACTGATTCCTGGGATGTCAGGACTGTCTTATGAAGAAAGACTGGATAGACTTGGTTTATACTCTCTAGAATTTAGGAGATTGAGAGGGGATCTTATAGAAACTTACAAAATTCTTAAGGGGTTGGACAGGCTAGATGCAGGAAGATTGCTCCCGATGTTGGGGAAGTCCAGGACAAGGGGTCACAGCTTAAGGATAAGGGGGAAATCCTTTAAAACCGAGATGAGAAGAACTTTTTTCACACAGAGAGTGGTGAATCTCTGGAACTCTCTGCCACAGAGGGTAGTCGAGGCCAGTTCATTGGCTATATTTAAGAGGGAGTTAGATGTGGCCCTTGTGGCTAAGGGGATCAGCGGGTATGGAGAGAAGGCAGGTACGGGATACTGAGTTGGATGATCAGCCATGATCATATTGAATGGCGGTGCAGGCTCGAAGGGCCGAATGGCCTACTCCTGCACCTAATTTCTATGTGTACACCTCAATAAGTCACACCTCAGCCTCTTACACTCCAAAGGAAAAAGTCACAGCCTATCCAACCTCTCCCTATAACCCACAAGCCCATGAGACTAAAGGGTGATCTTATTGAGACAGATAGAGGATTCTAAAAGTAGAGGGCATAGGCTGAAGGTGAGAGGGAAGAGATTTAAAAGGGACCCCATGGGGAACTTCAGGGGGGACCTCAGGGGGCACACTCATAGGGTAGTCTGCAACTGGAATGAATTGTCGGAGGAATCTATAGAACCAGATACAATTACAATTGTAATAATGACAATATTTACAAATATATGAGTTAGTGAACTCAATAAATAGAGGACCTAGGTTTAAGGTAGAGGGGAAAGATTTAATAGGAACCTGAGGGGCAACGCTTTCACACAGAGGTTGGTGTGTGCATGGAACGAGCTGCCATAGGAAGCAGTTGTGGCAGGTACTATAACCATTTAAAAGATATTTAGATGTACATGGAAAGGATAGGATAGAGTGAGAGTCATATGTGCCAAACACAGGCAGGTGGGACTAGCACAAGATGCCAACTTGGTCAGCATGAACAAGATGGGCCAAAGGGCCTATTTTCATGCTGTTTTAGCTTATGACTAATAATTCATGAAATGTGAATCAAATCTTTCACTGTGATAATATTAATATTAAGGAAACCACAGCAGTATTTTCTGCTTTAAAAAATATGAACCAGGTGCTAATTGTTGTCCACAGATTACAGTCCATGTAAACAACGGGGCTGGAGATTTCAACACATCCGTCACACCTCCCTCATTGTGCGATGGACAATGGCACAGAATCGCAGGTGAGAATCCTTCTTTAAAAAAAAAGACACAAAGTGCTGGAGTAACTCAACAGGTCAGGCAGTATCTCTAGAGAACATGGGTGGGCGACATTTCAGGTCGGGACCCTCTTCATGTCCTCTAGAGATGCTGCTTGACCTGCTGAGTTTTTGAATTGAATTGAAAGATACAGCATGGAAACAGGCCCTTTGGCCCCCTACACACTAGTGGCAATTTACAGAGGCCAATTAATCTACAATCCTGCACATTTTTGGGAGATTCCTACAGCGCTTTGTGTCTTTTATGTAAACCAGCATCTGCAATTTCTTGCGTCTATGAGGATCCTTCTAAGGCTGTTAAACTTGAGATGTCAGCGGTCAAGGAATGTATCTTCCTTCGGCTGTACAGTGCCGTAGCAGTAGAGTTGTTGCATTACAGAGCCAGAGACCAGCTTTGATCCTGACTACGGGTGCTGTACGGAGTTTGTCTGTTCATCCTGTGACCATGTGGGTTGTCTCTGGGTGCTCCAGTTTCCTCCTACACGCCAAAGACTTACAGGTTTGTAGGTTAATTGGCTTCGGTAAGTTGTAAAATTATCCCTAGTGTGCAGGATAGCGCTAGTATACAAGGTGATCGTGGTCGGCGCGGACTCAGTGGGCTGAAGAGCATGTTTTCGTGCTGCATCTCTAAGTCTAAGTCCAAAGTATGAAATGTGGAAAGGTTGGGCATTAATCCAGCCTGTACAACTTTGCGACGTGGGAGGAAACCAGGGTGCTTGGGGGAAACCCACGGGGAGAGGAAAGATGCATCTACCTGTCAGATGCGTGAAGGTAACGAACTTGAACGTTGTCGTCACTCAGTGTTATTTTATTCTCCACAGTGATCAAGAGAAACAACGTGGTGCAGCTGGACGTGGACGCTGAACGTGACCACGTTGTTGGTCCCTTGGCCTCATTCTCCACCGACACGGCGGACCCTCTCTACGTCGGAGGCTTGCCAGGTACGACCAACATTGCCAATGTCAGAACCAGTGCTTGGAGGCGTCTCGGCATTGGTGTATTAAGTCACGTATACAGTGAGAAACCTTCTCTGCCATGAGAGGAATAGATCAGGTAGACGCACAGAGTCTCTTGCCCAGAGTAGGGGAATCAAGAACCAGAGTACATAGGTTTAAAGTGGGAGGGAAGGGGGGGGGGGGGGGGGGGGGGGAAGATTTAATAGGAACCTGAAGGGTAACCTTTCTACACAGAGGGTGGTGGGTGTATGGAACGAGATGCCAGAGGTAGGTGAGGCAAGTACTATCACAACATTTAAGAAACATTCAGACAGTTACATGGATAGGATAGGTTTAGAGGGATATAGGCCAAATGCAGGCAGATGGGACTAGTGTAGATGGGGCAAGAGGGTCGGCGTGGCAAGTTGGGCTGAAGGGCTTTTTTTCCATGCTGTATGACTATGACATGATTGCGTGCTATCCAGTCCAATTATACCGTACCGTTCAAAGGTTATGGGGTGAAGATAGGAGAAGGGTTGAGAGGGAAAGGTCTGCCATGACTGAATGGTGTAGTAGACTCGATGGGCCGAATGGCACAATTCTGCTCCTGTGACATGGACTTATGAGCACCATCAGTCCACACACATGTACACAGAGGAAAATACCAGAGTGCTGAATATAATTTTTGGGGCATTACAGCTACAAAGAAAAGATATAGATACAAGGAACTGCAGATGCTGGTTTACAAAAATAGACATAAAATGCTGGAATAACTCAGTGGATCAGGCAGCATCTGACTGATGCTGACTGACTCATTGAGTTACCCCCGCACTCTATGTCTTTTCAACTGAGAAAAGAATCAAGATCAGAGATTGATTGAAATATCAGGACTACACCCGAGCTTATGGGAGGACCGTTCAGTAGTAGGGAAGAAGCTGTTCCTGAATCTGCCTGACAGAAGAGGGGAGAAGAAAGAATGGGGTGTGAGTGGTCCTTGATTATGTTGGCTGCTTTCCCGAGGCAGCGTGAAGTGTAGATAGAGTCGATGGTAGGGAGTTTGGCCTGTGTGGTGGACTGGGCTATATCCACAACGTTCTGCAATTTCTTCTGGTCTTGGGCAGAGTTGTTGCCAATCCAAGCTGTGATGCATCCCGATAGAATGCCTTCTATGGTGAATCTGTAGAAGTTTGTAAGACTTATTGGAGACATGCCGAACTTCCTTAGTCTTCGAGGCGTTGGTGTGGTATCTTGGCTGTAGCATCAATGAGATTAGTTCAGGACATATTGTTGGTGATGCTTACTCTGAGAAACTTGAAGCTCTCGACCATTTCCACTTTGGCGTGAGTGAAGTTGACAGGGGTGTGTGCACCATCCCGCTTACTGAAGTCAATAAATCACTCCTTCCTCTCCCTAAATTAAAAAAAATGTTGAATATTTCTCTTATTACACGTTAGCACTTGCACACATTCCAATGCCAAACACATTCCAAAGTACAAATCTCAACAAGATATTGCGTGCACTTCAAATTTATTGTGTGCAGTTCTGGTCACCCCATTGCAGGGGGTTGGAGCTTTGGAGAGGGTGCAGAAGTGGTTTACCACTTTGGATTAGAAGGTATTAGCTCCAAGGAGAGATTGTACAAATTTGGATAGACACAAAATGCTGGAGTAACTGACCGGGTCAGGCAGCGTCTCTAGAGAAAATAGATAGGGAACGTTTCTGGTCGAGTCCCTTCTTCAGACAAACTTGGACTGTTTTCTCTGAAATGCTGGAGGTTGAGGGGAGACCTGAAGAAGTTCATAAAATTATGACAAGCATAGTTAAGGTTGAGTCAGAACCTTTTTCCCAGGGTGGAAATGTCAAAGATCAGACGGGGAAAGTTTTTTACACAGATGCCTGGAACGTGCTGCCAGGCAGATACGAATGTGCCATTTAAGAGGTTTTTAGATAGACACATTGATATGCAGGGAATGGAGGGAAATGGATCATGTGTATGCAGAGGAGATTAGTTTAGTTTGGCATCAAGTTCAGCACCAACACAGAGGGCTGAAGGGCCTGTTCCTGTACTGTTCTTGGTTCTATGTATATGAACATTTTTCACTAGTCTGAAGGGTCTGAAGAAGGGTCTCGACCCGAAACGTCGCCCATTCCTTCTCTCCAGAGATGCTGCCTCACCCACTGAGTTACTCCAGCATTTTGTGTCTACCAAAGCTTTTCACTATATCTTGGTACACCTGACAATAATCCTCATATTAAGGGCCTGAATTTTAGCCAGAGGTACTGTATATGACATCATTAGTGGAGGAGAGAGGGATTACGAACTTTAGTCTGAGGCAGGAATTCTTATGCTGGAGTTGCTTTCCTCAGAGGAGCCTGAGAGGAGATTTCAGCAAGATTTTATCAAATTATGGGAGGCCCAGTCAAGGTGGATAGTAATTTCACATAGCGGACATCTCGGTGATGAGAGAACATAGACTTCAGTCGTTTAAAACAAAGTGCTGGAGGAATCTCAGTGGCCGGGCAGCTTCTGGGAGGGAATGGACAGACAACACTTTAGGTCGGTTAGGTCCTGAGGCAGTGAATTACTCCAGAACTCTGTGTTTTCCTCAAGATTGCAGGAATTCACAGCCTCAAACTGATAGGGGAGGAGGAAACTCTCACTGCATTTAAGATACATGAATGAGCACTTGAAAAGGTGTAAACTGCAGGGTTCTCAGCTGAGAGCCACTGTACCTATCTTCCTTTTTCAGCTAGTATGGACTCATTGGGCCAAATGGCCAATTTTCCATGCCATTCATGCCTAGGAATCGAGGACGCAGGGAAGGATCGCCCCTTCTTAGTCATACAGCATGGAAACGGGACCTTCATCCCAACCCGTCCATGCTGACCAAGCTGGTCCATTTGCCCGTGCTTGGCCCATATCCCACTAAAATGTTCCAATCGGCATTCTATACGGTCCCGTAACAAGACTTGAAGACATTTGGATAGCTACGTGGCAAGGAAAGGTTTGGAGCAATATGGGCAAATATATGCAGGCAAATTGGCGTTAGATATGCGGTATTTTGGTTGGTGTGGATGAGTACAGCAGAAGGGCCTGTTTTCATGCTGTGAATGATTGGCCCTTAAATGGTGGTAAATTGGATTAATATAGATAGGAAAATGGGGTAAGGGGATGAAATCAGAGCTTTATAGGACTTGCAGGCTAATACGACTATGCAGCTTTGTAGGACTTTGGTTATGCTGTATTTGGAGTGTTACCTGCAGTTCTGGTCACCCCATTATAGCAAGAATTTGGAGACTTTGAAGAGAATGCAAAAGAGGCTTACTAGAATGCTACCTGGATTTAGAGGGTCTTATCTACAAGGAAGCTTGTAATATTCTCTCTGGAACATTGGAGGTCGAGGAGAGGCCTGACTGATGTACATAAAATTGTGAGAGGCATAGATAGGGTCAACAGTCAGAACTTTTTCCCAGAATGGAACTCAACAGTCAGAACTCTTTTCCCAGAATGGCATAGCTATATTGAATTGAATTGAATCCTTTATTTGTCATTCAGACCTTTCGGTCTGAACGAAATGTTGTTGGTGTGGATGAGTATAGCAGAAGGGCCTGTTTTGTAATAAGGTGAGAGTGTGACATTTAAAGGGGATGTGCGAGGCAAGTTTGTTACAAGTAGGGTGGTGGGTACCTGGAACACGCTACCAGGGCTGGTGGTGGAAGCAGATATAGTGACGTTTAAGAGGCTTTTAAATATGGAGGTATATGGATCACATGCAAGCAAAGGTGATTTATTGAACTCGGCACCATGTTCATCACAGGCATTGTGGGCTGAAGGGCCTGTTCCTGTGCGGTATTGATCAATGTTCTATGATATATTCACTAGTAACCTAGCCATTGGCACAATAGTTTATCTTGCACTTAATGTTATACCATTTATCCTTAATCTGTACACTGTGGATGACTTGATTGTAATCAATGGTTTCTTTATCGCATGTACCCAGGTACAGTGAAATACATTTTTTTATTGTACCTAGGTACACGTGATAATAAAGGAACCATTGATTACAATCATGTATAGCCTTTTCTTTGACTGGTTATCACACAAATAAAAGCTTTTCACTGGAACCTCAGTACACATGACGATAATAAACTAAACTAAACCTTTAGCATGGGACCGTCAGAGTTGCCTGCCATGTTCCATACTCTGAAGATAGACACAAAATGCTGGAGTAACTCAGTGGGTCAGGCAACATCTCTGGAGAAAAGAAATTAGTGAAGTTTCAGGTCGAGATCCTTCATCAGACTCGAGTATGTTCCATGCTCTTGTGTTCTAAAACCTTCTTCTCTTTCTCACCTCACAGGAGACGTGCAGGTATCTCACTTCCCGACCCGCGCATCTTTCGTCGGCTGCATGGTGAACGTAATGGTCAACGTAAAGCCAATGCCCCTCAGGAAAGCCACGGAGGTCCATGGTGCGGTCAGCGTGACCCAGTGCCCCGCCGTGTGAAGCACCACCACCCACGCATCTCCAAAGATAACTCTGCCTTCTTGCACTTGGTGCCCAATAGATGACTGACCTCTGCCGCCACGCAGAACTATTAATTTATTGTAACTACAGGTTTGCATTTTTTCCCTAGTTGTAGTCCAGTGAATTTGATGCATTTATGTTTGGCTTAAAGTATCTGCAGTCCTTAACTATTAAACGAGAAATGACGTACTAACGTTGTGAAAGGCGATTCACGTATTTTACATTCTAACTGGTGCTGTACTCTGGGGGCCAAATATATTATTAAAATTTGCTGCTAATTTTATATTTTTATACTTGAATGATTAATATGCAAAAAGATATTTCTAAAATAAACTTGATTCAGTCATTAAGCTGTTCATTTATTGTACTTATTCAGTCATTAAACTTGAATCAGTCCTTAATTCAGTGACGGAACAATACAGCACAAGAACAGGCCCTTCAGCCCAAAACATCTCCGCTTTGCACATAACCCATTCTCATGGTAAACTCTCTCTGAAGTAAACACTCATGATTTTTCAGTCCATCACCATGCTCTTGGTGATGGCAGCATAGGTAATCATAACTGGCTTATGTCAAACATAGAGAGAGATCATCACAGTTCATTAAGCTAATGATAATAATATAATAATATCTTTTATTGTCATTGCACATAAGTGCAACGAGATTTGGGTATGCAGCTTCCATCCGACATCATAACTTAAATAACTAATACAATTTAGATTTAGATACCCCGAGAACATGGTTTGTAAAAAGAACATTAAAACAGTCAAAACAGACTAAAGTGCAGATGTGTCTGTGCGACGTGACCATCCGAGGGAGACAGTCCAGGGGGGTGGGGGGCACTCAGCAGGGCCGGTTCAGAGCCGCTATAGCTCTGGGAATTAAGCTGTTCCTGAGTCTGGAGGTGTGGGCGTAGAAGGCCTTGTAACGTCTGCCGGAAGGAAGTAGTTCGAACAGTCCATTACAAGAGTGTGAGGAGTCTTTATGGATGCTGACGGCCTTCCTGAGGCAACGTGTGTGGTAGATGTCCTCCAAGGCTGGTAGCGGTGTCCCAATGATCTTCTGCGATCTGTGGACGACGCGCTGAAGAGCTCTCCTCTCCACCTCCGTGCAGCTGAGATACCACACAGAGATGCCATACGTTAGTATGCTCTCTGTCGTGCAGCGGTAGAAGGTTGTCAACAGCTGTTGGGGCAGACCAGTCCATTTCAATGTTCTCAGGAAGAACAGTCGTTGCTGTGCCTTTTTGACCAGCGCAGCGGTGTTGGTGGACCATGTGAGGTCCTCTGAGATGTGAGTGCCCAGAAACCTAAAGCTGGACACTCTCCACACTGTCCCCGTAGATGGAGATTGGTGCGTATTCCCCATTATGTGACCTGAAGCTATGGAAAGGAGAACAAACTTGCAATCTGAAAATCATGATATGTATATTCAATGACTATACATGAATTAAATAGTAATTTCAAATGTATATTTGTTTGTTCATGTGTTTGCTAGGGTAACAGTTTTACATGAGTTTGCATGTGCTCATTTTTATTGTGGACATTTTTATTGTGGACTATAAACCAACTCACTGTTGGTTTATAGTTTGCCTTTGTTTTGTCTCAGAAATGGGTCTCCCTTGCTTTGGCTGTTCTTGGCATTGAAATAGTCTCCGTATGTGCTCCCATGAGGCAAAGACAAAACAATATGGAAAATTATACAAACTCAAGGCTGGTGATCAAACATCTCATCAATTGAAAGAAGTATCATACAAATTTGGTGACAATCGTGTTCAGTCTGAAGAAGAGTCTCGACCCGAAACATCACCCATTCCTTCTCTCCAGAGATGCAGCCTGTCCCGCTGAGTCACTCCAGCATTTTGTGTCAGACATCAGTCTGAAGAAGGGTCTCAACACGAAACGTCACCCATTCCTTGTCTCCAGAGATACTGCCTGTCCCGCAGAGCTACTCCAGTATTTTGTGTCTATCTTCAGTTTAGGTCATTCTGCTGCAGGAAAGATGCCATTTAGCTGAAAAGGGACCCAAAGAAGATTTACAATGATGTTGCCAGGGGGAGGTTGGGCAGGCTAGAACTTTATTCCTTGTAATGTAGGATGCTGAGGGGTGTATAAAATATCATGAGGAGAATAGTCTTTTCCCAGGGTAGTGGAATCAAGAAATAGAGGCGAAAAAGACAGTGCTGGAGTAGCTCAGCGGGCCAGACAACATCTCTGCAGAACATGAATAGGCAACATTTTGGGTCTGGACCCTTCTTCAGACTGGGCATAGGTTTCAGTTGAGAGGGAAAATATTTAATAGGAATCTGAGGGGGTAACTTTTTCACCCAGAGGTGTGGGTATATGGAACAAGGTGCCAGAGGAGGCAGACAGACCATACTAGAGTAACTCAGCAGGGCAGGCAGAAGGGTGATGTTTTGGGTCATGACCCTTGTTCAGGAGGTCGTTGTGGCAGATACTTTAACAACATTTAAAATATATTTTAACATAGATAGGAAAGGTTTAAAGAGATGTGGACCAAACACAGGCAAGTAGATGGAACACAAAAAAGCTGGAGAAACTCAGCAGGTGCAGCAGCATCTATGGAGCGAAGGAAAAAGGCAACGTTTCGGGCCGAAACCCTTCTTCAGAGTAGACGGAACATTTTGGTCAGCATGGACGAGTTGGGCTGAGGTGCCTGTTTGTGCGCTGTATGACTCTATAACTAAAACAAAGTACTGGAACGACCCAAAATGCTGGAGTAAATCAGCGGGTCAGGCAGCATCTCCGGAGAAAAGGAGGTGACATTTCAGGTTAAACCTTTCTTCCGACCCTGCTGATTTTCGTTGTCAGCCGCACATTTGGATAGCAGTAACAGGATCGGTCCGAATCAGCATGGATTTACGAAGGGGAAATCATGCTTGACCAATCTTCTGGAATTTTTTGAAGATGGAACTAGGAAAATGGACAAGGGATAGCCAGTGGATGTAGTGTACCTGGACTTTCAGAAAGCATTTGATAAGGTCCCACATAGGAGATTAGTGGGCAAAATTCGGGCACATGGTATTGGGGGTGGAGTGCTGACATGGATAGAAAATTGGTTGGCAGACAGGAAACAGAGAGTAGGGATTAACAGGTCCCTTTCAGAATGGCAGGCAGTGCTGGGACCGCAGCTATTTACAATATACATCAATGATTTGGATAAAGGGATTCAAAGTAACATTAGCAAATTTGCAGATGACACAAAGCTGGGTGGCAGTGAGAACTGTGAGGAGGATGCTATGAGAATGCAGGGTGACTTGGACAGGTTGGGGGAGTGGGCGGATGCATGGCAAATGACGTTTAATATGGAGAAATGTGAGGTTATCCACTTTGGTAACAAAAACAGGAAGGCAGATTACTATCTAAATGGCGTCAAGTTGGGAAAAGGGGAAATACAGTGGGATCTGGGGGGTCCTTGTTCAACAGTCTATGAAAGTAAGCAGGTACACAAAAAAGCTGGAGAAACTCAGCGGGTGCAGCAGCATCTATGGAGCGAAGGAAATAGGCAACGTTTCGGGCCGAAACCCTTCTTCAGACTGATGGGGGGTGGGGGGGGGTGGGCAGGGAGAAGAAAGGAAAAAGGAGGAGGAGCCCGAAGGCTGGGGGATGGGAGGAGACAGCAGGAGGGCTCAGGAAGGGGAGGAGACAGCAAGGACTAACAAAATTGGGAGAATTCATTGTTCATGCCTCCAGGATGCAGACTCCCCAAGCGGAATATGAGGTGCTGTTCCTCCAATTTCCGGTGTTGCTCGCTCTGGCCATGGAGGAGACCCAGGACAGAGAGGTCGGTAAAGTAAGCATGCAGGTAGAGCAGCCAGTGAAGAACGCGAATGGTATGTTGGCCTTTATAACAAGAGGAGTCAAGTATAGGAGCAAAGAGGTCCTTCTGCAGTTGTACAGAGCCCTAGTGAGACCACACCTGGAGTATTGTGTGCAGTTTTGGTCCCCTAATTTGAGGAAGGACATTCTTGCTATTGAGGGAGTGCAGCGTAGGTTTACAAGGTTAATTCCCGGGATGGCGGGACTGTCATATGCTGAGAGAATGAAGCAGCTGGGCTTGTACACTCTGCAGTTTAGAAGGATGAGAGGGCATCTTATTGAAACATATAAGATTGTTAAGGGTTTGGACACACTGGAGGCAGGAAACATGTTCCCGATGTTGGGGGAGTCAAGAACCAGGGGCCACAGTTTAAGAATAAGGGGTAAGCCATTTAGAACGGAGACGAGGAAACACTTTTTCTCACAGAGAGTTGTGAGTCTGTGGAATTCTCTGCCTCAGGTGGAGGCTGGTTCTCTGGATGCTTTCAAGAGAGAGCTGGATAGGGCTCTTAAAGATAGCGGAGTCAGGGGATATGGGGAAAAGGCAGGAACGGGGTACTGATTGGGGATGATCAGCCATGATCACATTGAATGGCGGTGCTGGCTCGAAGGGCCGAATGGCCTACTAGTGCACTTATTGTCTATTGTCTATTACTTTTTTACTTTAATTCATTTGTTCTGTGTCTTATATCACTGTCTATATCTCTAATTTCCCTTTCCCTAACTCTCAGTCTGAAGTAGGGTCTCGACCTGAAGCGTCACATTTCTTTTCTGCTGAGATGCTGCCTGACCCACTAAGTTATTCCATCTTTTTTTACGTCCATGTTAAACTAGACCCAGGAGATCAAGCAGCGCCTGTGGAGGGAGATGGGTGATTGACGTGGAGAGTGGGCTGTATCCTCTTCCTCAGGTCCCGCCCATCTGACCTTGACTGACAGCCTGTGACGAATCACAGACGATGGGTCGTGTTCTGTCCGTGACTGACAGCGCACTTCCCCAATCACAACGAGGGGCGAGGGCGGGCCCTTGTCTGATTGGCGCAGTCCGGGGGGGGGGGGAGCGCCGTTGCCAGGTCACCAGCTGCGCGTTGCGAGGTGCGCGTCGGAAGCCGGCCGGTGCGGACGCGGAAGGGTGAGCGGCGCGGCCTGGGCAGGCGAGGCCGGGGATCGAGCGAGGAGCCCAGGGCCGGACGCTGCCTCCCCGCCGGCCGAGGAGCGATGGAGCGCAGGCGGCTGGAGACGGCGGGTTCGAGCTCAGGCTCAGGCTCCAGTTCGGGGTCGGGTTCGGCGGTCGCGGGCCTCCCTCCACGGGAAGACTCCGAGATGGCGCTGGCCGGCATCAACATGCTGCTCAACAACGGCTTCAGGGAGTCGGACCAGCTCTTCAAAAAATACCGGTCAGTCAGCACATTGACAGCGCTCCGGGCGCCTTCAGGTCCATTCGGCTCAGGCCCGGGCCACGGGCCCCAGCGCATCGCATCGCGCTCTGTTCGGGGTTCGGGTTCGGGTTCCCTCGGTTCAGGCTCGGGTTAGGTTCCCTCTCTGTCGCGCTGGGCTCGGGTCAGGTTCGACCGCACTCGGGTCAGGTTCGGATCCCCTCAGCTGCGCTCGGCTCGGGTCCTCTCGGCCGCCCTCGGGCCGAACTCGATGTTGCGGATGGGAGAAGCCTGAAATAAGAAAAAAGGTTGTGAGGCAACAAGACAG
This sequence comes from Amblyraja radiata, assembly GCF_010909765.2. Taxonomy (NCBI): domain Eukaryota; kingdom Metazoa; phylum Chordata; class Chondrichthyes; order Rajiformes; family Rajidae; genus Amblyraja; species Amblyraja radiata. Next base: position 57,856,879 of record NC_045959.1, on the reverse strand, counting down.
ACGGCAGGTTGTCCAGACGCCCCCTTCAAGCACCAGAGACGCGGGTTCGAAGCTGACCTCGGACACTGTCTGTGTGGGTGTTTGAGGATAATCCCTGTGACTGCCTGGGTCCCCACCCCATCCCAGGGATGTGCAGGTTGTTGGGTTAATAGTCCACTAAAAATTGTTTTTAGTGTGTAGGGGAATGGTGTTGTCTGGGGGTGGGTGGGGGGGGGGGGGGGGTTTGATGGAAACGATGGCTATTTTGGTGCAAATATTGCCAACAATTTGTGCAACCACATCGAAAATGTGACCCAGAGATCAACACTTCTACTTCCTCAGGAGACTAAGGAAGTTCATCATATCTCAAGTTCAAGAGAGTTTATTGTTACGTGTCCCACATAGGACAATGAAATTCTTGCTTTGCTTCAGCACACCAGAACATAGTAGGCATGAATACAGAACAGATCAGTGTGTCCATATACCATTATATAAATATATACACACATGAATAAATAAACTGATAAAGTGCAAATAAACAGATAATGGGCTATTAATGTTCAGAGTTTTGTCCGAGCCGAGTTTCATAGCCTGATGGCTGTGGGGAAGCAGTTATTCCTGAACCTGATCGTTGCAGTCTTCAGGCTCCTGTACCTTCTACCTGAAGGTAGTGGGGAGATGAGTGTGTGGCCAGGATGGTGTGGGTCCTTGATGATGCTGCCAGCCTTTTTGAGGCAGCGACAGCGATAAATCCCCTCGATAATAATAATAATAATAATAATAAATTTTATTTGCGGGCGCCTTTCAAAGTCTCAAGGACACCTTTCAGAAATTAACAAGAGAGAAAAAACATAGAGTTGGAGTAAAATAAATAATAAGGACATCACCAATACACAAATTAAAGACAGAATTCGCTCCAAAGACAAAAAATCAAAAACACAATGTGAAGAGAGAGCAGCGGCAGCTAAAGCGCGCCAGCGTCCACTCTCCCTTCCGACAGCCATCTTGGACACAAACTAACATATTCACATTACACACAAAAAATCATCTCCCCACAATGGATACCACTGTCGGGGAAGGCACAATGTCCAGTCCCCATCCCCAGTTCACCCAAAGTCAGGCCTATTGCCTCTACGGAGGCCCGATGTTCCTGGCCGTTCTGGCCGGGTGCTGTTGCCCCGGAGTCGGGAAATGGAAGGGAGGTCAGAGCCGATGATGGACTGGGCAGTGTTTACTACTTTTTGTAGTCTTTTCCGCTCCAGGGCGCTCAAGTTGCCAAACCAAGCCACGATGCAACCGGTCAGCTTGGTTTCTTGGTCCTCCAAAATATTCCAAATGGAATTTAAACTGGAGATGGTGAAGGGAGGGCTTAAGCCAGAAAGGGTTATTGGGAAGAAAGAGCTACTTTAAATTTAGTTGCATCTGGTTGGGTAACTATAGTTGGGTGGAGCTTATTCCATGCTTTAATTGTGCGGGGGAAGAACGAATTGCTGTATACATCTGTCTTTGTAGCTGTGATCACAAATTGGATCGAATGCCCTCGTCTGCTCCTAATTGGCTTGGGTTTGGTGTAGGTCTTGTAGTCTATGTCGAGCTGACCATTTAACATTTTATAAAAACAGGTCAAACTTCACGTCTGTCTTGGAGAGGGTTCCACCCCAGAGCATTCAGAAGTTTGGTGACACTCGCTTCTCTCTCATAGGTGTTATTAACTTGTTAGTCTCTCTCCTTGACATACCGACTCGCCATAATCTTCTCAGGAAGTAGAGGCACTGATGTGCATTCTTTATAATTGCATCAGTGTTCTCGGACCAGGATAGATCTTCAGAGATATGCACGCCCAGGAATTTGAAGCTCTTGACCCTTTCCACCATCGACCCGTTGATATAAACGGGACTGTGGGTCCCCATCCTACCCCTTCCAAAGTCCACAATCAGTTCCTTGGTTTTGCTGGTGTTGAGGGCCAGGTTATTGTGCTGGCACCATTTGGTCAATCGGTCGATCTCTCTTCAATAATCTGACTCATCCCCATCAGTGATACGTCCCACAACAGTGGTGTCGTCAGCGAACTTGATGATGGAGTTCGCACTATGACTGGCTACGCAGTCATGAGTATAGAGTGAGTACAGCAGGGGGGCAGAGCACGCAGCCTTGAGGTCTCCTGTGCTGATTGTTATCGAGGCTGACACATTTCCACCAATACGGACAGACTGTGGTCTGTGGATGAGGAAGTTGAGGATCCAATTGCAGAGGGATGCACAGAGACGCAGTTCTGCGAGTTTGGTAACTAGCTTGGAGGGGATGATTGTGTTAAATGCCGAGCTGTAGTCAATGAATAACAGCCTGACATATGAGTTTTTGTTGTCCAAGTGGTCCAGAGCGGAGTGGAGAGCCAGCGAGATTGCATCCACCGTTGATCTGTTGTGGCGGTATGCAAACTGCGGTGGGTCCAGGTTTTTGTCGAGGTAGGAGTTGATTTACACCATGATCAACCTCAAAGCACTTCATCACCACCGACGTTAGTGCCACTAGTCGATAGTCATTGAGGCACGTCACCTCGGTCTTCTTGGGCGTATAATTGATGCCCTTTTAAAGCAGGTGGGAACCTCAGACCTCAGAAGTGAGAGGTTAAAATGTCTGTAAAAACTTCAGCCAGTTGGTCCGCACAGGTTTTTAGAACACGACCGGGTATACCATCAGGTCCAGGTGCTTTTCGAAGGTTCACCACTCTGAAGGATTTTCTGACGTTGGCCTCTGTGACTGAGACTGAAATACCATCACAGCGAATGGGGGCTCGAGAAGGCACATCAGTGTTCTCCCTATCAAAGCGTGCGTAAAACTCATTGAGCTCGTCAGGGAGTGATGCTACGCCGACATTCGAGCTGCCTCCTGATCTCGCCTTGTAGGAGGTGATTGCATTCAAGCCCCGCCACAGCTGCTGAACATTTGTCTCATCCTCCAGTTTGGAGCAGAAGTCCCTTTTGATGGCCTTACCAAGGTTGTATCTGGACTTCATGTAGACCACTGTATCATCAGACATGAATGCCCGGTGTCTGGTCTTCAGAAGCGTGCGGATCTCATAGTTCGTCCAAAGCTCCAATGACTCTTGCCAATTGTTACCGAGGTAACATAGAAATAATCCTATTGGGAGATATCCCAACCTGGTTTGTCAACAGCTCTGCCCAAGACTGTGACAAATTACAGAAAGTAGCAGGCAGCCCAGTCCTTATCACAGGCCAGACTGCCAACACACACATCACAATATAGACTTCAAACAACATCAAGAAAGCATCATACACCCGACCCAAAACATCAACTGTCATTTCCCTTCACGGATTCTGCCTGAGCTGCTGAGTTCCCCCAGCATTTCATCCTTAGCTCAGGATTCCAGCATCTGCAGTTCCATGAGTTACCAGCTTATTAACCAGTTGGCCTGACCCTTTCTCTTATCCATCATTCTCCACCTTCTCTGCAACTGCAAGCTAACTTGTTTTCTCTCTTTTACATGACAATTGCGATGAAGGCTCCTTCATTTGGAATGTTAATCATGCCACTGCGTGGGCTGATGTTTCCAACATCTTCCGATTTTATTTTATTTTATCTGCAATTTAAATAAAATCAAGGCAGTTAATTAAATGTAGAACATTCTAATTTATTGGAGGGGTTATGGAAAATGTAGTCAGTTGAGTGATGATAGAAAGCCATAGCACTGAGTTCTGGTAGATGTACATTATTGTTTGTTTTGATGCTCTACGGATGCTGCCTGACCCACCGAGTTCCTCCAGCAGCTTGTTCTTTATTCAAGATCCCAGTGGCTGCAGCTTCTTTGTCTTTATTTGTTTTGAGAATTTTAACTTTAAAGGTTTATTATTGACATGTGACTGAGGTACAGTGAAAACCTTAGTTTTTGCATGCTATCTAAGCAACTCGGATACCATATGTAAATACAATCGTCAAACTATATGTAAATACAATCGTACAATAGATAAAGCAAAGGGAAAGAGAAAGAATGCACAATATAATTCTCAACATTGTAATGCAACAATTGCATAGACAAAGTCCGATGTCTGTAATGGGGTAGAGTTGAATCGGACAGTACCCTGGCTTATGGATGGAATGTTCAGAAGCCTGATAATGGGAAGAAGCTGTTAGAGACTCTGCACACTTTCAAGCTTCAGCACCTTCCGCCCAACAGGTGCAGGGTGAAGGAATAACTGGGATAGGACAAGTATTTGGTTATGTTAGCTGCTTTTTCGAGGCACCGTTAGTGTAGATGGAATTATTGGTGGGAAGTCTGATATCTGGTGATGGACTGGGCTACATCCACAACTCTGCAGTGTCTTGCGGTCTTGGGCGTTTCCAAACCAAAGTATGATGCAACCCAACAGTCTACTTTCTATGGTGCCTGTGGAAGTTTGTATAACTCATTGGAGACATGCCAAATTTTCTTAGTCTCCTGAGGCTAGAGGGATGTTGGTGTGTCTTCTTGGCTGTCGCCTCAACGTGGTCAGTCCACGATAGATCTTCATAATATTTGCACCAAGGTACTTGAAGTTAAGAAATGGGTTAAGTGTTTCACAAAAAGTGGTTGCAAAGTGTTATTATGAAGTGTTTGCAGCTGAGTGTTGAGCAATCTTATAACTGTGGGAGAGATGTCTTATTTGCAAGTTACGGATCATACAACTTGTTTTAGTTCCTTTTCCTTCATGCAAGAGTCAAGAGAATTCAATTGGCCCAACAACGGAACAATGAGATTCTTATTTGCAGCAGAATAACAAGCCTGCAAACACAATACACGTAGATTATATTTAATTTTAAATTAAATGAATTCATGAATTAAATGAATTAATAACCACAATACAACTAACGAAGTCAATAAAAGTTCATACTTGAGGTTGGCTGTGCAGCCTGTGCAGTCTTCAAAGCCTGATGGTTGTTGGGATGAAGCTGTTCTTGAACCTGGTTGGGGTTTGTGGACTCCAGCACTTTAGGTTTAGGTTTATTTTTGTCACATGTGAAAAACAGATCAGATCAGATAATACTATACATCAATACAATTGAGTTTTATAAAGTTGGACCAGGCTCTTCGGCCCAACTTGCCCATGCCAACCAAAAATGCCCTATCTACGCTAGTCCCACCTTGATCCACAACCTTTCCTATCCATGTACCTGTCCAAATGTATTTTTAATGTTGTTATAGCCAACAAGGTAGACATTATAGGTAGTAGTACATTGGGTGGTGCAAAGGGAAAAGTACAGAGAGCAGAATATAGTTCTCAGAATGGTAGCACACCAGTTCTATCGACAAAGTTGAATGTCCACAATGGAATTTAAGTGGATCAGACAGTATTTTTCCTGATAGTAGGAGTGAAATGAGAGCATGACTAGGTTGATGGTTCTTTGCAATTGGCTGCTTTATGAGGCAACATTTCCTATAGATCTCTTCGATGGTGGGGAGGTCAGTACCTATGATGGACTATGCAGTATTCACCACTCTCTGTAATTTCCTTTCCTAGGCATCTAAGTTGCCGAATCAGGCCATGGTGCAGTCAGTCGGTATAGAAATACAGAAAGTAGGTGCAGGAGGAGGCCATTCTGCCCTTCGAGCCAGCACCGCCATTCCATATGATCATGGCTGATCATCCAGAATTAGTACCCTGTTCCTGCTTTTCCCCCATATCCCTTGATTCCGTTCATAAGAGCTATATCTAACTCTTGAATACATCCAGTGAATTGCCTTCCAGAGAATTCCACAGATTCACAACTGTCTGGGTGAAAAGGTTTTCCCCCATCTTGGTCCTAAATGGCCTACCCCTTATTCTTCAACTGTGACCCCTGGTTCTGAACTCCCCCAACATCGGAAACATTTTTACTGCATCTAGCCTGTCCAATCCGTTAAGAATTTTATATTTTTCTATAAGATTCCCTCTCATCCTTCTAACATTCCAGTGAATACAAGCCCAGTCGATCTATTCTTTCATCATATGTCAGTCCCGCCATCCCGGGAATTAAACTGGTGAACCTACGCTGCACTCCCTCAATAGCAAGAATGTCCTTCCTCAAATTAAGAGACCAAAACTGCACACAATGCTCCAGGGCTCTGTACAACTGCAGTAGGACCTCCTTGCTCCTATATGCAAATCCTCTTGCTATGAAGACCAACATGCCATTTGCTTTCTTCACTGCCTGTTGTACCTGCATACTTACTTTCATGTACAAGGGTACCCAGGTCTCGTTGCACCTCCCCTTTTCATAATCTGACATCATTCAGATAATAACCTTTTTCTTAACCTCACATTTATCCACATTATATTGCATCTGCCATGCATCTGCCCACTCACCCAACCTATCCAAGCCATCCTGCACCCTGATAGCATCCGCCTCACAGCTCACACTGCCCACCAGCTTTGTGTCTTCCGCAAACTTGGAGATGTTATATTTAAGTCCTTTGTCTAAATCGTTAATATATATATTGTAAATAGCTGGGGTCCCAGCACTGAGACTTGCGGCATCCCACTACTGGTCACTGCTTGCCATTCAGAAAAGGACCCGTTAATTCCTACTCTTTGCTTCCTGTCTGCCAACCAGTTCTCTATCCAAGTCAATATTCCTACCCCATGGATATTCAAGATATTATTTGTCGACAAGACAAATTTCAAATTTCTGAGGAAGTAGAGACATTGATGAACTTCTTTTATGATCACACCAATGTACTGAACCCAGGTCAGAGATATGCATGCTAAGGAGCTTGAAGCCGGTCACTCTCCACCGTCAACTCCTCGATCAAGAGTGCTTTGTGGATCCTCTGCTTTCCCCCCGTTAAAGTCAACAATTAGCACCTTGTCTTGCTGATATTGAGAGCGAGATTGTTCTTCTAGCATCGTCAAATCAAATTTTCAATCTCCCGCTTGTACTATGAGTCATTACCGTTTATTTGTCCAATAAAAATAATATCTTTGCTGGTATTATGCACAGAACTTTGTATGTGCATGAATTATTTTAAACAGTTAGATCAAGGTTTAAGATGAAGCTTGTATAAGAATTTACTGTAATATTCATATGACAGCAATGCCTTTCAGTTGGTCCTGCCCATAATCATTGAGTCTTTCATTCACTGAGTGTCGAATTCAAACCATTCTAACGTGGCTGTTCAAAATATCACTTACTAACGGATGAGAATTTACAGACTGTCTACATAATGAAGAGTAGAAAGAATGAGAATAACTGATGGTTTGAAATGGAAACAAACTCTGGACACTCATAAGTCAGGCAGCATCTGTGAAAAGACAAACAGTTAATGTTTCAGGAAAAGAACACAAGTTAGTTTTAAGTTGAAAGGATTGAATACACGATTATCTAATTTTTAAAAACTATATCGGAGTGAATTATGTGTCGAAGATGATTAGGGAGGATTTAGTTTATATCAAATTGATGTTCTGTGTGTGAGGTTAACTGGTTTTTGTTGAATGTTTTTCATTTGGTGACCAATTATGTAAAGTGCCCACTTGCAATTGTTTAGTTTGTTGCACTGCTAGTTCTCTTATAATCTTATGCGCTTTGAGGGTGATATAATGAGTTCCAATATATTTGCAAGGTTTCTGATTCTCATTTGTTACCTGATTGCTGATGAATTATTTGACTTTGGGTGGCTCTGTACAAGAAACGTGTGTTCATTGGCCGAGCAGGAACCACTGAAGTGAATTACTCGGTGTTGCAGTTTATATTGTGGGTTATCGATCTGGTGGCATAGTGCGATTTTTTAACTTTAGTTCAGAATTTTGCGGTGCAAAAGGCTGATTTAATAAAAGCTTTATGAAATGTCGCCTGCGAAATGTTCCAGTACGACACCTCTGCCTCATGCGCAATCATTCAGTATCATAGACTGAGGTTGTTAAAAATCCAAGTGTTCATGCAGTTAATAAGTCATTTTTTTCCTATCTTTTAAAATTTTTTAGTTTGGCTTGCAGTTTGTTTTGGATTTTCTTTACTTTTTTTCTATGTGGGGGAGGGGGGTAGGTTAAGGGGGAAACCGCTTCCCAGTCACCTCCTGGCGAGGACGCGACTATTCTCCGAGTCGCGTCCTCGCGGCCTACCAGCTGGATTGGCGCGGCCTTTCCTACTGGGGACCGGACCAGAGCTTCAGCTTGATTTAATATTCACGCGTTCAATAGATATGGTCACTGCAGCCCCTTCTTGGCATGGCTGTGACATTTTCTAAACGTGTACAAACCCATAGTTTAACCCACTGAGCCTTCAGGAGAAACAGTATTTATCATGCAGAAACGAGCAGGAGAGAAAAATATTTAAATCTATAAAATATATAAGGTATAGGAAAGAACTGCAGATGCTGGTTTAAATCGAAGATAGGAACAAAATGCTGGAGTAACTCAGCGGGACAGGCAGCATCTCTGGAGAGAAGGAATGGGTGACGTTTCGGGTCGAGGCCCTTCTTCAGTCTCATCCGAAATGTCACCCATTCCTTCTCTCCAGAGTTACTCCAGTATAAAATATATAAGTTTGTTGTCAAACTGGAAGGGGTTCTATGTTGTACGAGGATGTTGCCAGGACTCGGGGGGCCTGACCTATAGGGAGAGGTTGAGCAGGCCAGGACTTTATTCCTTGGAGTGCAGGATGAGTGATCTTTTAGACGTGTACAAAATCATGAGAGGAATAGATTGGGTAAATGCAGAGTGTTTTGCCCAGAGTAGGTGAATTGAAAACCAGAGGGCATAGATTTGAGGGGGGGGAAAGATTTAACTTGAAGAACCTGAGGGGTAGCCTTTTTTACATGAAGGCTGGTGGGTGTATGGAACAAGCAGCCAGAGAAAATAGTTGAGGCAGAGACTATCTCATCTACTAGTGTAAATGGGACATGTTGGTCAGAGTGGGCAAGTTGGGCCGAAGGGTCTGTTCCATGCTGTGTGACTTGACGACCCAATTGAAATGTGACATAAACATCACTGTGAAGTATATATTAGCTCTGAAGAATATACGGGCTGTTCTGGGCAAAATGCAAACTACCCTCTGTTTTGTAGTTGCAGTGGTGTGTGGAAAGTAGAACTCACCACAGGGCTGTGGGGTGCTTTAAATCTCCATATTTTTGGTCAGATATCTCTGCGTATGATTCTGCTGCAGCAGTATTTGTATTTGCTGCCCTGAGATCCTGGAAGCATTCTCCGTGATGAAACCCATGATGTGCCTCCCTCTCCTGTTTTATTTTCTTGAAACGTTTATCAACCTCTCCAAACTCATCTGTTCTTGGAGTTTGCAACTAATTTCAATTGGTAGCACATGTGGGCAATTTACTTCAAAGATCTATGAAAATGTAAACCTCCTGACATTGAACTTTTCTCAAGTCTATCTTCTTTATCTACTGTATCTAATTTAAATGATATTTTACCACTTACACAATCTAGTTCTTTCATAACTTTTACTTCAATCAGATCTCTTAATTTTTAAGAACTCTTAACCCTGTGCCTAATTTTGGAAATGTTGGAAAGGAACAATTAGTAAAAGTGCTCAAAACTATTTGCTACACTCATCTTCCAAATAACATATAGCAAAGACGTGTATTTTCCCAAGTTGTAATAAAAATAATTCAAAAGTTAAATTGAGAAAGTTAATAGAACATGGAAACGTGCAGAACAGGAACAATCCCTTTGGCCCACAATCTATGTCAAACTTAAATGCCAACATAAACTAACCACACCTACCTGCACATTGATTGATTATACCTTTAATAATCCTTTACAGGAAATTACAGTGCCACGACAGCTTCAAGACAGACATAACACCACACATTTCCTCAAATGGCTTCCATACTTAACAAGTTAAAATACAAGTTAAAATACAATTAATTAAAAAAAAGTGCAGTTATTTATGCGCATTATATAACCTTATAGCAGCTGGTAAACAGGACTTCCTATGTCTCTCAGTTTTGCACATTGGTGCAATCAGCCTCTGACTGAAGATGCTGCTCTTGATCACCTTCAGGGCATGGAGTGGGTGAGTGGGATTGGTCATTATTGAACCCAGTTTGTTCAGAGTTCTGGCCTCTGCCACCTGCTGGACCGTTCGTTGCTCAGCCCCGACCACTGAGCCGGCCTTCCTGATTAGCTTGTCCAGTCTGTTTTTGTCCGCTATGCGGGCGCCATCTCCCCAACAGGCCACAGCAAAAAACAGAGCACTGGCCACCACTGAATGGTAGACACTGCACAGTAGGGGTTGGCAGATGTTAAATGACCTCAGCCTCCTTAAAAAATACAGTCGGCTTTGTCCCTTCCTGTACACCGCCTCCATATGACACTTCCAGTTCAGCTCACTGTCAAGCTGCACCCCAAGGTACCTGTGGTTAGCGACCACCTCCACCTCAGTGCCCTTAATGGTGATTGGTGTTGCTTGAGTCCTCCTCCTCCCCCTCCTGAAGTCCACAACTATCTCCTTGGTCTTTTTGGTGTTAAGATGGAGGTTATTGTGTGCACTCCACTCCACAAAGTTACTTATTATGTCTCTATACTCCTCCTCATTACCCCCTTTAATGAGGCCGACAACAGCTGTGTCATCCGAAAACTTCTGCAAAAAGCAGCTGTTGGTGTTATATTGGAGATCCGCTGTGTAGATGGTAAACAGGAACGGAGCCAGCACAGTTCCTTGTGGAGCCCCTGTGCTGCTCAAGATGGTGCCCGAGACACTGTTCTGTAGGCGCACGTACTGTGGTCTGAGGGAAAGGTAATCCAAACACCACAGTACCAGTGATGTATCCACTTTCATCTTCTCCATCTTCTCCCCTAGCAGTCGGGGCTGAATTGTGTTGAAGGCGCTTGAGAAGTCAAAAAATGTAATCCTTACAGATGCATCAGTAGTGTCCAAATGTGTGTACACCCTCTGTAGCATGTAAATGAGGGCATCATCGACACTGATGTTAGGCTGATATGCAAACTGTAAAGGATCCATTTGATTTGACACACTAGTCCTGATGTAGGAAAGGACAAGTCTCTCAAATGTCTTCATTATATGTGAAGTGAGCGCTACTGGTCTGTAGTCATTGTGGAGAGTGGGATGGGTCTTCTTTGGGACAGGTACCAGGCAAGATGTTTTCCACAGCCTTGGAACCCTCTGTAGACGCAAGCTCAGGTTGAACAGGTGTGTTAGAATACCACACAGCTCTGAAGAGCAAGTCTTCAGTAGCCTTGGGCTGGTGTCATCAGGCCCCACTGCTTTCCCTGGCTTCAGTCTGTCCAGCATCACCTTGACCTGAGCAGTATGAAGAGTCATGGGTGGGGCTGCCGGTGGAGTGGGAGGTGGAAAGAGGGTGTCCACATCCACATCCCTCCATTCCCTGCACGTCCATCTGCCTTTCTATAAGCCTCTTAAACACGAATATCATATCTGCCTCCACCACCACCCCTGGTAAAGCCTTCCAGGATGAGGAGGAATTTCTTTAGCCAGAAGGTGGTGAATCAGTGGAATTCATTACCACAGATGGTTGTGGAGGCCAAGCCAATGGATATTTATATGGTGGAGATTGATATAATTTTGATTAGTATGGGTGTCACTGGTTATGAGGAAAAGGCAGGAGAATGGCATTGAGCGGGAAAGAGAGATCAGTTGTAATTGAATGGCGGAACAGACTTGATAGGCTGAATGGCCTAATTCTACATTCTAGAATTTATGAACTTGTGAACATGGATAGGTGACCCAAGAAGGGTTGCAACCCGAAATGTCAACTCTCTATGTTCTCCGGTGATGATGCCTGACCCAAGTTTCTCCAGCATTTTGTATCTTATATTTGTGGTGTGATTGCTCATATGTTGATTGAAAAGGTATTAGGATTTGTCCATTTTCTCCCAAGTTTGTTGATGTGAACTTTTGGAAACAGATTTATTTCTAATTGGTAATAGGATAATAAAGGTGAGGTTACAAAACACTTGCATGAACTCGGGGTAGGTGGCCGGTTTCAGAGTGGTCTTTGAACTCAGAAATAAAATGAAAGGCACCTTAAAACATTTGGACTGAATGGAAGTGTTCTGCAAAGTGTTGTCAGTCAGTACTTGTTCCCCTTAATTTAGAGACACAAGGAACTGCAGGAATTCTGACATCTGGTGGAGAACACAAAGAACTGGAGTAAATCAGTAGGTCAGGCAGCATCTCTGGAGGACATGGATAGGTGACGTTTTGGGTCGAGAAGAATCCTGACCTCTAACAGCACCCGTCCATAACCTCCAGAGATGCTGACTGATCCTCCGAGTTCCTCCAGAACTTTGTTAATTTAGATTAAATTCCATGTGAACAATATACTGACTTGGAAGAAGTACAAAGAACTACGGAGGGTCAGGGCCCTGACCACGGGTGAACAAGGGAGGAGGAGGAGGACTGTCTGAACTGTATTGCCTTCCACCACAGTGAAGAATGCTGTGGTGGATGTCTGTGTTGAATTATGTTGTGTATTGTGTCCTTTTTTTAATTGTAACGCTGCATGGTAAATTACATTTCACTGCACCTTATAGTGCATGTGACAAATAAATTTGAACTTTGAAATGCATTTCTGTCTCACTGAGAAGTTTTAGACTCCCTTGCCCTCAAAAGCCTATTACCATTCGCCTAATCTACGCCTCCTGATTTTTGTATACCTCAAAGGTATCAGGCTTCTGAATGGTTTTTCCACAAGATAGGGTACTTTTCGATTCACCTCTACCCCAATGTGGACATTGGCATTTGAACTGATGCACTACAATGCTGAGAACTATATTCCACACTCTGCATCTGCCCCTTTGCTTTGTCTATTGTACTTGAGTTTGATTGTATTTATGTTAAGTATTATCTAATTGGATAGCATGCAAGACAAAAACTTTCACTGTACCTCGGTACGTGTGACAACAATGAACCTAAACCTTCAACTTCCTACGCTCCAGGGAAAAAAAAGTCCCAATCTATCCAGCCTCTCCTTATATGTCAAGCCCTCGAACTCTGGTAACTTTGTGGTGAAAGCTATTGGTTTAAAATGCCTGTATCTTAATGTGATGCACTTTGGCATTTCAATGGTTAAGCTCTGAAATAGGCAAAAATTCAATATTGACTGTGCTATTAAACCAAGCACAATTTTGCTGAATCGTGCCAACTGGCAGTGACTTCTATGCAACTGCTTGCTAATGTTCTTATGGCTAACATCAGCAGAAAAGGGAGGCCTGACATGATTCATCAGGATAAGAGGAGTATGCTGGTCATTGTATTATTCCTGTTGTCTCCCATGCCAGGATTCCGTTTTTGATGTATTAAGCGGCTTTTTCACGGGGCGACTTGACGCAAGAGTTAACCAGAGTTTAACATCGTGGGAACCTCGTGCGATAACAGTACGGCATCCGTGGACCACCGTAGCGCTAACGGCAGGTAATCGTGTAACTTGGTCACTCGGGAGAAAATTCAAGAAAGTTTGAATTTCTCCAAGAGTGACTTGTACACTTGTGGTTGAGCATTGCAACATTATATGAACATAGTGGCCAGTGCGATATCCGTGCGATATCCGTAATAACTCTTGCGGGTACCGTGGGAACTCCTGCGAACGGTGAGTAACTGAGCAGTTTGATTGTCAGTGCTTGTTTTACCTCATTGTTAAATAAATATATTTTTTACTATCAGATTGATGTCTGCAATTCTTCATTAACACATCACTACAAGATGAATGTCTCTAATGTTATAATCCCTCTCATGCTGAAACACAAAATAGTTGAAGGGAGGTGAAATAATCACATTTTCATTCTTTTTCATTTTTGAGTGTTCAGGTACCTCACTTGCTGAGCTATTTTACTCCAGCAGTTTGTGTCTCTTTTTGTCTAAAGCAGTTTCTAAGACTGTAGGAACTCCGCCGGCCAGGCAGCAACTACGGAGGGAAATGGACAGGCGACCCTTTCTTCAGGCTGCCTTATCTCTCTCTCCCGAAACGTTGCCTACTTCCTTCGCTCCATAGATGCTGCTGCACCCGCTGAGTTTCTCCAGCATTATTGTGTGTGGGTGGAAGTAGGGGGGAGGGGGGGGGGAGAGAGAGATACTTGCATAGAGGCACAAAAGTTAAAGAAAGGGCAGATAAACAGAGAGGGGGGGGGGGACTTCCCTCAGTGCCCATCTGTTACCATTAATTGGACAGTTCGGTCTGTGAAACGCAACACGCCAGCCCCGACATCCAGCCCGGTGGTCAGTCCTTTGAAGATAGACACCAGTTGCTTGGAGCAACTCAGCCGGACAGGCAGCAACTCTGGAGAGAAGGAACGGGTGGCATTTCGGGTCGAGAGCCTTCTTCAGACTGAGGTCAATCCCCTGCATGGATAACAGGAGTCCCAGCCAACACGACAATCGCCCGCTGCACAGTCTCTGAGCTTCCACTGCGAAAACGGTGCCTACATTTGAGCACTTATGTGACTGAACCATCCTAACACCAACCACAGAGCATTCCTGAACTACTACCTACCTCATTCGAGACCCTCGGAATGGGTGACGTTTCGGGATGAGACTCTGAAGAAGGGTCTCGAACCGAAACGTCACATATTCCTTCTCTCCAGAGATGCTGCCCGTCCCGCTGTGTTACTCCAGCATTTCGTGTCTATCTTCCGTATGCTCTGTGATGGTCATCTCGGAGTCAAGTGGCAACTCTGGTCTGTAGACACGAGGAACTGCAGACGCAGGAATCACGAGCAAAACACAGAGCGTTGGACGAGCCTGACCCTTTGAGTTCCTCCATCACTTTGTGTTGAAGTCAGGTCTGGACATTGCTTGGCTCAGTCTCAGGCGCCGGCTAACTAGGAAGGTCGAGTCAAAGTCCAGCACTAACACTCAAGAAATAACGTTTGCGGCCTGATGTTCCCAATATTTAATTGAAATCATTAATAAAGTAAATAAATAGATACCGGTCTAATCAGTATCTACGGGATTGGACAGGCTAGATGCAGGAAGAATGTTCCCGATGTTGGGGGAATCCAGAACCAGGGTCCCAGTTTTACAGTCTACCGTGGGAACTCTTTAACTCAGTAAAGTAAAGTAAAGTAAAGTAGCCTTTATTGTCATATCAGCGCACAGGCAGCAGTTGATTGTTGCTCTATTCAGTTTCCCAGGGGGTCGGGACGGGACTGGAGTTGGGAGGGAAAGGTGGGGGAGTCGAGGGAGAGGAGGGGGAGACAGATGGGGGTGTCTTCATTTACTGGCGGCGGGTGTCTGTCACTGAAACAGGCAGGTGAGATATCACATCCACCTTGTGTGTGCCTCTCTCTCTCTCCCTCCCTCCCTCTTACACAGGCTGAGAGACTCTGCCTCTGTGAGTGTACGTCTCTTTCTCCCCCTCTCCCACACACAGTAAGACCGAGGTACTGTGCTCAGTCCATCTGTGTCTCCCACATACACAGTAAAACATGTCTCCAAATGAGCCAATTCAACCAAGGGAGGATATTTATAGTGTGTGAAAAAAAAGTGACATCATTTGTGCCACGTGATGATTTAACAACACTTCACAATGTTCATTCAAGATTTAACGGGAAAGCTCGGGAGACGGACAAGTCACTCGCACAAATAACAGAAATGCCGAGTACCGTGGGAACTCTTTATCTACCCCCCGTTATATCGTGCGAAACTCGTGCTGGACCACGATCACTTCACTCTGGTGACATCTTGCGTCAACTCGCCCCGTGAAAAAGCCCCATTACAGTTGTTATTGTACCTGAATTTGGTGACTGGATTACTTTAATATTCTGGGCTTGCGACAGCACTAAATAGGCTGTGTTTATTGTCCATTGTTTGGGCTGAGCCTTGAACTGCTGCTGTCTTTTTGGCACTCCCAAAATGGAGATGACCACGACATTACCCTAATAAACAGATGAATGCTGCTATATGTTCTGTTGTCGTGATGTGGGATTTAAAGTGGACTTCAAAGATGAAGTTGACTCTGCTCATTCTCCTTTAAGCAAGTTCTTCGGTTTCCTCCCACACTCCAAAGACGGTGTCCAATTGGCTTGGTAAACTGGTTTTGGTAAATGTAAACATTGTCCCCAGTGCGTGTAGGATAGTGTTAATATGCGGGGATTGCTGGTCAGTGCGGACTTGGTGGGCTGAAGGGTCTGTTTCCGCGCTGTATCTCTAAACTAAACTAAATTCTGACCCAATGCTGCTGTCAGGACAACGGGACTTTAAGACCATGTTAAGACTACATTTTTAAGAACTATGAAACTTGAAGGAGGCAAGATGGTGCTGGAGATGTGGTGACTCATGTGTGTAATCTCAGTGTAATCTACTAATCTTACTCTCTTGTACTTAAATATGATTGTGCTTATGTATAGTAAGATTTTTATTGAAAGGGGCAGACTTTTTTGAAATTACATATTTATTGAAGTACACTGATGTAAAATGTCCCAGCTGTCCTGGTGGAATTAGATCTACTACTGTGGACTAGAACTTTGGCACAATGTGATAATTAGGTAATGTAGAGTAATGTCTGTGCCAAAGGTAGCATTCCAAAGTGTTACATTTCAGTTGGTGTAAGGGGCAAATTCTCTTGAGCACATTGAATCTTTTGGATTCTCTACCCCAAGAGAGCTGTCTATCTCAACCCAGAATATATTTAGTGATGCAGAAACACCCTTTGGCCCACCGAGTCTGCGCCAACCAGCAATCACCCCATACACTAACACTATCCTGCACGTGAGGGACAATTTTATACAACCTACCAAAAGACACTTCTTTCAGCAGTTTATTTTTTGCTTGAGAGGGCTGCATGACTGCCTCCTGTGTATTTTCTTCGGAAATTTAACCTTGTTCCGATAAGATCCATTAAAAAATATTTATGTGTAAGATAATTTGTTTGTTACAAATATGAGTTGATGTTACAATGAGTAGTATTGTTCCTAATTCTAAGCAATTTCATGTATTTTTCAGGAACAACAGCCCTCTAATGAGCTTTGGAGCGAGTTTTGTTAGTTTTTTGGTGAGTAATCATACAAAAGCAGTGTTTGTTTAATAATTTCCCTCCTTAAATAAAGAGTAATGGCATTCTGCTGCAGTACTGGCCTTGATTCGTTATATTGTGGCAAGTGTTGCTGTTAATAAAAATTGGATATTTCGATATGTCCTAACCACGCCAAGGCTTTGTGTTTCCATTTCATGGGGCTGTTTCCTTGCTGCTGGTTCCCCCTGTTGCTGCATCTGGTGCAAGATTGTGCAATTTAGCTAAACTTTATTCAACACAGCTTGAATGGGCCAGAGTGGTCACTCTACCCCTTGGTGAATTCTTCATTTTTGGGAGTTTTGGAAAATAAGTTTAATGTTTTGAAAGTTTCTTTGTTTTGTTTTAAATTTACCACCGGTGACTGTATAGTACTTCAGTCTAACTATAGATAATCAATCTATGTAGACACAAGGAACTGCAGATGCTGGTTTAGAAAAAATGACTCAAAGTGCTGGAGTAATTCAGCAGGTCAGGCAGCATCTCTGGGGAACATGGATAGGTTATATTTTTGGGCGGGATTCTTCTTTGGACTGTGTATTTCGATCTGTATACTGCATTTTAATCTAAGTCGATCTCTATTTCATTTTTAGTCATTTAAAATTGACTTGGAGGTGTTTTGATGTTGTATGTTTAAATGCCCTATTTTGATTAAACCCATTATCTGTTGTGCCAATTAAGGTTTACTCTTAAATATACAAGCAAATATATGGAGCTGACAGAAAGCTGTCGGTTCCATGGAGAATCTTAAGTGTTTTGAGTTTCCGTGCATGTCCAATGAAAGGCAGAAGTGGAAGACATGATAGAGATCAGATGCCAGCACATCAACTCGTCTGCTTTGCCATTGGACCTACCATTGAGCTCTGTGGCAGAGGTGTGATGTGTTAAAGTGTGGGACTGGTTGCCTCTCACATCTGGTCCCTCAGCTTTGTACCAGAGTAAACTCCTGGAAATGGGCAAGTGCTTCAGTTATTTTAATTTATTCCTCCATGCTTTAGACTTTGAGAAACTGGTGGCTATGTTTGTACACCATGCTTTGCCATCCCAGTTTAGTTTTAGTTTAGATTTTGTTTATTGTCGTGTGTACCGAGATATAGTGAAAAGCTTTTTTCGCGGCATGCGGAAAGACTGACGATACCTGGTTACAATCAAATCTTCCACAGAGTACGAATACATGATAAAAGGAATAACGTTTAGTGCAAGATAAAGACCGATTAAAGATAGTCTGTTTGAAAAGATTGACAATATATTCCCTCCTGACGATTAACTATTATCTCCCATCTTTACTTCATTACGTGGTACATTTGTCTCAACTTGTCTTTTCCTAACACGGTTATATTTTTATATTGTAGCTCATTGTTTGGCCAAAGGGCATGCTTTTGCAGTAATGGAAATTGATGGCAATGCAACCTCAACATGTCGTACTTCGCTCACAGGGTTCCTTAATGAAAATTTTACATGTGCTCACGTTAATTTCAAACATACTGTTGAGCTGCATTGACGAGAATTTATTAAAGGGATCCAAATTTGAATTCCTGACATTTGGCTAAAATAAAGAAAACAGAATTGAAAGGAAAGTGTGATATTATTGTTTATCTTGAAATGTTTTGCAAGGCTCAATAGTTAGTTGAGTTTATTTTATTGTTGTCCGTACCGAGGTACAGTGAAATGCTTTTGTTGCATGCTTGCCAGTCAGCAGAAAGACAAACAATGGTTACAATTGAGCCATCCACAGTTATGAGTTTAACTTCAAATGTCATGTTACCAGCATGCTAAACTAATGAAAGCATCCTGCAATTATACAGTGCCCAGGATCTGCAGTGTTTTGTTTTGTGTACTTGGCTTGTTGAATCTTCATGGAATCGCAGTACAAGGTCATTTGTCTCATGAGAAGCAGGATCAGGCCATTAATCCCGAGAACCTGCTCTGTCATTGAATAAGAGTGTTGGTCTCGATGCCAGTTTTCTGGGCTCTTCCCATAACCCCTGGATAAGCTGTGATTTAAATGTCTGTCCTGGATTGGGGGGAAGTTGGATTTTAAGATGATATAAGACAGACATGAGCAAAAGTAGACTGTGAACTGTTACCCATATGTGAGTCTATAAATCAGACAAGTGGCAGTTTTTCAAAAGTGAAATGGTGAGATTTCAGGACCAGCGTGTTCCTGTAAAGGGCATGGACAATATGACCACAAATCCTGGGATGTCAGGGAAAAGGGAACTGGTGAAATGGGACGGGCCAGTTTCTTCCCAGCTGTTATCGGGCAACTGAACCATCCTACCAACAACTAGAGAGCGGTCCTGAAGTACTATCTACCTCTTTGGAGACACAATGAACTATCTTTGATTGGACTTTACCGGACTTTATCTTGCACTAAACATTATTCACATTATTCCCTTTATCCTGTATCTGTATACTGTGAATGACTTAATTGTAATCGTGTATTGTCTTTCCGCTGAATGGTTAGCACGCAACAAAGGCTTTTCACTGTACCTCGGTACACGTGACAATAAACTAAACTAAACTAACCTAGGAGGCTGACAGTAGTGTAGAGGTTATAGTGGGGTATTTAAAAAAATGTAGGAAGGCAAAAGGATGAACATTTTGTGAGTTTGTTAGGAACAACAGAGATCCTAGGGAAAGAGTTGGACCCTTTGGGGACCAAAGGAGCAATCTGTGCATCAATAGGCACAGGTGAGGTGATGAATAAAAACACCTATCTCATTGTAGCTGGGGGATTTGTAGAGGCGTTGCAAATAAAAGGGAGTGGACTTAACGATAAACAGGACTGTAGATTCAGATGTTGGTTAATACACAAAAGGATATAAAGTGCTGTATTAACTCAGCATGTCAGACAAACATGGATAGATGATGTTAAGGTTGGGACTCTTCTTCAGACTGATTCAATCAGTTTGCTGGTTTATACTGAAGACAGACACAAAGTGCTGGAGTAACTCAGCAGGTCAGACAGCATCTCTGGAGAACATGGATAGATGACGTTTCGTGTTGGGATCTTTAGACCTTGCTTCTCTAGAGATGTTGCCTGACCTGAGTTTTCTCCAGCACTTAGCACTTGTGGATTTAAAGATGGATACGTTTGCAGCAGTGGTAAGATAGAAGTAGGGGGCTGAACTAGGAATTGTGTGGAGGGAAGATCTCCTGAGAAGCTGAGGCCAGAGACTGGGAAATTGGCCTGATGTCCAGTGTGGGGATGAGTTCCAGAGAAAGGTATGGTGTTCTGAAATATGAAGTTTGCACTACGTTATTCTCCTGCTCAACCTTTGTACTTTCTCCCTCTCCTCTATTCTCATTTATCTCTCTCTCTCTCTCTGCATCGCAAGATCAATCAGTTATGACTAACAAGCCTTCACCACTTTCTTTCAAATAGTACTACTTCATCTCCCACAGACATTTCCATTGTTCACTCCATTCTTCCCCCCTCTGATCTCAACACCTGCTTCTATTTTCACTTCATCCGATGAAAGGTAATCGATCTGTATCATTAACAGTTTTTCCCTATCTACAGATGTCTGACCCAAGTATTTCTAGTATTTCTGCGTTTTTTATTTTTGCTTTCAGTTTGCAGTTGGTCTCCCTGTGCCGTCCTTTTCCATAACTATTGCTTCAAGAGATTTAATTTTGCAAATAAATTTGTCTCGCAGAAATAAATGAGGAGGGTACATTTTCTGAAGGTAGTTTTATTCCTTTTAGTACAGGTGCACAACCTTTTATCCGAAGATCCAAATAACGAAAACCTCCGAATAGCGGCCATTTTTTTCGGTCCTTGAAGAAAGGTCCTTGAAAACGTTCACCGAGGGCGGCCTGCAGAGGTGACAGCAGAACCTCCGGTCGGTCCTCGAAGAAAGGGGAACTAAATCCCCATTCATAAAAGAGAAGATGAGGGTATATTGCGCGGGAGGGTTAATAATTGACAATATGCTGCTGCCTGCCCACTGAGTTAAAAAGTTCCCACGGTAGACTCACGATACACAGTGCAGATTGTCGCTCCCTTCAGTTTCACCCCACCTACGCCCCTCTGCTTCCCGGCCATGTGTGTGACCCCTTCCCTCCCCTCTCCAGCTCCCCGCCCATTGCACCGGCGCGGGGGCTTTGCACTGTCTTCACGTCGGCGATTGCAGCAGGACCGTGCCAGTCACCGGAGACGTCAGGACCAATTGGACACCGACCACCAGGCCCACCGCAAGCACGGAGATCCCAGAGACCCACAGCCAACAGCAGCCCAGCCCAGCCCCACTCCAACTACAGAGGAACCTGGGTTGCGGATGACGGGGCGCAGCTCGGGGCGTCGTAGGGGCCCATTGGGGAGCGGCCACACAAAGCCACGCCGGGCGATGTAGCGCCCTGCCCCGGTCTTGATGTTGGAGTCCCCGGCGGGCGCTAGCAAGTCCGCGGCAATTTACAGCTGCGCCGGGCGTTGTAAGGCCGCCCTCCAGGTCACTCTCAACCCTGTAATTCGGGCGGGAGAAGTCGCCGCTGCCGGTGCCCCGCAAAGCAGTCTCCCACCGGGGACCCGCGAGCTCCCGGTGTCACCATCCACCGGAGTCGGGTCGCAGCAGCGCACCACCGCAGCTCTCCACGCTCCGAAGCTGGCTAGCTCCACGGAGGTAGGTCCGTAGGTCCACAGCTCCCACCGCTGCCCACCGACCCCCAGGCCCACTGCAAGCACGGAGATCCCAGAGACCCACAGCCAGCAGCAACTCCAGCCCAGCCCCGCTCCAACTCCAGAGGAACACGTAGGGGCAGAAGCTGATGGTGTGCAAGGTACGTCTTGTTCTTGGGGTGGCGGATGAGGGGGCGCATCTCGGGCTGTGGGCAAACTGCCACTTGTCGCCGTAGCGGCCCATCGGGGAGCGGATTCCTCTGGAGTTGGAGGGGGAGGGGGGTATTGTGCTGTTTGATCCCCCCTGCTATCCCAGGGACAGGGAGACACAGTGGCTTTTTAGACTGGTAGGCAATCACTTCCAAAGTTCTGCCCACACAGTCAGTACACCTCTCCTACACTGCATTTCATACAAATATTTATTCTGCAAGGAAAAACGACATTGAAGACTCAAACTCGCGATCGAGTAACTGCCAGGATCAAGGCGCAAACTCGCGACCTTGCGTATATCAGCCGAGCACTCTACCACTGAGCCAGCCATTAAAATCTACGCTAAAAAATTTCCATTCCGAAGACCGACAAATTCTGAATTACGAAAAGTGTCTGGTCCCAAGGCTTTCGGATAAAAGGTTGTGCACCTGTAATTCCTTTTACTAAGGAATTATAGAGCAATTGTACAATATCAAATCACTGAGTACACTAATGTTGATTACGGTGCACTTTTGAAATAACTGTTAACAAGACTGACCTTTTGGACTTGTATTTATTGTGATTGAAGCTAAGCTTGTCGCTAATCATGTCAGAAGAGGAAAGAGTAATGCAGACTTTATATTTCAGAACGCCATGATGACCTTTGAAGATGAAAAAATGCAGCTGGCTTGTGATGATTTAAAAAGCACAGAAAAACTGTGTGAAAGTAATGAAGCAGGCGTCATTGAAACAATCAGGAATAAAATTAAAAAAAACGTGAGTACATTGTATTGCAGCTTAAGCCAAATAGTAGGGAGAATATTGAAAGGATACAAAGGAGATTCGCCAGAATGTTCCCTGGGTTTCTCGGCTTGAGTTACAGGGAGAGGTTGGATAGGCTAGGAATTTTATCTTTGGAAAGCAGAGGCTGAATGGTGACCTTATTGAGGTGTACAAGATCATGAAGATAAAGTGAATGCTCAGTCTTTTATCCCAGGTAGAGGATTCTAAATCGAGAGACCACAGGCTTAAGGTGAGAGGGGATTTACAGTGCATTCAGAAAGTATTCAGACCCCTTTACTTTTTCCACATTTTGTTACGTTACAGCCTTACTCTAAAATGGATTAAATTCTTTTTTTTTATCATCAATCTACACACAATACCCCATAATAAAAAACAGGTGTTTAGAAATTTTTGCAAAGTAATTAAAAGGAAATTACTGAAATATCACATTTGCATTAGTATTCCGACGCATTACTCAGTACTTTGAGGCACCTTTGGCAGCAATTACAGCCTCAAGTCTTGGGTATGACGCTACAAGCTTGGCACAGTTGTATTTGGATAATTTCTCCCGTTCTTCTCTGCAGATCCTCTCAAGCTCTGTCAGGTTGGATGGGGAGCATCGATGCACAGCTATTCTCAGGTCCTTCCAGAGATGTTCGATTGGGTTCAAGTCCGGGCTCTGTCTGGGCCACTCAAGGACATTCACAGACTTGTCACAAAGCCACTCATGCGTTGTCTTGGCTGTGTGCTTAGGGTCATTGTCCTGTTGGAAGGTGAACCTACGCCCCAGTCTGAGGTCCAGAACGCTCTGGAGCAGGTTTTCATCAAGGATCTCTCTGTACTTTGCTCCGTTCATCTTTCCCTCGATCCTGACTAGTCTCCCGCTGTTTCTGCCGCTGAAAAACATCCCCACACCATGCTTCATCGTGATGAGTGGTGCCTGGCTTCCTCCAGACGTGACGCTTGGCATTCAGACCAAAGAGTTCAATCTTGGTTTCATCAGATCAGGTCTCATGGTCTGAGAGTCCTTTAGGTGCCCTTTGGCAAACTCCAAGCGGGTTGTCATGTGCCTTTTACTGAGGAGTGGCTTCCGCCTGGCCACTCTACCATAAAGGCCTGATTGGTGGAGTGCTGCAGATATAGTTGTCCTTCTGGAAGGTTCTCCCATGTCCACAGAGGAACTCTGGAGCTCTGTCAGAGTGACCATCGGGTTCTTGGTCACCTCCCTGACCAAGGACCTTCTCTATCGATTGCCCGGTTTGGTCGGGCGGCCAACTCTATGAAGAGTCCTGGTGGTTCCAAAGTTCTTCCATTTAAGAATGACGGAGGCCACTGTGCTCTTCGGGACTTGCAATGCTGCAGAAATTGTTTTATACCTTTCCCCAGATTTGTGTCTCGACACAATCCTGTCTCAAAGGTCTACGGACAATTCCTTCGTCTTCATGGCCTGGTTTTTGTTCTGACATGCTGTCAACTGCGGGACCTTATATAGACAGGTGTGTGCCATTCCAAATCATGTCCAATCAATTTAATTTACCACTGGTGGACTCCAATCAAGCTGTAGAAACATCTCAAGGATAATCAATGGAAACAGGATGAACCTAAGCTCAATTTTGAGTGTCAAAGCAAAAGGTCTGTACACTTATTTAAATGTGATATTTTGCAAACATTTCAAAACATCTGTTTTCGCTTCTTCATTCTGGGGTATTGTGTGTAGATTGATGATAAGAAAAATGAATTGAATCCATAAGGCTGTAACGTAACAAAATGTGGAAAAAGTGAAGGGGTCTGAATACTTTCTGAATGCACTGTAAGAGGAACCCTGGGGGGTAACTTTTTCAATCAGAAGTTAGCCTGTATTTGGAAAGAGCTGCCAGAGGTAACGATAGAAGCGGATACAATTATGACTTTTGAAAGATTTGGACAGATATATGGACAGGAAGCGTTTAGAGGGATATAGGTCCAATGCAGGCAACTGGAAAAAGCACAGAATGCCAACTTGTTCAGTCTGGACAAGGTGAGCCGAAGGGTCCAGTTCCGTGCTATAGAGCTCTATGATTAACAACTTCTGTTACAAGTGCCTCTGAGATACGTACATGCAGTCAACGGTGCTGCGTAAAGACCTGTCCTGACTAATTTGAATGGGCTTCCTGGTAATCAGTTGAAGATGAATCAAACAGTACCCTAGCTTATTGAAGGACCATTCAGAAGCCTGATAACATGTGAAGAAGCTGTACCTGAGTCTGGTGGAATGGACTTTCAAGCTTCTGCACCTTCTACCGGATGAAAGTGAGGAGAACAAGCAATGAGCAGGGTGGGACAAGTCTTTTGATTATGTTGGCTGCTTTCCCGAGGCAGCGTGAAGTGTAGATGGAGATGATAGTGGGGAGTCTGGTCTGTGTGACGCATGCACCGATGAAGGGCCAACGATATATTTTAGTCAGAACAATGTTTGGCGTGGAGGGGAACTTGCAGGTGACGGTGTACCACCTGCTTTTCTCCTTCATTATAGTGAGGGATGCTGCTGGAGTAGCTTGGGCGAGTAACTACACTGCCTGTGTAGATGCTACACACTTCACCTACTGTGAGTTTAAAGGTGAGAAGGTATGATTCTGTGAGTAATATAGCCTGCCTGTTATTTGTTGAGCTGTGGGACATCTGTCCACATGTGGTTGCTAGGGGAAGGAAGGATTTAGAGGACTATGGGCCAAATGCAGGCAATTGAGACTAGCCCAGTATTCCAACTTGCTCGGCACAGCCGTGGTGGGCTGACAGGTCTTGTTTCCGTGCTGTAAGGCTCTAATGTTGCAATGAAATAAAAAATAGTAAGGTAAGAATAGGGTGACACAGTGGCGCAGCAGAAGAGTTGCTGCCTTATAGCACCAGAGACCCAGGTTCTATCGTAACTATGTGTGATGTCTATACAGAGTTTGTACATTCCCCCTGCAACCACAAGGGATTTCTCTGGGTGCACCGGTTTCCTGCCACATTTCAAAGATGAATGAATGAATGAATGAATGAATGAATTGTCCAAGTATTCACATACAAGGAATTTGCCTTGGTGCTCCCCCCACAAGTGACAACATGACATACAGTGACAGTTAAGAATGATACATAAAACATTAAACATTAATAATAAAATATGTGAATTAAATAAAATACCAGAGCAAAAGGAGGCTCCAGATTTTTGGTTATTGAGTAGATCTACTACTCGTTGAAAAAAGCTGTTTTTATGTCTGGCTGTCGCAACTTTGACAGTCCGGAGTCGCCTTCCAGATGGAAGTGATTAAAAGAGTTTGTGGCCAGGGTGAGAGGGGTCAGAGATGATCTTACCCACTCGCTTTCTGGCCCTTGCAGTGTACAGTTCGTCAATGGAGGGAAGGTTGCAGCCAATAACTGAATTTGATGATCAGCCATGATCATATTGAATGGGGGTGCAGGCTCGAAGGGCCGAATGGCCTACTTCTGCACCTATTTTCTATGTTTCTATAACCTTCTCAGCTGATCAGACAATTCGCTGCAGCCTCCAGGTGTCGTGCTTGGTGGCTGAGCCAAACCAGACCATGATGAAGAAGGTGAGGACAGACTCTATGATGGCCGTATAGAATTGGACCATCATTGCCTGTGCAGATTGTGCTTCCTTAGCTGCCGCAGAAAGTACATCCTCTGTTGTGCCTTTTTGACTGTGGAGTCTGAGATGATGGTTCCCAGGAATTTAAAAGACTCCACAGATGTGACTGTGGTGTTGTTGATGGTGAGTGGGGCGAGGGGAGGGGGAGTTCTCCCAAATTCTACAATCAATTCCACTGTCTTAAATGCATTGAGCTCTAGGTTGTTGCGATGGCACCAGGACGCCAGCTGTAATACTTCCTGTCTGTAGGCAGATTACTCCCCATCCTGGATCGGTCCAATCAGGGTTGTGTCGGCCGCAAACTTGAGAAGCTTGACAGAGGAGTCAGTGGGGGTTGGTGTAGAGAGAGTAGAGGAGAGGAGAGAGTACGCAGCCTTGCGGTGCTCCTATGCTGAGGGTTTGCGGGTCCGAGATGTGCTTTCCCAGCCTCATATGCTGCTTCCTGTCTGTCAGGAAGCTGGTGATCCACTGACAGAGTCAGTCAATTTTGCATCGTTGACAATATCACCGGCTCTATTACTGATTTTTTTTTTTTTAAATGTCCCCCACCCTCCCCCCACCTCACCCAACTGGGCCTTCACTGATGTGTCCAGTTCTTATCCAGCACTGAAAAATTCAGGCACAGTCAACTTAGAAAGTTTGTTGTGTAGTAGCTCTGGCACAATGGTGTTGAATGCAGAGCTAAAATCAACAAACAAAATCCTCGCCTAGGTCCCCTGGCAGTCTAGGTGCTGGAGTATGAAGTGCAGGCCCAGGTTGACTGCGTCATCCACAGATCTATTGGCCTGATATGCAAACTGCAGAGAGTCCAGCAGGGGGGGGTTTGTGATATTTTTCAGCTTGACCTTGAACAAGCCTTTTAAGGGTCTTCATGACTACAGAGGTCAGTAAACAGGCCTGTAGGCATTAAGACCAGTAATCCTTGCCTTTTTGGATACAGGGACAATAGTGGAGACTTTGAAGCAGGCAGGGACAGTACAGGTTTGCAGGGACTGGTTGAAAATGTCTGTGTAGACTGGTGCCAGTTGTTCGGCACGGAGCTTGAGAGTAGAGGGGGAAACATTGTTCGGTCCTGGAGATTTCCGGCTTTTCTGCCATCGGAACAGCCTCTCCACGTCTATTTTTATTGTTGATGATTGAGAAGTGATGTTGTGCTGCACGGAGGGTGTGGGTAATTGGGTGTGAAGTGGTGATTGGAGAGTGGTGGGTGGGAAAGGTTCCAGTCTTTCCAGACTGGAGTCTTGCTTTAAGATATGCAGGTTTGCAGGTTAATTGGCTTCGGTTAAATTGTAAATTGTCCCTTATGTGTAGATTACTGCTAGTGTACGGGGTGATTGCTGGTTGGTGCAGACTCGATGGGCTAAAGGGCTTGTATCCGTTCTGTATCTCTAAAGTAAAGACTAGAGCATGACTTAGGATGTCAGCATATTATTATAGCTTGCTACCTGTTACCATTATGTCTGCATGTGGTTGGTTAGTATCCCATATGTGGAGTTTGAAAATTACATGCTACTTTCCTGAAATGCAAATAGAAATGTCAATTTTGCATCGTTGACAATATCACCGGCTCTATTACTGAATTTTTTTTTTTTAAATGTCCCCCACCCTCCCCCCACCTCACCCAACTGGGCCTTCACTGATGTGTCCAGTTCTTATCCAGCACTGAAAAATTCAAGCACCTTGTACTGGAACAAAAACCTGATCAATGTTTCCATATTCAACGTAGTGTTGAATAATTGATTATCTATAATGTTTAATTAGTGGAAGAAGCCTTGCAATGCATAAGTGAGCAAGATGAATAAGCAAGTGTGGTATTTGTACTGCGCATGGCCAGGTCATAGGACACTCGAGATAAACATTCTCGGCAGCTGAGCTGCTGCGTGTATGCAGACCTGCGATTCATCCGTAATCAGGATTGAACCCGGTTCTCCGGTGCTGCAAGCGCTGTTGAATTGCTACTGGAGTTCACAACACTATTTCTCCCTTCTCCACTGGTCCATGCAGAAATCTCAGCAGAGACAATCTAACATGCACAAACTGCATGTGACAAAAGCGTGCGTCAGAGGGCCAATTTCTCGGCATTAATATTGGAGTTTGGGCGGAGGTGATGACATGCCAGATGGCGGGGACTATTCACAGCAAGAGAAAGGCCTTTAGAGTACAAACTAGAACCAAGATATTACAAAGCATCAAACGCCATGGAGTGCAGTTGTTAATGATGTATTGTGAAATGCGTCAATTGGAGCTGGTTTATTTCGTGAGCTTTCCCCCATGTGGTGGGGGAAATCTGGCCATTTCCAAGCCTCGGGATCGACTCTGACCTGGGTCACTGTCTGTGGAGTTTGCACGTTCTCCCTGTGCAATATAACGTTGGTTTCCTCCATATTCCAAAGATGTGCGGGTTCGCCGGTTAATTGGCCTCTGAAAATTGAGAAAGTGAGATAATGTAGAATAAGTGCGAATTGGTGATTGGCGTGGACTTGGTGGGCTGAAGGGCCTGTTTCCGTGCTGTGTCCCTAAACCAAATTGATCTTAGAAACATAGAAAAATAGGTGCAGGAGTAGGCCATTCGGCCCTTCGAGCCTGCACCGCCATTCAATATGATCATGGCTGATCATCCAACTCAGTATCCCATCCCTGCCTTCTCTCCATACCCCCTGATCCCTTTAGCCACAAGGGCCACATCTAACTCCCTCTTAAATATAGCCAATGAACTGGCCTCAACTACCTTCTGTGGCAGAGAATTCCACAGATTCACCACTCTCTGTGCAAAAAATGATTTTCTCATCTTGTACCTGTACCTTCCGAAGAGCACCAGGGACTATACTGGAAGGTGGACAATTTTATACTGGACAATTTTTACATTTATCAAGCCAATTAACCTACGAACCTGTATGGCTTTGGAATGTGGGAGGAAATCGAGGATCTCGGAGAAAGCCCACGCAGGTAACAGGGAGAACGTATGAACTCCGTACAGACGTTCTGGATCGGACCCGGGTCTCCGGTGCTGCATTTTTGCTGTAAGGCAGCAACGCTACTGCTGCGCCACCGTGACTGCCCATCAGGGCATCTAACTAGGTAAAGGTAAATCATCGGAGGACGCAGGGAGGCTGGACACCTGCGGTGAGGTTGAGGTGCGGAAGGAAAGTTGTCTGGGACCAAATTTCGGTACCAAAAAGAACTAGGGGGCTTAGGTGAGAGGGGAAAGATTTAATAAGAACCTGAGGTTCAACATTTTTCACACAGTGTCTGGTGGGGAAGTTAATAAGGCAGGTATAACAGCATTTTGAAAGACATTTGGACATGGGCATGGATAGGAACCCTCTCTCTCTCTCTCTCTCATCCCCTCTCTCCCTCTTTCTCTCCCTCTCTCTCTCTCTCTCTCTCTCTCTCTCTCTCCCTCTCTCTTTCTCTCTCTCTCTCCCTCCCTCTATCCCTCTCTCTCTCTACCTATCTCTCTATCTTCGCCCCCCCCCCTCTCTCCCCTGCCTCCTATTCCCCACTGTCCCAACAGATGAATCATGGTCCGGTCCCCCTCAGCCTGTGTGTATGGGTTCATTCTCACTCTGGCTGCCCTCCCGGGTTATGCAGGGTTATTATACAGGGGTGAACCACGCACCCCTCTCCTGCATAACCCCAGGAGGCAGATTTGTGAGTGGAGTCCCACTACCGTCCCCTCCTGATTGTCCCATGCCTGTCCGGGGGGTCAGCTGGAGATGTCCAGGGTGACCCCTGGACTGACGGGACACTAGCCCGGAACAGTGGCGGTCCCACCACCGTACAGCCAGCCCGGAGAAGAAGCGCTAACTACAGCTCAACTTTGCTCCAACTCCCGAGGAACCCGTTCCCCGACGGGCCAGGGACCTCAACTGCACCTCTCGCCTTATCCAGTGTCTGTTGGTTAACCCCCTCGGTGCCGGCGAAAGCCGAGCTCCAGTCATCAATCGGGATACACACAAAATGCTGCAGTAACTCAGCGGGTCAGGCAACATCTCTGGAGAACATGAAAAGTCACCTGTTCCTTTTCTGCTGCCTGTCCCGCTGAGTTACTCCAGCACATTGTGTCTACCTTCGGTGTAAACCAGCATCTGCAGTTCCTTCCTACATGGTAATTAACGGGGTACCGATTACCCTATCAAATATCGATTAAACTAGAGAGAGAGAGAGAGAGAATGTCCTCCAACGCTGCCGGGAGAGGTTCTGCGGAATTCAAGAGGGTGGATTTGTGAAGTGAGATAGAAATAAGATTGAATTAATGTTCATAAACGAGCGACGCCTGTCCACATTTGAGTTGACAGAATTCTAGATTAATTAATTGGCCGAATAGTTAACAATTTATTCACGGTTTATACAGCCAGCGCTTCGTTCGCTTTTTCTTTATCACGATAACCTTTGACAAATCCCATGATTCCTTCCTCAGAATACGAAACTGGCTTATTGTTTTCTATCATGTTTTGAATTTGCCAAATATCCTATATCCAAAGATTGCCAAATATCCTATATCCAAAGATTGTTATTTAAACTATCAATTTAAATTGCTCATTCGCAACTGAATCTTTTGTGAATCAATTGAAGGATAGATTTATTTTATATTCCCCTGATTAATCCTTTCTTCAGAGCCATTTTGGATTAGAAAACTGAGCTAGTGTAATTTCCAAGGTACAAAAGAACAAAATATATATATTGATGGCAGCTGTAAGGCCAGTGGAGGAGGCAATAAACGTGTGTGTTCCCTAATTTCTCTGGCTTTGTTGAAGTTTGTGTCTGATGAGAATTACCTGATTAACCTTTGTTTTTCTTCTCTTCATCAGGTTGATATGCAGAGGCCAACAGCTTTAGACGTTAATAGACTCCAAAGGCAAATCATCATTGCTGACTGCCAGGTCTACCTTGCTGTACTGTCTTTTGTGAAGCAGGAACTCTCAGGTAGAGATACAAGCAATTGTTGATGCAGGTTTACAAAAAAAAAGAGGGGAATGAATAAGGTGAATGCACAGTCTTTTACCCAGACCAGGGGAATCAAGAACTAGTGGACACAGGTTTAAGGTGAGAGGGGAAAGATTTAATAGGATCCTGAGGGGAAGGTTTTTCACTCGAAGGGTGGTGGGTATATGGAACGAGCTAACAGAGGAAATAGTTGAGACATTTAAAATACATGTGGATAGGTACATGGATAGGAAAGGTTTAGAGGGATATGGGCCAAATGTGGGCAGATGGGGCATGGGCTCAGTGTGGCAACTTGATCGTCATGAACAAAGTGGGCCGAAGGGCCTGTTCCTATGCTCTGACTCTCAGCATCAAATTGAGCATTTGAATCAGCATAACAGGCAGTGGATGAAGCACTGAATTGGTTGAAAAGGTCAGCTCACTACCAGCTGTTGAACTGGATAATAAATACTGGCATTTAAAATCAAGTGTTGCAATTGACATATTCTTTCTCTTTCAAATCATAGCATATATTAAAGGTGGATGGATCCTCCGAAAAGCATGGAAAATTTATAATAAATGTTACAGTGAAATTGATGCTCTACAGCTAATGCATAAGAAAAGATCTCAAGAATCGCTGACATCAGATCGGGCAAATGATAATCATATTCCTGCTATGTCTTTGCACCAAGAGTCTCTGAGCAGACTGAAAGGTGCTGTCAGCTTTGGCTATGGGCTCTTTCATCTCTGCATTTCAATGGTGCCTCCTAACCTGCTGAAAATCATCAACTTGCTGGGGTTTCCTGGAGACCGTCTACAGGGATTGTCTTCGCTAATGTATGCCAGTGAAAGTAAGGACATGAAGGCCCCGTTAGCTACGTGAGTAGGTGTATAAGTATTTTTACTTTTGAGCTTCACAATAGAAAGTGGTACTTTGCATTTAGAACATACAGAGGAACAGGCCCTTCGGCCCACAATATCAGTGCTGAATTTAATCTCTGAACTGATCACCTCGGTCTGCATGTGATCTATATCCCTTCACTCTCTGCACATCCATGTCCCTTTATAAAAACCTCTTAAACATCATTATTGTACCTGCCTCCACCACCTGGCAGTGTGTTCCATGCATCCACCATTCTGTGCAAGACAAAAATAAACTTGTACATGCTTCCTACAAAATCAACATCTCTGACCTTAAGCAATACCCTCTAGTCTTTCACATTTCTAGCCTGTGAGATAGGTGCTGACTCCCCCAATCCATGGCTCATAATTTTATAAACTTCTGTCAGGTCTCCCCTCAACCTCTGACACTCCAGAGAAAGCAACCCAACCTTTCTCATCGTTAATACCCTCTAATCCAGACAGTAACCTGGTGAACCTCCTCTGCACCCTCTCCAAAGCAAGAATGAAATGATACATGTTCAAATCATAATGTCAAAATATCCTACCTTGGTGAAGGACACCAAATATGTAAACAATAATCAGTAATCTTGAAATGCTCTAATTAATTGAAGCATGACTCTTGCATTCCCATCCTTCTACTATTAAAGCTATCAAATCATTTGCTTTCCTAATTGTTGACTGTATCTGCACGCTCTCTTCAAAATCTCCACACGTGCACTCGGGTGTTTGAGTGCCATTTCCTAGTATTTCACCATGTAAAAAAATTACTGTTGGTTGCTACTTCCCCATTTACTTAGTCTGACCATATTCCTTTACAGTCTCTTTAACTACTCCTCCCAGCTTGCCTTGCCAGTTGGTTTTGTATTGTGAGCAAGCTTCGATACATTGCACCTAGTTTCCTCATCTAAATCAGGGGCCTCTAAACTTTTCAGCATGAGGGTCACATTTTGCAGGCCGTAGGAATAAATAAAGAAGTCACACACGCACACGCACACGCACACACACACACGACACGGACTCACACACACACACGGACACACACACACGGTGACACACGCGCGCGCACACACACACACACACACACACACACACACACACACACACACACACACACACCCACACACGCTCACATACACAGGCTCTCTCACACTCTACTCTCCTTCTCTCCCTCTCACACAGAGCCGGCTACCGATCCACCGATCTTCGCAGGGCTGGAGAGAGAGAAGGGGGGGAAGAGAGGGGCGAGAGAGCGAGAGAGAAGGGTGAAAAAGGAGAGAGAGGGAGGAGAGGAGGGTTCCCACTGGCGGCGCTGGCGGAGACCTGGTCAAAGGGTCCAGGTCAGTGCGGCGCCCCGGAGCGGGAGCTGTTCACGGGTCGCCCACACCGGGGGGGGGGGGACCCGTGAACAGCTCCTGCTCCGGGGCGCTGCACTGACCTGGACCCTTTGACCAGGTCTCCGCCAGCGCCGCCAGTGGGAACCCTCCTCTACACACCGCTACACACCTATCCTGGCCGGCCCTGCCGCCAACTGTGTGGTGGGTTCTCTCCAAGTGCTCTGGTTTCCTCCCACACTCCACGTTTGCAGGTTAATTGGATTTGTCCTGAGTGTGTGTAGGATAGTGCTAGTGCATACGGGCATCGCTTCAATGGGCCGAAGGGCCTGTTTCCGCGCTTTCTCTAAAGCTGCGCTAGCACAGAACCCGCTAAATAGCCCGCTGCACGGAACGTGTTAAGAGCTTGTTGCGGGCTGGGTAAAATCTTGTGGTGGGCCGGATGGGGCATAGTTTGGAGACCCCTGATCTAAATATTGATACAAGTATTAAATGCTTGGTGTACAAATGGTGATCTTTGGGTTTACTGTGATTGATAGCTGATCACACTGAAAATTATTTAATCCATTTTTTTATCCTATTGGTTTTCTGATTATTAATCAGTCCTTTTCCACTCTAATGCATATCACCCAAACTCATATTGTTTTTTTGTGTCAAGCCTCTTGTGTAACATGTTAGCAATATTTTTGTTGGATGTCTACATGTAGTGTACACCAACTGGCTCGTTTTGCCTCCCCTCAAAAATCCTGCAGGTTTGTCTCAAGCTTTTACCCCCCCGGCCTTAAATGTTATCTGCCATTTGCTCCACAGATGCTTCCTGGCCCGCTTGTCTTCCTCCAACACTTTGCATTTTGGTTTTTATAAATCTATTTCTACTTTACCTTCTTATATGGGTGAAGATGTAAATTCCATGTTACAGTATCATTATCAGGTTTCAGTATTCTTCCTGCCACTGCCATATACAGATGGGATGTTTCAAGAAATAATTTAGTGCAATCTAGTTTTTCTATCTCGACTAGGAGAACCACTGGCTTTGTTCGATATTTTGTCAAAGATCAGGTGTTATGAAGGAGAATAGTTACCTGGGCAACTTTATCATCGCAACTTAGTTAATCATGTGATATTTTAGATGGCATAGAGGACACCTATTGTGGCTGTTGGAGGCTAGTCCACATCACTGGGTAGTCTGCAAACCCACGGCATAAACATTGACTTCTCCATTATCAGGAACCCGCTTCCTTTATCCCTTTTCCTCCTCTCCTGATCCACCCTGGTCCTCCCCCATACCCGCTTCTTTCCTACTCCCCACCTCCCTCTCCCACAGGCGGGTAATGCCAAGTTTCTTTCCTCTCTCCCACCTACTCCATCTGCCCATCACCCGCACACCAACCAGCATCTACATCAACCTCTCTCAATTCTGCATTATGCGTAGTAGGAAGGAACTGCAGGTACTGGTTTATATTGAAGATAGACACAAAATAGTGGAGTAACCCAGAGGCTCATGCAGCATCTCTGGAGAAAAAGAATAGGTAATGTTTCGGGTGGGATCTGAAGAAGGGTTCCGACCCGAAAAGTCACCTAATCTTTTCCTCCAGAGATGCTGCCTGACCTGCTGAGTTACTCCACCATTTTGTGTCTATCTTCAATTCTGCATTATTTCCACAGGTCTTAGCTTTAAATTAGTGGCCTTCCTGACATAAGGATATTAGACCCTTCAGTCCCAGTAATATCCTGGTGAATCTTTTCTTCACCCCTTCCAGCTGCATGACATTTTTGCTATAGCTAATGACCGGAACTGCACACCGTCCTCTAACAGTGAACTCACCTGCAATTTGTACAGCTATAAAGTCAAATCCGAACTCCTATACCCAATGTCCTGACTGATAAAGGCAAACTTTCCCAATGCTTTCATTGCTGTCCTGTCTATCTGTGTTGCCCCTTTCAGGGAACCATGTACCTTACCAGCTAATCTCTTTTGGACCAGTCCACCATACAGGACATTGTCAAAGGCCTGACTGAAGTCCGTGTGGACAACATCTACTGTACCCCATTCTTCAAAGTATTTCAGTCAAGTTATTGAGAGGTTTAGGGGTTTTCTCAAGAACAGAACCAGGTTGTTGTTCTCTAATCAGTACCTGCCTTTCCAAGTGTAGGTAAGTCACGTACCTTTGAATGTTTTCTTGGAGTGTTCCTACCATTGATGCAAGAATCGCTGGTTGCAAGTTGCTTGCAGACGCGTTGAGCATTTTCAGTTTTTATTATGCCAACTCCCATATTTTATCACTAATAATAGTGATAAACCTCGCTGTGAATACAGGGTATCCTGCAGAAAGTATAAAAGTAGAAACAAAAAATTGCAGATGCTGGTTCATTAAAAAGGACACAAACTGCTGGTTCGGCTCAAAGGGTCAGACAGCAACTGGAGAGAACATGGATGTGTGGCATTTCAAGTTGGGATCGCTGTCTGGGACTACAGATTATTTAAGGTATACAGACATCCTAAACCTCTGTTCCTGTTCTGCTGCTTTCCCCACTAGGTTAGCCTTGCTGTGGTACCATACAGTAGTGCGTCCTTTCTTTGCTTTGGACGGCATGGATGCCCAAGCTGGTTTGAGGGAAGCAAAGGAAATCCTGCGGACAAAGGAATCTATTTATCCAGACTCTTCATTGTTTCTGTTTTTCAAGGGACGAATTCAACGATTGGAGGTATTTGTTTTATATTACGTGCTTAAAATATAATGCTGGAAAAGAATACAAAATAACATAAGGGCAGCACAGGGATGCAGCTGGTAGAACTATTTCTTCACAGCACTAGAGACCCGAGTTCGATCTTTACTTTAGACTTTATAAATACAGCGCAGAATGGTTAAGACATGCTAGTTCATAACAATATGTTTTCAATTTATGAATTTACATTTTTCACATAAATTGTGTTAGAGTACATTTTATTTTATGCATCAAACCTGGGTAGTCATTTGTGGGCTGTTTAATCAAATGTAGCCTGTCATATTAACCAATCGGTCTGTTCTGAAGAAGGGCTTGACCTGAAACGTTACTTATCCATGTTCCCCAGAGATGCTGCCAGACCCGCTGAGTAACTCAAGCAATTTGTGTCTTTTGTTCATTTTCTATACTTTCTGTGTTCTTTGACCAGTGCAGCAGCAGAGCTCTTTGGACAAATTGTCCTAGCGTATTTATCAGTCAACGGTGTGGCTAGTCTCCTAAACAGATGTCAGTGAGGCCACATCTGGAGTATTGTGTTCGGTTTTGGTCACCCTGTTACAGGAAAGATGTTGGGAAGAGTGCAGAGGAGATTTACGAGGACGTTGTCAGGACTCATAGGCCTGAGCTATAGGGAGGGTAAGGTAGGCTAGGACTTAATTCCTTGGAGCGCAGGAGGCCCAGGAGTGATTTAGAGAGGTGTATAAAATCAGGAGGAGAATAAAAAGGCTTGGGGAATTGAGAACCAGAGAGCATAAGTATAAAATCATGAGGGGAATAGATAGAGTGGGGAATTGAGAAGCAGAATCTTAAGTATAAACTTATGAGGGGGATAGATGGGGTAGGGGAATTAAAAACCAGAGGACGTAGGTTTAAGGTGAGAGGAAATGAAGCTGAGGGGCAACTTTTTTCAAACAGTGGTGGGTATATGGAAGGAGCTGGCAGAAGAGGTAGGTGAGGTGGGTGCAATAATATTTAAAAGACACTTGGAAAGGTATTTTGATAGGAAAGGTTTAAAGATATGTGGTCCAAACGTGGGCAGATGGGACTGGCTTAGATGTGCCATATTGGTCAGCATGGCGCGTTAGGCCGAAGGGCCTGTTTCTCTGTTGCATGGCTCTAACTCTATGACTGTCGTAACTTGCAACTGTGTGTTCACAGACTCCAAGAAGTTGCTAGCAATCTCCAAAACTTTTAACATCTATCTGACGAAGTCTCTTGACCATCTATAGTCTCATTATGTGGCTAGATGCCAACATTGTTTGATAATGGTTCAGAGGGATCTTTTACCACATTGTCAATGCAATGTTCATGATGCTACTGCTTGTATGAGGATATGTTTAAGATGTAAGTGGCTAAAGAACAGTCTTAACAACAGAAGACTAACAACGGAAGAAAAGTAAAGTCCTTGTGTATGGGTAGATTTTATTTAGCAGACAGTTGATGTCATTTTTTTGTTTTCTTCCTCAGTGTAAAATTAACAGTGCCTTGACGTCATTTCAAACTGCATTAGAGCTTGCGGTGGATCAGCGGGAGATCCAGCACGTGTGTCTGTATGAGATAGGTAAGTGTTTGTTCTCAGGGTTCGGGTTTATTTTGCAAGTCTGACAGGAGCCATTTGCTGCGTGATTTATGACCTGCTCCATGTTGTACCTCTAGGGTGAGCTGAGGCTATGTCGTTTCTAACATTCATACAGTGTACGTTCTTGGAAACGGCTTGCACCTTTGTAGAACTTGCATTCTGAGATCCTAGGCTAACTCCTTTAAGATGTAAGTGGTTAAGGAGGGAAGGGAATAATAAAAGGACGGGATTTTAAGTGGCATGTAGGTGACCCAGAGTAGAGGATTCTAAGACCAGAGAGACCTTTGGGACAAATTTTTCATTTGGAGGGTCGTCCATATCGGGAATGAGCAGCCAGAAGAAGTTATAGAAGTGGACACAATTACGACTTAAAAGAGACATTTGGCCAGATATATGCATAGGAAGGGTTTGGATGGGCTAAATGCAGGTAAATGGGAGTAGCCCAATATGCCATGTACTTGGCTTGTACTCGTTAGAATTTAGAAGATTGAGGGGGGATCTTATAGAAACGTACAAAATTCTTAAGGGGTTGGACAGGCTAGATGCAGGAAGATTGTTCCCGATGTTGGGGAAGTCCCAAACAAGGGGTCACAGGTTAAGGATAAGGGGGAAATCTTTTAAGACCGAGATGAGAAAAACATTTTTCAC
Organism: Amblyraja radiata; assembly: GCF_010909765.2. NCBI lineage: Eukaryota > Metazoa > Chordata > Chondrichthyes > Rajiformes > Rajidae > Amblyraja > Amblyraja radiata. Next base: position 57,818,587 of record NC_045959.1, on the reverse strand, counting down.
AAAGAGAGTGGTGAATCTATGGAATTCTCTGCCACAGAAGGTAGTTGAGGCCAGTTCATTGGCTATATTTAAGAGGGAGTTAGATGTGGCCCTTGTGGCTAAAGGGATCAGGGGGTATGGAGAGAAGGCAGGTACAGGATACTGAGTTGGATGATCAGCCATGATCATATTGAATGGCGGTGCAGGCTCGAAGGGCCGAATGGCCTACTCCTGCACCTTTCTATGTTTCTATGCCAACACAGTCAGCTGAAGGGCCGGATTCCATGCTGTGCAACTCTATGACTAGATTTTGAATTACATCAACATAGTTACTGAGGAAGGGGATTTTAATTCGGGATGTGGTTCATAACTTGGACAGTGTGGCGTAAAAGTAGATGGAGCAGCTGTCCTTTGCAAAAAAAAATTTTTAATTAAAAAAAAAAAATTATTAGAAGCAAATGTACAAAAATAGAACCAACGGCATATGAAATAATACAGTTATTGTACAGCTTCAATTTTAACTTTTAGCTATAGCTGGAAGAAAAGAAAGGAGAAAAAGCAAGAAAGAGAAAAAGTGAGATGTGCAAAGATAGAACCCCTAGACTACCAAAGTGGTGTAGCCAAAGAGTGAATAAATGAAAGAAAGAAGAGAGGAATAGAAAAAATAAGAAAAATAAAAGGACAAAAAGAGAAAGAAAGAAAAAAGTGGTGATATACCTGTCTCACATATCCTCCCCACCCACCTCACGCAGCCCGTAATTAGATTTAAGTCCAAAGTTGTGTTGTACCATGCTATCTTTGTAATAAATCAATGAATGATGTCCATGTCTTCAAAAAATGATCTGGTTTTTCTGCCAAGACAAGTTTAATATTTTCAAGATGTAGCGTCTCGGACATGTTTGTAATCCACATCTTAAGAGTAGGGACGGATGTATGTTTCCAAAATTTGAGTATTAGTTTTTTCGCCGTTATCAGGCCATAATTAAGGAAACGTCTTTGAAATAATGATAGCTCAGAGCAGGCTTCTGACGTACTTAGAATAATCAATTCCGTATCAGGATCCAATTTTATTTTTAGTGTTTTTGAGAAAATTTCAAAAATTCCTCTCCAGAAATTATGTAACTTTATACAAGAGTCAAAGGAATGTGTTATAGTTGCTTCCTGAAGAAGACATTTGTCACAAATAGGAGATGACTGAATAATAGAGACTGTGCAATATTTTAAATTGAATTAACGAATGCCTAACGTTAATCGAACAATTGTGTATATATATAGAAGGTTTTCTTCACATCTGTCTTTTAGAAGTTTTAGGCCAAGTTCATCTTCCCATCTTTGCAATTTATTTAATATTTAATCATTTGTCCTCGTGAAGTACCTGTGTTGGATCAACTGATTCAACTATTGATATTCACCAAGTTACTCGCCTATTTTCAGGTTGGTGTACCATGATAGAAATGAATTTCAAGGATGCCTACAAATCTTTTGCACGACTTAAGAATGAGTCCAGGTGGTCCCAGTGCTATTACGCTTATTTGACTGCAGGTTTGTGCAATTTTGCATATTTGTTTTAAAAAGAAGCAAATGCATGCTGCAGTTATAACTTGTGATGTGTGCTGATTAATACAGATATCGGTTTCCTGCATAATTCAGTTCAAGTTATCCAGAATATATATGGAACCATACAGCACAGGGGCAGGCCATTTGGCCCACAATGTCTGTGCTGAACATGATGCCAAGGTAGATGGTCAGAACCTTTTTCTCAGGGTGGAATGACAAGGACTAGAGATCATAGCTTTATGGTGAGAGCGGCAAAGTTTAAAGGAGATGTGTGGGCCAAGCTTTTTTCCCCATAGGCTAACGGGGGCCTGCAACACGCTGCCAGCGGTGGTAGTGGAGGCAGATATGATAGTGGCGTTTGAGGCTTTTAGATAGACACGTTGGTTAAGTATTAGATGACCAAGAGCTTGTTTACTAATTAATCTGTACTGAGAAAGATAAGAGCAGAAGAAATTACGAGCTGGGGCCGGAAACATGGTAACTCGTGTCTACTGCCTCAGTGTAATCTACCATTCTTGCACTCTTGTACGGGTATGATTGGGCTTCTGTATGGTAAGATTTTTACTGAATTGTATGTAAAAAAGAATTTGACTGTACCTGGGTACATGTGACAATAAAGTACTATTGAACAACTTGGATATGCATGGAATGAAGGGATATGGTTCATGTGCAGGCACAGGAGATTAGTTTAATGTGGGATCATGTTCGGCACGAACATAGTGGGCCAAAGGGCCTGTTCCTGTGCTGTACTCTTTAGTATACTGTTCCATGTTTTCTGGTTGCCAGGCTGTGATTCATCGTGTGTCCCAGGGATTGATGCTTGGGCCCCAACCTTTCACGATCTGTGTCAATGGTTTGTTCGAGTTAATCAAACATTGTGTGTCAAGTTTGCTGATGACATGTCTGGGAAAATGAAGAGGAGTGATGAGAATGCAGAGGAGTTTCAGGGGGATGTGGATAAGCATAAAGAATGCGCAATAACCTGGCAGATGGAGCACAACATGGACAAAGAAAGATGAGGTTAACCAGTTTGATACGTATAAAAAAAAGATGTTGATAGGGAAGCATGGTGGCGCAGCAGTAGAGTTGCTGACTCGCAGCGTCAGAGACCTGGGTTCAATTCTGACGATGGATGCTGTCTGAACAGAGTTTATATGTTCTCTCCGTGACCATGTGGGTTTCCTCAGGGTACTCTGGTTTTCTCCACACTCCAAAGGCGTACTGGTTTGTAGGTTAACTGATTTGTAGGTAAACTGTAAATTGTCCCTGGTGTGTAGGATAGTGGCAGTAATGGAGTCATCATTGGTCAGTGTGGACTCAGTGGGCCAAAGGGCCAGTTTCCACTCTGTAACTCTAAAGTCTAAAGTAATAGATGGATATGTGTGTACATTCAAAGGGCCCTGGATATCCTTATATGCATGCTACTTAAAATCACCATGCTCGCAATTAGGAAACCAGATTGTCCAACACACGGTCACAGAGAGAACGTACAAACTCCGTACAGACAGCACCTGTAGTCTGGATCGACCCTAGGTCTCTGGCGCTGTGCCACTGTGCTGCCCCATTAGCTTTTATTTTTTATATATACCAAACTGGTTAACCTGAATCTGAACTCTGGAACAAGGGCACAAGAACAGGATGACATCCAACTCCAGACAACATTTTTAATTGAAAGATAGTCTATGATAGAATCACTCCAAGTCATCCCACGTGATCTGGTGTTAGGTGGGAAGAAGCATTATCATCTTCATAAATCTTGGTTTATGGTGCAGGGAACATTAATATTCAGATTTCTGAATGGTCCTTCCATAAGCTAGGGCACTGTCCGATTCACCCTCTACCCCATTGTGGACATTAGACTTTGTCTCTGGAACTGATGCGCTACAATGCTGAGAACTATATTCTGCACTCTGTATCTTCCCCTTTGCTCTACCTATTGTACTTGAGTTTGACTTGATTGTTTTTATGTATAGTATTATCTAATCTGGTGCAAAACAAACCTTTTCACTGTACCTCGGTACACTTGTCAACTTAAATCTATTGTTAGTAATAAAGTAATAAATTATTTGAATTTATTCGGATATAAAAAAGGGTTCTGACCCGAAACATCACCTGTCCATTTTCTCCAGAGATGCTGCCTGATCCCCTGAGTTACTCCAGCATTTTGAGTATATCTTTGGTCTAAACCTATTATTGTTAGAATGATTATATAACATTTGATTGTTTTTACACTTCCTGTGCACCCTTTGTTCTGTATGCAAAAGTTAAATACAAAAGTTTTTTAAAAACCTAAAACACTATTTTGTTGCAGTCTGCCAGGGAGCAACAAGTGAGATTGACAAGTCACAAGAAGCGTTCATAGAAGTCCAGCAGCTATTCAGAAGGAAGAATAATCAAATAGAGCAGTTTTCCTTCCGAAGGGTGAGTAACTGAAGAGCAACTTTATTTTTGTTGTAATAGAACAAGATACTGGATATTAGAAACTAATAGTGAATAATGTGCTTGAGAAAAAGTTTTAGAGACACAGTGTAGAAACAGGCCCTTCGGCCCAATGATTCCATGCCAACCAGTGGCAACCCGTTCACACACTAGTCCTATCCTACACACCAGGGGCAATTTACAGAAGCCAATGAACCAACAAACCTGTTCTTCTTTGAAATGTTGGAGGCAACCAGAGAAAACCCACGTAGTCACAGGGAGAATGTGCAAACACTGTACAGACAGCACCTGCAGTCAGGATCGAACCTGGGTCTCTGGTGCCGTGAGGCAGCAACTCTACCTCTGCGCCACCGTGGCGATGATGTACCAACTCTTATTATCCCTGCACATAAACTGTATCCCTCCTTTCTCTGCTTATCTAAAATCTCTTAAACACCACTATCTCCACCATCACCCCCGGCAGCCCATTCCAGACACCCCCATGCTTTGTGCAACAAAAAAAAACTTACCCGCAAATCTCCTTTAAACTTTGCCCCTCAGACGTTAAAGCTATGCCCTCTAGTATTTAATTTTTCCAGCCTGGGAAAAAGGTTCTGACTTTCTGATGGGCTTATTGTATCTATGCCTCTCACGATTTTACATGCTTTGAAAAATAGTTTGTGCTTATAAAAGTGATACTTCATATAATTAATATTGGGGAGCTGTAAATGGTCATCAAGTCAGGCAGCATCTATGGAGAGTGAATCAGTTTTCATCTTCACCTTGACCACATTGGATATTGCCTGACCTGCTCAGCACTTTGAATATATTCTTTTGTTTTTACTGGTATACACTGTTATCTCTATAAACATAGTAAATTACTTATTTCTCTGAATATGTTTACTTCTTTTTGTACAGGCTGAAAGATTTCAGAAGGAGAAGCCTACAAAAGATTTGTGTGTGCTTGCTGTCATTGAAGTGCTGTATTTGTGGAAAGCTCTCGCTAACTGTTCCCCTTCAAACCTTCAGCGAATGAATCAAGGTAGTCCACTACAACAGCATAGCTTTATCGGATTTGAATAAGACATAAAGCATGGTGGCGCAGCGGTAGAGTTGTTGCCTTACGGGGTTCGATCTCGACTACTGGTGCTGTCTGCACGGAGTTCTTCTCGTGACCTCCGAGATCTTCGGTTTACTCCCACACTCCAAAGACATACAGTTTTGTAGGTGTTAAGAAGGGTCTTGACCCGAAACGTCACCCATTCCTCTCCGGAGATGCTGCCTCACCCGCTGAGTTACTCCAGCATTTTGTGTGGATTTAAACCAGCATCTGCAGTTCTTTCTTACACTGGTTTGTTGGTTAATTGGCTTGGTATAAGTGTAAACTGTCCCTAGTATATGTGGGATAGTGTTAATGTGCGGAGATCGTTAGTCAGTGCGGACTCGGTGGGCCGAAGGACCTGTTTTCACACTGTATCTCTGAACTAAACATACCCTCGGAAATAGACCACTCATTCCCTCAGATCTACAAATGTCTTGGCTGTGCCCTATCTTGCCCTGTCTTGTCTTGCTTTCTGTGAAAATCCTCAATGCTACATTCCTACTACAGTGCATTTAGAAAGTATTCAGACCCCGTCACTTTTTCCACATTTTGTTACGATACAGACTTATTCTAAAATGGATTAAATTCTTTTTTTTTTTATCATCAATCTACACACAATACCCCATAATAAAAAAGCGAAAACAGGTGTTTTTTCAAAGCAATTTAAAAGAAATAACTGAAATTTAAAATAAATCACATTTACATAAGTATTCAGACCCTTCTTCTTGCGTATGGCGTGCAAAGCCTAAAGTTGTATGTCAACTTGTCCTATTTGATCTTGTTTGTGCATGTCGGGTTGATTGCATTAGTCGAAACAGGGTGCAATCTCCCACCCCATTCATTCCCTTTACTCAGTACTTTGTAGAGACACCTTTGGCAGCGATTACAGCCTCGAGTCTTCTTGGTTATGACGCTACAAGCTTGGCACACCTGTATTTGGGTAATTTCTCCCATTCTTCTCTGCTGATCCTCTCAAGCTTTGTCAGGTGGGATGGGGAGTGCGATGCACAGCTTTCAGGTCCCTCCAGAGATGTTCGATCGGGTTCAAGTCCGGTCTCTGACTGGGCCACTCAAGGACATTCACAGACTTGTCACAAATGAATGAATGCCGATTTGTCATTGTAAGCACTACAGACAACAACATTATTATTGCCACTCCATTGGTGCATAACATACAAACATAAAAACACAGGACACAATTTAAAAACAATGTTATAAAACTAGGTATCAAGATAAATAAATAATCAGTATTGCACATGGTGATAGTAAAGTGCGAGGTGGGTAGCAGCAAGGAAAAGTGCAGCATGAATAATACTCAGTGTTTTTTCATATTGAATGTGCAGATTGCTTTGGGAAGAAACTGTCTCTGAGTCTGGAGGTGTGTGTTTTGGCTGACCTGTAATGCCTGCCAGAGTGCAACAGTTCAAAAAGGTGGTGACCGGGGTGTGTGAAGCCTTTGATGATGTTAGTGGCTCTGCTGAGGTAGCGTGAGGTGACAAAGTCCTCCAGAGAGGGCAGTGGGCAGCCAGTGATTCTCTCTGCTGTTTTTACCGCTCTCTGGAGCACTTTCTTGTCTGCAGCAGAGCAGCCTGCATACCACACTGACATGCAATATGTCAGTAGACTCTCAATGGTCACCCGGTAGAAGGCCACCTGCAGCTTCTTCTCGGTGTTGTGTCTCCTGAGCACTCTCAGGAAGTGGAGTTTCTGTTGTGCTCTCTTGACAGTTGCAGTGGTGTTGGCCGACCAGGAGAGGTCCTCGGATATGAGGACTCCTCGGATTTTGAAAGTCTGCACCCTTTCCAAACATGTTCATTTATGCAGAGCGGGGCCGGGTCTGTGGCCCGTTTCCTCCTGAAGTCCAGTATTAGCTCCGTTGTCTTTGTGGTGTTCATTCTCAAGTTATTCACTGAACACCACTCTGAGAGTCGCTGTATCTCGTCCCTGTATGCTGACTGGTCCCCCCCCCCTGAGATGAGCCCGACGGCAGTTGTGTCATCAACAAATTTAGTGATGGTGTTGGACGGGTGGGCGGGTGTGAAGTCATAGGTGTATAAGGAGTAAAGGAGTGGACTCAACACACAGCCTTGAGGTGCGCCAGTGTTTAGTGTGATGGAGGAGGAAATGTGGTGGCTGGTTTTAACTCTGTGGGCGAATTGTGAGAAAGTCTTTGATCCATGTGCAGATGGAGGAGGAGAGGCCTAGGTCAAGCAGTTTACTGATTAAAATGTCTGGAATGATAGTATTGAATGCTGAGCGATAATCAATAAATAGCATCCTCACGTAGCTTTCCTGGTGTTCCAAGTGGGTCAGTGCGGTGTGAGTTGCGATGGTGTCCTCTGGATCTGTTCTCTGTAGGCAAACTGATGTGGGTCAAAGGAGGGAGGTAGGCTGGTTCTGATGTGATGCAGGACTAGTTTCTCAAAGCACTTTATAGTCACTGGTCTGTAGTCATTCAGGTCCTTAGGGACTGGCTTTTAGGGAATAGGAATGATAGTGGCTGACTTTAAGCAGGGTGGTATGATGGCTTGTGACAGGGAGATGTTAAAAATCTTTGTAAAGACCCCAGCGAGTTGGTCAGCACATGCCTGGAGTACTTTATTTTACAAAGCCACTCCTGCATTGTCTTGGCTGTGTGCTTAGTGTTGTTGTCCTGTTGGAAGGTAAACCTCCGCCCCAGTCTGAGGTCCAGAATGCTCTGGAGCAGGTTTTCATCAAGGATCTCTCTGTACTTTGCTCCGTTCATCTTTCCCTCGATCCTGACTAGTCTCCCTGTTCCTGCCGCTGAAAAACATTCCCACAGCATGATACTGCCACCACCATGAGGTATGGTATTGGCCAGGTGATGAGCGGTGCCTGGTTTCCCCCAGACTTGACGCTTGGCATTCAGGCCAAAGAGTTCAATCATAGAAACATAGAAAATAGGTGCAGGAGTAGGCCATTCGGCCCTTCGAGCCTGCACCGCCATTCAATATGATCATGGCTGATCATCCAACTCAGTATCCTGTACCTGCCTTCTCTCCATACCCCCTGATCCCTTTAGCCACAAGGGCCACATGTAACTCCCTCTTAAATATAGCCAATGAACTGGCCTCAACTACCTTCTGTGGCAGAGAATTCCAGAGATTCACCACTCTCTGTGTGAAAAATGTTTTCCTCATCTCGGTCCTAAAAGATTTCCCCCTTATCCTTAAACTGTGACCCCTTGTTCTGGACTTCCCCAACATTGGGAACAATCTTCCTGCATCTAGCCTGTCCAACCCCTTAAGAATTTTGTAAGTTTCTATAAGATCCCCCCTCAATCTTCTAAATTCTAGCGAGTACAAACCGAGTCTATCCAGCCTTTCTTCATATGAAAGTCCTGACATCTCAGGAATCAGTCTGGTGAACCTTCTCTGTACTCCCTCTATGGCAAGAATGTCTTTCCTCAGATTAGGAGACCAAAACTGTACGCAATACTCCATGTGTGGTCTCACCAAGACCCTGTACAACTGCAGTAGAACCTCCCTGCTCCTATACTCAAATCCTTTTGCTATGAATGCTAACATACCATTCGCCTTCTTCACTGCCTGCTGCACCTGCATGCCTACTTTTAATGACTGGTGTACCATGACACCCAGGTCTCGTTGCATCTCCCCCTTTCCTAATCGGCCACCATTTAGACACCAAAGTGGATAACCTCACATTTATCCACATTATACTGCATCTGCCATACATTTGCCCTAAACCCAGCCTATCCAAGTCACCTTGCAGCCTCCTAGCATCCTCCACACAGCTAACACTGCCCCCCAGCTTCGTGTCATCCGTAAACTTGGAGATGTTGCATTCAATTCCCTCGTCCAAATCATTAATATATATCGTAAATAGCTGGGGTCCCAGCACTGAGCCTTGCGGTACCCCACTAGTCACTGCCTGCCATTGTGAAAAGGACCCGTTTACTCCTACTCTTTGCTTCCTGTCTGCCAGCCAGTTCTCTATCCACATCAAATACTGAACCCCTAATACCGTGTGCTTTAAGTTTTTCTATACTAATCTCTTATGTGGGACCTTGTCGAAAGCCTTCTGAAAGTCCAGATATAACACATCCACTGGTTCTCCCTTATCCACTCTACTAGTTACATCCTCGAAAAATTCTATAAGGTTCGTCAGACAAGATTTACCTTTCATAAATCCATGCTGACTTTGTCCAATGATTTCACCACTTTCCAAATGTGCTGCTATCCCATCTTTAATAACTGATTCTAGCAGTTTCCCCACTACTGACGTTAGACTAACTGGTCTGTAATTCCCCGTTTTCTCTCTCCCACCCATTTTAAAAAGTGGGGTTACATTAGCTACCCTCCAATCCTCAGGAACTACTCCAGAATCTAAAGAGTTTTGAAAAATTATCACTAATGCATCCACTATTTCTGGGGCTACTTCCTTAAGTATTCTGGGATGCAACCTATCTGGCCCTGGAGATTTATCGGCCTTTAATCCATTCAATTTACCTAACACCACTTCCCGGCTAACCTGGATTTCACTCAGTTCCTCCATCTCATTTGACCCCCGGTCCCCTGCTATTTCCGGCAGATTATTTATGTCTTCCTTAGTGAAGACAGAACCAAAGTAGTTATTCAATTGGTCTGCCATGTCCTTGTTCCCCATGATCAATTCACCTGTTTCTAACTGCAAGGGACCTACATTTGTTTTAACTAATCTTTTTCTCTTCACATATCTATAAAAGCTTTTGCAGTCAGTTTTTATGTTCCCTGCCAGTTTTCTTTCATAATCTATTTTCCCTTTCCTAATTAAGCCCTTTGTCCTCCTCTGCTGGACTCTGAATTTCTCCCAGTCCTCTGGTAGGCTGTTTTTTCTGGCTAATTTGTACGCTTCATCTTTTGTTTTGATACTATCCCTGATTTCCCTTGTTATCCACGGATGCACTACCTTCCCTGATTTCTTTTGTTGCCAAACTGGGATGAACAATTATTGTAGTTCATCCATGCAGTCTTTAAATGCCTTCCATTGCATATCCACTGTCAACCCATTAAGAATCAATTGCCAGTCTATCTTGGCCAATTCACGTCTCATAGCCTCAAAGTTACCTTTCTTTAAGTTCAGGACCCTTGTTTCTGAATTAACAATGTCACTCTCCATCCTAATGAAGAACTCAACCATATTATGGTCACTCTTGCCCAAGGGGACACGCACAACAAGACTGCTAACTAACCCTTCCTCATTACTCAATACCCAATTTAGAATAGCCTGCTCTCTCGTTGGTTCCTCTACATGTTGGTTTAGAAAACTATCCCGCATACATTCCAAGAAATCCTCTTCCTCAGCACCCTTGCCAATTTGATTCACCCAATCTATATGTAGATTGAAGTCACCCATTATAACTGTTTTACCTTTGTTGCACGCATTTCAAATTTCCTGTTTGATGCCATCCCCAACTCCACTACTACTGTTAGGTGACCTGTACACAACTCCCACCAGCGTTTTCTGCCCCTTAGTGTTTCGCAGCTCTACCCATATCGATTCCACATCCTCCAAGCTAATGTCCTTCCTTTCTATTGCGTTAATCTGCTCTCTAACCAGCAACACTACCCCACCTCCTTTCCCTTTCTGTCTATCCCTCCTGAATATTGAATATCCCTGGATGTTCAGCTCCCAGCCTTGGTCACCCTGGAGCCATGTCTCCGTGATCACGACTATATCATAGTCTGGATCCCAACTATATCATAATCTGATTTCATCAGACCAGAAAATCTTGTTTCTCATGCCTTTTGGCCAACTCCAAGCATGTTGTCATGTGCCTTTTACTGAGGAGTAGCTTCCGTCTGACCACTCGACCATAAAGGCCTGATTGGTGGAGTGCTGCAGATATAGTTGTCCTTCTGGAAGGTTCTCCCATCTCTGCAGAGGAACTCTGGAGCTCTGTCAGAGTGACCATCGGGTTCTTGGTTACCTCCCTGACCGAGGCCCTTCTCCCCCGATTGCTCAGTTTGGCCAGGCAGCCAGCTCTATGAAGAGTCCTGGTGGTTACAAAGTTCTTCCATTTAAGAATGACGGAGGCCACTGTGCTCTTCAGGACGTGCAATGCTGCAGAAATTGTTTTATACCCTTCCCCAGATCTGTGTCTCAACACAATCCTGTCTCTGAGGTTTATGGACCATTCCTTTGTCTTCATGGCTTGGTTTTTGCTCTGACATGCACTGTCAATTGTGGGACTTTATATAGACAGGTGTGTGCCTTTCCAAATCAAGTCCAATCGATTTAATTAACCACTGGTGGACTCTAATCAAGTTGTAGAAACATCTCAAGGATAATCAATGGAAATAGCTTGAACCTAAGCTCAATTTTGAGTGTCATAGCAAAGGATCTGAATAATTATGTAAATGTGATATTTCAGTTATTTCTTTTTAATTACATTTGCAAACATTTCTAAAGACCTGTTTTCGCTTCTTCATTCTGGGGTATTGTGTGTAGATTGAGGATAAAAAATTTTTTTAATCCATTTTAAAATAAGGCTGTAACGTAAGAAAATGTGGAATAAGTGAAGGGGTCTGAATACTTTCTGAATGCACTGTATGTCGCTACTCGTATGTTCTTTACATAGAATAGTTAATGTCTGGGGCGTGTTGCCAGAGGAGATGGTAAAATCGATACAATTGTCACATTTAGGCAGACACTTAAATAGGCAAAGGCATAGGTGGAGACTGTCTTAATGCGGGCAAATGGGATTAGTGTAGATGGGCAAAAGTGTAGGCATGGATGTGGTATGACACTGGTTCAGTGGCCCATCTGGTCCTCTTCACTGTTCAATTTCTCGAATAAAGACCCAAATGTTTGCAGTAATAAATGTAATTAAGTGTTGTGACTTGTAATTTGTACACTGAGGAGATAGTGTCTTCCTCACCAGGATTCTAGTCCTTGATGAACATATCTCTCACTCACTCTCACTTCCCCCCTCCTCAGCCAAATGGAGCACAGGTGCCAGTGTCTGGCATGGTTGGTGGGGGGGAGACTACTGGTTCATGACTAAGACTAGTGAGTTGGGATAGCTCATCTTGCAAGATCTGTGCAAAACGTTGGTGGGACCACACTTGGAATACTGTGTGCACTTCTAGTTGCCCAGCTACAGCAAGGATGTCATTAAGCTGGGAAAGGTACAGAAAAGATTCACCAAGATATCGGGATCGGAAGCATTGAGTTATAGGAAGAGACAGGATAGGCTTGGCCTATTTCCCCTAAAGCATAAGAGGCCAAGACGTGGCCTTAAAATGATCAGGTGCATGAATAAAATGGATGGCCACAGTCTTTTTCCCAGGTTAGGGAAGTCTAAAACCAGAGGCCATAGTTTAATTTTGTTTAGTTTGGAGATACAGTGCAAAAACAGGCCCTCCTGCCCACCGAGTCCGCACCGACCAGCGATCCCCACACATTAATACTATTCTACACACACCAGGGACAATTTACACATACACCAAGCCAATTAACCTACAAACCTGTACATCTATGGAATATGGGAGGAAACCGAACATCTCGGAGAAAACCCACACAGGTCATGGGGTGAATGTACAAACTCGGCACAGACAGTGCCCGTAGTTGGGATTGAATCGGGTCTCCAGTGCTGCATTCGCTGTCAGCAGCAACTCTATCGCTGCGCCACCGTGACTGCCCGGTAAATGGCTGTAATGAAGCACCTCAGACCTGAAATGTTTCTGTTTTTCTTTCTACACATGCTGCTCCTGGGTAAGAGGGGAAAGGGGACCCGAGAGGCTACTTTGTATTTTGGCTTGCAATATTCTGTTGTGCTGCAGCAAGCAAGAATTTCATTGTCCTATCTGGGACACATGACAATAAACTCTCTTGACTTGACTCTTGACAATAAAGCACCATTGAACCATTGAACTCTAAAACTTTCCTATCTAAATATTTTTTAAACATTGTCATTATACCTGACTCTACTACCGCTTCTGGTAGCTTGCTTCATATACCCTCCAGCTTTTTGTGTCTATCTTCGGTTTAAACCAGCATCTGCAGTTCCTTCTTACACCCTCCTATTTATTTGTCCTTACAGTTTTAATCTGATGTTGACAGTGAGACTGGTTGTGCAGTGTAACATCTAACATGTCCTTTTTTTAAAATTTATTTAGCCTGCCAGGAAATGTCTGAGCCATTAACTATTGGGTTAAAACACCTACTCCTTGGTGCAATACACAAGTGTCTAGGAAACACCGACGGTGCTGTTGAGGTGTGTATTGTCTGGTTTCCCCAAACAACCCCACCTTTGTGTTTTAAAAGTACAATATGAAATGTTAGGGGGAAGGGGGTGGGCAATACAACAGTTCTGTATTACCTTGTGCTAAAATATAACTAAAATGGCAGCACAGAGGACTGGCCACTGTGATTATTGCAGATTATCCTGACCTCCCATCTACCGGGTGTTCAATCCTGACCTCTGGTGCTCTCTGTGTGTGGATTTTTGCACATTCTCCTGGTGATTGCGTGGGTTTTCTCCGGGTGCTCCGGTTTCCTCCCACATCCCAAAGATGTGTGGGTTTGTAGGTTAATTGTTTTCTGTAAATAAGCCCCTGGTATATAGGGAACAGATGAGAAAGTGGGATAACATAGAATTAGTGTGAACAGATGATCGATGTTCGATATAGACTTGGTGGGCCAAAGGGCCTGTTTCAATGCTATATTTCAATTCAATACAGAAGTATTTTAGACAATTATGCAATGGTATATAACAATTAGCTCAATTGCTGCTGTAGAGTTTTATTTAATGCATGTTTGCGTGCATTCTTCCACTGTTGTTTTGCTATGGGGAAAATATGGTGACATGAAAGCACTTTAGGTTTAGGTTTATTATTGTCACATCTACCAAGTTACAGTCAAAAGCGTTGTTTTGCATGATATCTGTACAGATCCGACAATACTCTCCATAAGTACAATCAGGACAAACTCAAGTATAATAAGTAGAGCGCAGGGGAAGATAAAGACTATATTGTAATATAGTTCTCAACATTTTAGCGCATCATTTCCATAGACAAAGTCCAATGTCTGCAATTGGGTAGAGGTGAATTGGACAGTACCCTAGCTCATGGAAGGACCATTCAGAAGCATGATAACAGAGGGGAAGAAGCTGTTTCTGGGTCTAGTGGTGCATGCATTCAAGTTTCTGTATATTTTGCCAGGCGGGAGCGGGGAGAAGAAGGAATGAGTGGGGTGGGACAAGTCTTTGATTATGTTGGTTGCTTTTCCGAGGAGGGTGAAGTGTAGATGGAGTCGATGGTGGGGCGTCTGGTCTGTGTGATGGACTGGGCTACATCCACAACTCTCTGCAATTTCTTGCAGTCTTGGGCAGAGCTGTTCCCAAACCAAGCTGTGATGTAAACCAGGCGCATTTTACAATCCTGGGTTAATGAATACCTTATGGAAGTACTGTGCATCCAGTGTTTAAAGATGCCACTGTTCCCTCTCCTTACAGGCATCATGCTGTTACGAATGTACTGTAACATGTCTGTTTTATCTTTTCTACCTTCAGTTCTTCCAGTTAGCTATAAAAGATGAACTAAGTCGTCAGACCAATTCTTACATACAGCCCTATGCCTGTTATGAACTGGGATGCTTATTACTGGAGAATCCAGAGGTAAGGAGGGGTTTCTGTATATCTGATCCCAGTGTCAGAATGGCAAATTACTCCAGCTCAATGTAACTGCTTCTTATTTTTTCTGATTTTTCACTTTGAAGAATTGGAGCTCATAGTTTTAAATAATTTTCCATGTGGTTATACTCATAGAGCACATAAGCAGGCCCTTCGGCCCACCTTGTCCATTCTGACCAGGTTGGCATTATGTGTTGACACAAGGAAGTGCAGATGTTGGATTTAAAAAGAGACACAAATGTTGGAGTAATTCAGTGGGTCAGGCATCTTCGCTGGAGAACACAGATCGGTCCTGAAGAAGGATCCTGACCAAACCATCACCTATCCATATCTTGCAGAGATGTTGCCAGACCCGTTGAGTTACTCCAGCACTTTGTGTCTTTTTCTAGCATTATTTGTCGATTTTATCATTTATGTTATCTATGAGCACTGTGTGTTACAGGCCTGTTATGCTGCTGTAAGTAAGAATTTCATTTTTCCATTGTTGGTGCTTAGGACAATTAAACACTGTTGACTCATGAACTCATCCTGTTAACACAAGATTTTCAGAGCCAGCATCTGCAGTTCCTTCCTACACATTTTCAGAACCAAATGGTTTTCTGGGCTCCTCTGGGGGAGAGTTTTGTTTTTTATGTACATTATTCGATAATTCCTATGTATTTTCTTTCAGTTATCCCACCCATTTCATCTCAACATTTCCAAAGAACAAATTTACTGAACTAAAAGAACAACTGCATTTTTTAAGTTTGAATGGAGTGGTGGAGCAGATCAGTTTTGAATTTGCAGACTGGTTTAACTCTGTTCCTATGTCCCCCTCTGTTCTTTCTACAAAAGTTAGATTTTGCATCTCAAGAAGGTTCTCAACCCAAAACGTCACCTATCCATGTGTAGGAAGGAAGTGCAGATACTGGTTTACACTGAAGTTGGCACTAAATGCTGGAATAAGTCAGCAGGCCAGGCAGTATACCTGGAGAAAAGGAATAGGTGACATTTTGGGTTGAGACTGAGAATCAGGGAAGATG